>NC_079194.1:62019979-62374537 GCF_029499605.1 Hyla sarda | reverse complement strand
TTGCAGACAATGAAATAGATGGTGGTATACTGGCAAACAGGTGGCAATAGAGATACAGGTGAGGCCAGATGCTTTTCGGGGGTGGGGGGGTCCCCATTTATCAATGTTTGGAGACCACTGTGGTGTGATACGCACCCAAAATACAAATCTCTACACGAGTACCCATCACCCCTACTGCTGAAATCTTCTCACCTACTCAGCCGGACGCACGTCCATGCCATCCGACAGCTAAGGGAGTCGGCTTCTCACCGCAACCTTCCAAGAAGACGGCAAGTCCCAGCAATATCATCTTCACATCACAGTATTCATCCGACTCACAGGTAACATCCTTCTATTAGGCTGGGCGAATACCCGTGCCATACCTGCAACACTCACAACTTGATTCACGCTGTGCAGTCCTACTTATGGATTTCAAGGTGTTTTCCGGGCAAAAACATTTTACCCCCCCCCCCCGATCTCCTTGCAGCACCCACTGGGGTGGGGGTCTCAGCAGCAGGCCCCCCGCGATCAGACATCTTATCTAGGGGATAAAATGTTTTTGCCCGGAATACCCCTTTAACAAGACTTTGAAAAACTATATACGGTATGTGCATTATACTGGACATTTAAATTGGCACAAAGCTAGCTGGCATTATCTGTGTATGTATCATATCATCATTTTATGCAACTATATTTTACCATATTTAATTTTACCACATTTTATTATATAGTGTATGTACTATATCTGTAGCAAGGGTCCTGCTCAGATAATAGGCAGTCCTATTTTATCTAAATAAAGTAGAATTCATTTTGTACAACCAGCTACATCTCCAGTCTTACTTACATCCCCCGCCCCAAAATACTATAAAAATTATTGCAATTAAGAAATAGAAACAGATTAGAAGAGGAAAAAAAAAAAAAGAACAGGTTCAAATACTTGGAACTAATGAATGGAAATCAGTATTACATTGACTTTAAAGAAAGCGGTCAGCCCAATGGGGAGAAGACTGCTGCCAGACACCATTGCTGGTGGCTTCCCTCACCCCCTAAAAGATTAGGATCCTGCATGATGAAATCCAACACGCCCCACTCTTCTCTCTCCTGACATCGGTCACTGCCTGAGAGTCAATGAATTTAAGTCTGGAAAAATTCAGCTCAGAAATTCTCCTACATAAAAGTTAACATTATGGTGAATGGAATTTCCGCTGTGCCATTCACAGGGCAGATTTTCCACTGCTGAAAATTCCGCATTCTGGATTCTGCAATAAGGCTATGTTCACACGCCAGAAATTCTGCATGGAATTCCGCATGAAAATTCTGCATGAATTTATAGTCAATACACTTCAAATGGGATTTCACCATCCCATTCCCACAGAAGAATTTCTGCTGCAGGAATTCCATTGAAGTGAATAGGCAATTCATTTCTGCAGAATTTAGTGCAGAATTTTCATGCAGAATTCAGTGCATAAATTCTGCCACATGAACTTAGCCTAAGAATGAACATATTGAATCTTTTTGCAGAATTCCGCAGAAAAAATCCATTGAAGTCAATTGGACTCTGAATTCCACATAAATTCTGTACAAATTCACAAAACTGGAATCCACAAAAACTGCAATAAATCTAGCTTAGCAGAACGGAATGTGAGCAGAAGCACAGAAATTCCATCATGTTCAGATGTCGGAATTTCCATGCGGAGATTCCACAGCAGCAGAGTCCCATTGACTTCAGTGGGATTCTGCTGCACTGTGCACATGGCGGAATTTCTGCACCTGCGCTGAAATTCCATTCCGGTGTCCACAGGAAGAATGGACATGTCCATTCTTTCTGCAGACTCCGTGCAGTCCTAGCAGCAGCATGTTATGCCAGTGCCTACAGTCTGCCGAATGTCCAGATAGAGATTTTCCATGCGGACATTCAGACATCTGAACATAGATTCCCCATGAGTGGATTCGTATAAGTTGGATCTAATACTTATGGCCAGCTTTATTCCCTAGAAGTTCCCTGTGACAGGAGGACTTGCTACAGAAATATGGTACAGTGATCCCTCAACTTACAATGGCCTCTACATACAATAGTTTCAACATACAATGGTCTTTTCTGGACCATTGTAACTTGAAACCAGACCCAACATACAATGCCCAGATCTGTGAAATGTGTCAATGGCTGAAAGAACTGACCAATCAGAATGGGCATTTCACTGGTAACAACCCTTTATCACTGAAGTGTATGCACTGAATTCCTGTCTGGTAACGCCTCCTACAGTACAGGGAGGTATTCCATGTTCTGTACTATTTACCTGTGCTGTGTTAGCTGCTCCTTTGGACACCAAGTAAGGGCGGCTCCATGTTACTTTTTTAGGACACTGGGCCTCATTTACTAAGCTGAAACTGACCAGTTTTTGTCTGGTTATTTTGGCACAGAGAGTCTGCGACATGTCTGCGCCAGTGTGCAACAGCCTGGAGAATCCGACCAACCCAATATTGCACTGTGAAAAGCCGAAGAAAAGGACATGGTCTGTAACAAAGGGGGCGTGTCTGGTCCAAAAGGGGCGTGGTTTCACAACCCGACCGATTTACTATTGAATTCACAGAAAATCCTGTGGATAAATGGCTGGAAATTTCCACCTACAAAAAGCTGCTCAGAAAATGTTACCGACTTTTCCCAATAGTAAATAGAGAGGAATCCTGCAAGTCTGAAACAACATTTCCCACTAGTAAAAACCCAAAACTCTTAGTAAATGAGGTCCTGTGTGTACTGTACAGGACCCTGAAGAAGCTCCTGTCCTCTACATAGAAAGTGATTACAGCTCCCAGCAGATCCTTATTACTTTTATATTTAAGGACTTGCTTTATATTAGTTACTGTATCTACTTATTTTTCTTTAAAGGGGTACTCCAGTGAAAACCTTTTTTCTTTTAAATCAACTGGTGGCAGAAAGTTAAACATATTTGTAAATTACTTCTATTAAAAAAAATCCTAATCCTTCCAGTACTTATTAGCTGCTGAATTCTACAGAGGAAATTCCTTTCTTTTTGGAACACTGATGACATCACGAGCACAGTGCTCTCTGCTGACATCTCTGTCCATTTTAGCAACCGTGCATAGAAGATGTATGCTAAGGGTAGCATGGTGGCTCAGTGGTTAGCACTGCTGCCTTGAAGTGCTGGGGCCTTGGGTTCAAATCCCACTAAGGACAACAATAAATAAAGAGTTATTATTATTATAATGACGTCAGCAAAGAGAACTGTGCTCGTGATGTCATCAGAGAGAATTCCAAAAAGAAAAGAATTTCCTCTGTAGTATTCAGCAGCTAATAAGTACAGGAAGGATTAAGATTTTTTTAATAGAAGTAATTTACAAATCTGTTTAACTTTCTGGCACCAGTCGATTTAAAAGAAAAGGTTTTCACCGGAGTACCCCTTTAATCCTCACTTTTTCCTATTTTTGGATGACATTTTGTGGCTTTCCCTAGAGTTATGGTCTCAACATACAATGGTCGTCCTGAAACCTATTAATATTGCAACTTGAGGGACCACTGTGTATTGGAAAACTAAAAAATTTTCATTTTGCAAAGAATAATCTTTCTTTGATGAAACCATAAAACCTCCTATAGGGCAGGATAAGCACATAGGTATGTCTACAGAATATATAGTAAATTTAATAGTAAAAACTCAATTTCTTAAGAGTTTAAAGAGTCAAAATACCTAATAAATACGTTTTCCTTTACTGACTGCAGATTTTTTGTTGCTGCAAGCCTCTGCCCTTGCCATTCAGGAAAGGATTATACAGTTAAGAAGGTCGTTGACTATGTAAGATCTTTATCAATCAGGTGACTTTGTAATGTGTGGCGTGCTTCACTGTGGCATTGTGGGTATTGTAGTTCATAAACACCTGTAAGAAACTGAATAAAAAAAAAAAAAAATGTACATAAAAACACAAAAAAATACAACGTCCAAATACATAAAATCTTTATTAAAACTGAGTGGCGCGTGTTAAACATTTGGGGATGCGGGCCATGGTATGTGACGTTTACGGCTATCAATCCTGGGATATCACAAGCCATAAAAAAGGCAAATACCAACCCTTTATAAGGCACAAGAGCAAAGCAATGGTTCAGTCCTCCAAGACATAAGCAATTAAAACATTGTGTTCCTAATCCAGTGCAATCTTGGAAGGTGAAGACTAGGATCGAGATCAGGAAGACACAACAACATTTTTCTGGATCACATATAAAACGTTATTACCATGACTGTAGACCAATAACAATGTTTCCCAGCTGGCGTGCCTCCAGCTGTTACAAAACTACAACTCCCAGCATGCCCGGACAGCCGTCGGCTGTCCGGGCATGCTGGGAGTTGTAGTTTTGCAACAGCTGGAGGCATGCCGGTTGGGAAACACTGACCTATACAAAGACAAAAATCTAAACATACAAGGCACGCCTAAAAGAATTTGTTATGCAGGTTCAGGGCAATACGACTGGCACATAGCATGTTGAGACTATGGTGTTTTTTTTTTTTTTTGGGAGGGGGGGGGGGGGGGGTCGAAATCTTTTCTCTATGGGAGCAAAAAAATAAATAAAAATAAAAAAATACATAAAAATGCCATGAGTTTAGCATTTGTGTTTTTGTTCCTTCATTTTTGCAATAGAAATTTTTGAGTCACATGTTAAAAGTGAATTTTGGGAGTGCAAACTAACAGGGCAGTTTTTTGCGGAGTTTTTTTTTTCCCGGGCAAAGGATAGGGGGAAAAGTTATAGTCCCCCGCGATCTCCTGCACAGCGCCCCCGCAGTCTGCAGGAAGACGCCGTGCCGACCCCCACAGTAAGCCGCGGCCGACAAGTGCCCTCTATGTAACACTAACTTATCCCCAATCCTGTAAAAGCTTTTTTTTTTATTTTCACACACACACACACACACATTATATATATATATATATATATATATATATATATATATATACACGAAAAAGGCCTTTTATTATGCTTGAGGTAGCCCTCCTTAGGTGGCCCACTTTGTCCTGTAATGCATAAAGTGTGCCTGTCATTACAAAAAACTTTTGACACATCACAGAACATTTTGATTGGTCGGGGTCTCAGTGCTGAGACCCCCACTTATCAGTAGCATGAGCCAGGATCTACATCCTTCTTCACAAAAAAGCCTCGATCCTTGTGAGCCTGGGAGTGAAGCAAGCTACTGTGCGCTTCTCCCTGCTTGTTCTAATAATTAGTAGGGATTTCAGCACCTGGACCCTGACCAGTCAAAACTTTTGACATGTTTCTGTGATGTCTTTCAGGTTATGTCAATTATTTTGGGAAATAACAGGGACACTTTAAACATCACACGGCAAAGTGGATCCCCTGAAGCATTATGAAAGGGCGGGGTGTGTGTGTGTATTATGGGGGAGATTTATCAAAACTTGTGCAGAGGAAAAGTTTTCCAGTTGCCCAAGTTTGCAGAGGCCTTCCTAAAAATGAAAGAAGCGATCTGATTGGTTGCTATGGGCAACAAGGCAAGTTTTCCTCTGCACAGGTTTTGATAAATCTCACCCTATGTGTACATACCCCTCAAAGTAAGACATTCACACTCCCTGATTGTATAATCTCACCAGTAACCTGATATATACTCCCATTACTATTAGGGTCACACCCATCTGACTGATTTTCTTAAAGGGGTACTCCGGTGGAAACCAAATTTTTTTTATTTATTTATTTATTTATTTATTTTTTAAATCAACTGGTGCCAGAAAGTTAAAAACAGATTTGCAAATTACTTCTATCTTAATCCATCCAGTACTTATCAGCTGAAGAGGAAGTTCTTTTATTTTTGAATTTCTTTTCCGTCTGACGACAGTGCTCTCTTGTGACACCTCTGTCCATGTCAGAAACTGTCCAGAGCAGGAGCAAATGCCCATAGCAAACCTCTCCTGCTCTGGACAGTTCCTAAAATGGCCGAGAGCACTGTGGTCAGACAGAAAAGAAATTCAAAAGTAAAAGATCTTCCTGTGGATCATACAGCAGCTGATAAGTACTGAAAGGATTAAGATATTTTTTAATAAAAGTAATTCACAAATCTGTTTAAACTTTCTGGCACCAGTTGATTTAAAAAAAATAAAAAAATGTTTTCCAGTGGAGTACCCCTTTACACTGGTGCAGGTAAAAAAAAAAACAGTGGTCCATATCCTATCACAACTCACCGGTATTCTAAAGTAGACCAGAAAATGTAAGCTGCGGTCTGTCTGTCATCTAAGAGCAATGTGGAGCCTTTTTTTTTTTTAAGCAAGATATAAATCTACTCCGTGTCTATCCGTGTCTATCTAGAAATAAACATTCCTGTAGGGTGCTGAAGGCAGTCCTGTCCCAATTCATTTATAGAGATGAGCGAACTTACAGTAAATTCGATTCGTCACGAACTTCTCGGCCCGGCAGTTGATTACTTTTCCTGCATAAATGTGTTCAGCTTTCCGGTGCTCCCGTGGGCTGGAAAAGGTGGATACAGTCCTAGGAGACTCTTTCCTAGGACTGTATCCACCTTTTCCAGCCCACCGGAGCACCGGAAAGCTGAACTAATTTATGCAGGAAAAGTAATCAACTGCCGAGCCGAGAAGTTCGTGACGAATCGAATTTACTGTAGGTTCGCTCATCTCTATTCATTTACTAAGAACAATAAGGCACAACACACGGTGAATGAACTGGCTGCAATGGGATCCGATTAACAGATATAAAAATATATTAAGAATTTAGCAGCTAGATTGAACACTTGGGTGAAAAGTGGCCAATGATAGAGGCTCCATATCACAAACAGATGTCATATGTCTGAAAACCGTCCCCTTTTCTCATAATAAAGCAGATTAGGCTGCACTAATGTCCACACAGATTAGATTAGTGTTTCCCAACCAGGGTGCCTCCAGCTGTTGCAAAACTACAACTCCCAGCATGCCCGGACAGCCTTCGGCTGTCCGGGCATGCTGGGAGTTGTAGCTTTGCAACAGCTGGAGGCACCCTGGCTGGGAAACACCGCATTAGAAAAATGTCAGCCAAGTCATCTGAACCGGCCGACATTTTAATGCAGTGTTTCCAGTCATGCTGGGAGTTGTAGTTTTGCACACTGATTGGTAAAACGCTGATCTAATGTGCATGGAGAAGCCTCAACCTCGGATGGTATAGATGTCTGCAGAATGTGTATGGCCAACTTTGGTCTCTTGTCTACTGACCTACACATCCCCTGAATGCGGATGAGATCGCAATGCACATAGGCCAGCCTAATACCAGAGCAATACTAGAATACTAATCTACACCAAAAAAATCTAGAGACAAAAAAAAAAAAAAAGAGCAAAGGCCTTTCGAAAAACTCAAATATTTAATGCTAATTGCATCTGTGCTTGTCTTTAGTTGTGGGCATTCTTATTAAAGGGGTACTCCGCTGCTCAGCATTTGGAACAAACTGTTCCGAACGCTGTCGCCGGGAGCTTGTAACGCCTGAGCCCCGCCCCCTCATGAAGTCATAGCCGCAGGGCGTGACTTCGTGAGGGGGCGGGGCTATGATGTCACAGGCTCCAGCGTTTGGAACAGTTTGTTCCAAACGCTGAGCAGAGGAGTACCCCTTTAAAGGGGTTATCTAGGGAAAAACTTTTTTATATAAATCAACTGGCTCCAGAAAGTTAAACAGATTTGTAAATTACTTCTATTAAAAAAAATCTTAATCCTTTCAGTACTTATGAGCTTCTGAAGTTGAGTTGTTCTTTTCTGTCTAAGTGCTCTCTGATGACACGTGTCTCGGGAACCGCCCAGTTTAGAAGAAAATCCCCATAGCAAACCTCTTCCAAACTGACACGTGTCATCAGAGAGCACTTAGACAGAAAAGAACAACTCAATCCTTTCAGTACTTATGAGCTGCTGAAGTTAAGATTTTTTAATAGAAGTAATTTACAAATCTGTTTAACTTTCTGGAGCCAGTTGATATATGAAAAAAAAAAAAAAAAAGTTTTTTTTCCTGGATAACCCCTTTAAAGGGGTACTCTGCCCCTGGCATCTTATCCCCTATCCAAAGGATAGGGGATAAGATGTTAGATCGCCGCGGTCCCGCTGCTGGGGACCCCGGGGATCGCCACTGCGGCACCCCGCCATCATTACTGCAGAGTGAGTTCGCTCTGTGCGTAATGACGGGCGATACAGGGGCCGGAGCAGTGTGACGTCATGGCTCCGCCCCTCATAACATCACGGCCCGTCCCCTTAATGCAAGTCTATGGCAGGGGGCGTGATGACCGCCATGCCCCCCTCTCATAGACTTGTATTGACGGGGGCGGGCCGTGACGTCACGAGGGTCGGAGCCGTGACGTAACGATGCTCCGGCCCCTGTATTGCCCGTCATTACGTGCATAGCGATCTCGCTCTGCGCAGTAATGATAGCGGGGTGCTGCAGCAGCGGGACCCCGGCGATCTGACATCTTATTCCCTATCCTTTGGATAGGGGATAAGATGTTTAGGGGTGGAGTACCCCTTTAATGCAATTGTGTCAAACCTTCACATTGCTGGTCCATTTATTTAGTACTCAATTTCACCTTTCAGAACCATACAGTGTCCACACATATGAACTAGAATCCACACACATACTGGGCACTACTCTACATTCAGCCACAGTACAAAGCTCCCAGCCTTACAGTGCACATCTGTAAAAAGCTTTTTCCTATATATAGAAAATAAAATATTTTACACATCTATTCTTTTAGTCCCTGTGATGTAAACCGTTTCCCACTTGGTAGAAGCCTGCTAGCTTTACCGGCAGTGTTCACATTCAGTGCACTTACAGTATCATAGCTCAACCCTTGCCAGTCCCTATCACCACTCCCAGCACATGTGCCCTCCTCCTGCTCGCACATCCACATCGGTGAAGTCATGTCCCCATACATAACAGTAGAAGGTAGAATATGTTAGAATGCTCCAGACCTGTGGACACCAAACTTAGAGCTATATGACCTTGTGCCACCGTCTGGGAAACTTGGAAGTATCCCCATTTATAATAACATAATAAACAACAACAATAATAATAATAATAACCAGTTGTATAAAATTCTGTGATTCACATATAAAACAGAGCAGTTGTGTGGCGCAAGGTGGAGACTCGGTGATGTCATGTTGTCGGCGTGCGTGAGATCCATCTCCATGATAACAGAGGCAAAGCATGAACCTGCATAGAGTAAAATAGGCAAAGAAGTCAGTGATATATAGTTAAAGATGCAACACAACAAGTTAAAGGTGTTATTCAGGAAAAAAAATATATTTTTATATATCAACTGGCTCCAGAAAGTTAAACAGATTTGTAAATTACTTATATTAAAAAATCTTAATCCTTTCAATAATTATCAGCTGCTGAAGTTGAGTTGTTCTTTTCTGTCTGGCAACAGTGCTCTCTGCTGACATCTCTGTTTGTCTCGGGAACTGCAGAGAGTAAAAGAGGTTTGCTATGGGGATTTGCTTCTACTCTGGACAGTTCCCGAGACACGTGTCATCAGAGAGCACTTAGACAGAAAATAACAACTCAACTTCAGCAGCTCATAAGTACTGAAAGGATTAAGATTTTTTAATAGAAGTACATTACAAATCTGTTTAACTTTCTGGAGCCAGTTGAGATAGAGATTATATTATATATATATATATATATATATATATATATATATATATTATATATATATATATATATAAACAGGGGAATACAGCAGCACACTGCTAGCACAAAGATACAGATAAAACATGAAATACTATATTGCTACACTGCAATGCGTGAGGTACTTAGCTCACGATCTGGCAGCCAAATGGTTTGGACCATCCCACCGATTATATATATATATAAAAAATTCCTGGATAACCCCTTTAATATATGCAGTGTATGTATAGCAGGCTAAATGCATAGCATGCAGTTACACCTAGGTGAGGCCAACAGACCCTCTGCCTCTAGTACAGTGTTTCCCAACCAGGGTGCCTCCAGATGTTGCAAAAACTCCCAGCATGCTCGGACAGCCAAAGGCTGGTTGGGAAACACTGCTCTAGTATAAGGCTTGATTTACATCTAGTCTATCCTCCATGGATAGACATGCTGAACAAGTCCATAGCCTTCATGTACCTGGGGTACGTCAAAATGGTGGCATATGCTGGTTTGTTAAGCATTATCATACACCACCCACCCCCCCCTCCCCACATTGAGGAGTCAAGCATAGTCTCCTAAACCTTCCTATGCAGTGTGACACACACCTACAGAAACATGTACACATTTTTAGAATGGTAGTTAATTGTAAATATTGTTGAAGATTTCAATTGGAAGTATACACAAGGGCAGGGAAGTAAACCCCTATGCAGCGGCATCCAGTGTAAAAGAAATCTTGGTGTATATATTTTTACGATGAGACCCTGTGGGCAATGTGTGAATATACAAGGCCATTTGTTGGAAATCTACATTGGGAAACCCTCCTGATTTATACACCTGATGGAAGACAAAGTCTGAACTTTAACCCTTTTATCAGTAAATAATAAACAAGCACAAATTTGGCTTGGGGCCCATATCGGATGACCAGTGGTCCAAAGATCTTAGATATGGTGTCTTTCTGTTCCAACTGCGAAGCACATAGACCTGTGTTTCCCAACCAGGGTGCCTCCAGCTGTCGCAAAACTGCAACTCCCAGCATGCCCGGACAGCCGTTGGCTGTCCGGGCATGCTTGGAGTTATGGTTTTGCAACAGCTGGAGGCACCCTGGTTGGGAAACACGGACAGACTGTACCACTGTTTTTTCTATAAAGGATTTGTTCGAGACGGAGTCTATCCTTACCTAGATGGATGGATGGGACACATTTAAAAAGGTTTTTTTTTTTTATCAACTGGTGCCAGAAAGTTAAACAGATTTGAAAATTATTTCTATTTAAAAATCTTAATCCTTTCAGTACTTATTAGCTGCTGAATACTACAGAGGAAGTTCTTTTCTTTTTGGAACACAGAGCTCTCTGCTGACATCTCTGTCCATAGCAGCATATGTTTGCTATGGGGATTTTCTCCTACTCTGGACAGTTCAGCAGAAAGCACTGTGCTCGTAATGTCAGCAGAGAGCTCTGTGTTCATGATGTCAGCAGAAAGAAAATAATTTCCGCTGTAGTATTCAGCAGCTAATAAGTACTGGAAGGATTAAGATTTTTTAATAGAAGTAATTTACAAATCTGTTTAACTTTCTGGCACCAGTTCATTAAAAAAAAAAAAATTTCCACCGGAGTACCCCTTTAAAAGTGGGGTTATTCAGCTCCCGCTGAATAACCCCTTTTAAAGGGGTACTCCCGTGAAAATAAAGAGATTTTTTATGCTTATTGTAAAATCTCTTTCTCGAAGGATCCATTGGGGGACACAGACCATGGGTGTATGCTGCTGTCACTAGGAGGCTTGACACTATGGCAACAAGAAAAGTCGGTTCCTCCCAGCAGGGTATACCTGCCCACAGGCACCTGAGGTAATCAGTTTTAGTCCCAGAGCAATAGGAGAAGACTGACAGGTCAAGAGAAAATCACAAACTGTCCGAGTAATCAGGCGAAAAGGCAACTGAACACACCTTCGGACAGATAACTGAAATAGGAACACCAGAAAAAAGGGTGGGAGCTGTGTCCCCCAATGGATCCTTCGAGAGAGAGATTTTACGGTAAGCATAAAAAAAATATATATTTTTCTCTATCGGCCTCATCGGGGGACACAGACCATGGAACGTACCAAAGCAGTCCCTTGGGTGGGTAAGGAATCAGACAGGTGGACGGTGGGACCACCGCCGTCTGCAACATCTTACAGCTCAGAGTAACATCAACTGATGCAAAGGTATGAATCTGGTAGCACCTTGAGAAAGAGTGCAAAGACGACCAAGCGGACGCCTTACAGAACTGCAAGGCCGAAGCCACGTAGCGGAGGGCCCAGGATGCCCCGAAAAACGGGTGGAATGAGCCAAAACCCTGAAGGGTGGGGTCTTCCACTTGCAGCGGTAAGCTCCCAAAATGGTTGTCTTGTCCAACGACCACAACAGGTTGTGGAAGAAACGCTTCCAGGGATGAGAAGGGGCCGGACAAAAGGACGGTAGGACGATGTTCTCAATGAGATGAAAAAGCCAAAACCATAATCAGGTACGAAGGACGGACCTCGATGGAAAACAAAACAACTTGTCCTGGTATACAACCAGATAAAAAGAAAGAAGAAAGGTGCTCCCTGTGGAGTATAGCCAGCAAGAGGGTGGGGGAAGGGGAAAGTGAAATATCCGTGCTCACCCTGCTAAGTTGTGTAGTGGCATACACAACAATGTTGAACGCATGTGATTTAAGGATCACAATCTTAGGGTCTGCAGCCTTCCTGAAGAATTGTGGAATAGAGAAGGACTTCAAAAGGAACCAGGATATTCGGCGCTGACCACGGAGGAATAATCGGAGCCCAGGTAAAGGAATAAAATTTAATAGCAACGCGTTTCATCAGGCTTAACAAACATCAGTTGTTCAGGGGTTATATACACCCACACGGAATTAACCCATGAGGTACACAATAGTAATGCAATACAGACAATTTATTTAAAAAAAAAAAAAAATATATATATATATAATTTTTTTTTCCTTTTTTTACATATATTGTCTGTATTGCAATTACTATTGTGTACCTCATGGGTTAATTCCATGTGGGTATATAACCCCTGAACAACTGATGTTTGTTAAGCCTGATGAAGCCGCACAAGCGCGGTGAAACGCGTTGCTATTACATTTTATTCCTTAACCTGGGCTCCGATTATTCCTCCGTGGTCAGCGCCGAATATCCTGGTTCCTTTGAAGTCCTTCTCTATTCCTGGTATACAACCAGGAAGGGAGAACGGCAGGAGAGAGCTGCCAGCTCTGACACCCTCCTAACAGAGGGAAGAGCAATAAGGAACGCCACCTTCCGGGGAAGGAGGTGAAGAGAAATGTCCCCGAGAGGTTCAAAAGGGGGGGCCTTGCAGGGCATCTAAGACCAAATGCAAGTCCCAAGGGAATAAAGGGGACCGATGAGGGGCAGCTTGTGCCACTCCCTGAAATAGGTTCGGACATGATAATTGAACGCCAGAGAATGTTGAAAAAGAAGGGAAAACGGCCGAACCTTTGACCCTTATGGGAGCTGAAAGCCAACCACGACCGGAGAAAAAGGCTGAGTTTCACACCAACAGAAATAAGACCGCCAGGTATGGTGGTAAATCTTTGCAGAGGAAGGCTTGTAAGCCTTCAGCATGGTGCGAACCACTTTGGAAGAGAAACCACGGGTCCTCAGAACCGCTGTCTCAACCGCCACGCCGTTGAAAGCAGAGATGGCAAATAGGGGTGGCACAGGAGACCTAATATAGGAGGTCTGGATGATAGGGAAGTTGCAGAGGTAAGTAGTTCAGGAGCCTGACCATGAAGACGTTCCACGCCCGCCGGGGCCAGTCTGGGCCACGAGAATGGCGGGAACGCCCTCTGCTGTGAGCTTCCTCAGGACCCCGAAAAAAGAGAGGAAGGGGAGGAAACAGATAAGGTAGGGCAAAGCCCGAGCAATAAACAGATAAGGTAGGGCAAAGCCCGACCAAGAGAGAGGAACGCTTGGTTGTGGCGGGATGTGCAGAGGTCCACGCCTGGAGCGCCCCAGAGGTTGCAGATCACTGCAAACACCTCCGGATGTAGGGACCACTCGCCTTAGACGGCTGAGGCCCGGCTGAAAAAGACCACATTCCAGAGACGCCCGGAATGAAGAGTGCTGAGATGGCCGAAAACCTGAGTACCGCCCAGAAGGGAATTTCCCAAGAAGCAAGCAAAGAAAGGATTGCCCTAGGCCCCAACATGTTGAAGGGGAAAATGGCTTCTCGAGGGACCAAAGCCCCAGACCGGCCGGTCCTTGAAAACACCTCCCCAGCTCGACAGACTGGCAGGGAGGGGCAGGAAGGAGCGCCCCCGAAAAAGCAGGGGGGAAAACGAAGCCACCATAGAAGGGACAGACAAGACTGTCGAGAGTGAACGATCTTGCGGTCGAGAGACAATGGAGACCTGTCCCACCGGAAGAGGTCGGTGATGAAACTGGGCAAATGGCACGGCCTCCACTAACCGATCCAGGACATCCATGCAAAAGCAAATGGAAACTGGAGCAGGGTGCCAAAGTCATCGGACTCCTGATAAGAGAGTCAGCCGATTGGTCGGCGGAGTCTAAGCAGGCAGAGGCCGCGTCGAACTGGAGCCCCAGGAGAGCGGTTGGACTTGTTCCGATTGACCATCCAACCGAAGTGAGACAAGGTCAGGGGGTTGAGACTAAGACTCTCCAGGATCTGGGCCCTGGCTGGAGCTCTGATCAGGAGGTCGTCCAAGTAAGGAACAACTGTTGTCCGTAAAAGGGCTATCACAGGCGCCAGGACTTTGGTAAAGGTCTGCGGAGAAGTGGTCAGACCGAAATGGAGAGCCACAATAGAAAATGACCGTCCGGAACTGCAAAGCGGAGGTACCGCTGATGACTGGAACAATGAGATGTGGAGGCAGGCATCCTTGATGTCCACCGAGGAAGGAAAATTCTCCATGGACGCCAACACCGAACGGAGAGACTCAATTCGGGATGGGAAAGCAGAAGATGCTGGCTGAGATACTCGAGAACCAAGATTGGGCGAACAGAAACACCTTTCTTGGGGACCACAAAGAGGTTGGCATAAACCTCGAAAATGTTCCCCTGAAGGAACCGGGACAATTACTCCCTGGATAAAAAAGGAGCTGGATCCTGAATGTGCGTGGTCCAGGCATCCCAGAAGAGTAAGAGGTGACCAACCACCCGAGAAAAGTCGGCGGGTGGGGGCGACCCTTCAGACCGAGGAAGGCCTGCGGGTGTCTGATGGGGCCGCAAAACGGCCGGAAAGGATAGCCGACCTCCCGGAGGGACAGGTCCGGAAGGAAGGAGCCATCTTCACGTGAAGGCGCCCGGCTGGACCCTTTGTTTGTACCCTTTGGTGGCACCAAAGGTCCACAGAACCCGAAGGAGGACTTACAACAGAAAGCGGTTCTGTGAGCCTTATCCAGAGGTAATAAAGAACTCTTTTTCGCCCGTCACCTCACTTCCTGAAGGTGGCATCCACATTCCAGGCTTTAAGCCACATGGAGGGACGGTGGCTACCAGGTAGCTTGTGGCAAAGGCAACACAGTGGCCGCACATGGACACAGAAAATCTCCAGCTGTGGAGCATCGGAGAGCTAGATGCAATAAATCCTCCAGAGGGATCTTGAAGACTACCCTGGCAGAGATGGGAGACCATACTGAAAGGGCCCTTGACACCCAGGCCGAAGCAAAAGCAGGAAGATCCTGCTGTCTCAAAGGCAAAGTTTGCCAAAGTCTCCACCTTCATGTCCGCTGGATCATTAAAGGCAGCCGCATCAGTTAATGGCCAGGTAGGCGCCTCAGAGAGGCGGGAGACCAGCAGACCCACAGTTTGAGAGGAGGTCCACCGAGCAATGAGGTCCTTGGCGAAGGGATACCGCGCTTGAACCTTCTTTGTTTCCTGAAACTTCTTGTCAGGGTGCCTCCAGGCGGATACCAGCAGGGCGTACAATTCAGTGTGAGAGCTGAAGGTCTTGGGTGCCGGTCGGGCACGAAAAAAGGAGACATCTGGAGCAATGTCCGAAGTTCCTGAGTACTTTAGATGGAAGGTGTCTCTTATGGCCGAAACCAATGAGTGCTCCATGTCCGACATATCCGTGCGATTCTCTGAATCAGAGGCCGAATCGGAAACTTCATCAACAAGTTCTCCAGGTGAATGGGAACGTGTGAGGTGGCCCTGGAAGAGGGGGAAGACTGACCTGGTATGCGGGTCTGGAGAGCCAGAGCGGCGACCATGGGAGCGCGCGTGCCTGCCAGAAGACTCTAAGGATGAGTCAGATGAAAAACACCCCTATGATGCTGTATAGGTTATAGGGGGAGAGCGGGACCCTCCGGAGGGTCGGGAGGGCCACTCCAATGCAGTCACCACATAACGGGAGACCTGAGCCAAGTCGGATATAGACTGGGGGAGGGAGAGAACCCAGGCTGGAGGGGCGGCCGAACCCACCGGGTCTGGAAGACAACCGGGGTAGAATAGCAGGGGGGTCTTGGGGAGCAGTGGCGCAGGCAGAGCAAGTGGGTTCAGCAGAATCGGGCATTTTGGAGTTACAGCATTTACAGACAAAATGGGAAACTAACGCTCCAGTTGTCTGTTTAGAGGGAGGAACAGGTCTGGGCACGGACAAAAAGAACTCTCACCCAAGTCTGTGTCCCCAGGGCAGCTGCTGTGAGGAGAACTCCGCTCTAGTGTAGATAGAGAAGGGAGAAATGCCAGCCAATAACAAGAGAGGGGCATGCCAGAAGCAGGGGCACTGCTGATTGGCCCCTACCACCATAATCGCACGCACAGTGCTGATTGGTGGTCAGTTCGCGCCCCTAGAAGCTTCGGCGCCTGGGTGGGCGGAGCTAAAGCGCCCCGGCCGCCGAAATTTCAACAAGAAACACAGTAATGGCGCCCGCTCCTTGCCCCGAGCGCACATGTCATTCGCATATGCACTCGCGGGGAACTGAGCAGGCGAGACGCCGCCGGCAGCATCCTGCTGCCGAAAGTGAAAGTAGGCCGGCGCTCCGTGCGCCCGCATAGAAGAATGCCGCGGCTGTCAGCCGCTTAAAGTAAAACACCCACATCTGTTTGAATGCAATGTGAAGTAAACTGTGCCCCTTTTTATCCAAAATGCCACTGGTCACCCCAGTAATAAAGAACTCCCTGTCCAGGCCAGCCCCATTAGACCCTGAGAAATGTGGGCCAAAAACTGAGGGTCTCCAGAGGTTGCAAATCTGCACCTAAGGGAGAAAGGGAAAAATACTCACCTCAGTCAGAAGAACTTACCTAATGTAGTCTTCAATGAAGCTTTCAGTCAGCCTTTTGTCACCTGCATCACGCCGGGCTACCATGTGCGAGCGAGGCGAGCAGGGAGATATGGGGACCCGGACCCATGAGGTACAACCCCAGGCGCTGACCGTTGGCGAGAGGGGGTTAACAGCACATATACGCAATGTCTGTGCCCCCTCAATCACAATGGGGAAACAGTGAGCCGCAGTTCCTGAGTCCCCACCTGAAAACAGGAAAGAAAACGGAATAAAAAAATAACAAATCCCTAATCTAGGAAAATTATGAAACACAAGACCTGGTCTAGAAAACTCCAGACCCTGTCCACCTCCTTAAGACACTAAGTTAAACTGATTACCTCAGGTGCCTGTGGGGGGGTATACCCTGCTGGGATGAGCAGACTTTTCTTGTTACCATAGTGTCAAGCCTCCTAGTGACAGCAGCATACACCCATGGTCTGTGTCTCCCAATGGAGCCGATAGAGAAATTATTTTTTTTTTGTCGGATATTAAAAAAAGATTTATTTTTATTTTTTATTAAACCTTTACTTAACTCCAGCGATCCCGCTGTGCCTCCAGTCCCCTGATGTGATAGTCTTTCAAAGCTGTGATGTGACTGTACAATGTGTCGTACTGCTGCTCAGCAAATCGTTGGCCGAGGCGGGACATCTCTGTGGCCAAGGATTTGCTGAGCAGCAGTACAATAGAATGGGCCTGTGTGTTTCCTGGGCCCAACACGTCACATCGCAACAGGGGACCGGAGCAGGACACCAGAAGTACCACAGTAGCACTGGAGGTTTGTTGGTTTAGTTTTTTTTAATTATCCCACATAATGGGCATAGTTTTGGCACCACACCCTTCCCCTTCCTGCTGTTGGTATAACAAAAACAAAAATGTTATGTTGTGTAAAAACCTTTCATAAAAAGGATCTGAAAAAAAGAAAAAATAAATAAACATTTCTTACCGTTACTCTCCAACGCTGTTGCGCATTGCCGCTTCTTCTCGTAAAGCTGCCATGGCAAGTCGCAGGTGTTCTTTTAACTGGTCGATCTCGCGCTCTGACCGAGATTTAATATTATTAAGCTCTACATAAATATCTTTGTATTTCTCTGATGCATACCGTTTATCCTAGAAGGGATAAAAATTAGAATGTTAATTTAAAGAAAAACAAAAAACAAAAAGTATCACCAGAGCATATTGGAGGATTTCCATACAAAACATCAAATTGGCTAAATTCATATTTATTGCCAACGTTTGGTGATTCATTTTTTAAGGCTATTTTTCATATAAACGACCCGTTTGAATTTTAGGTCTAAATAACGGATCATCTGGGGGAGATTCATCAAAACCTGTGCTGAGGAAAAAAGTTGACCAGTTGCCCATAGCAACCAATCAGATAGCTTCTTTCATTTTTGAAAAGGCCTCTGAAAAAAATGTATGAATCAAACTGATTGGTTACTATTGGCAACTGGTCAACTTTTCCTCTACACAGATTTTGATGAATCTCCCCCGTCTGTATCAGTGATTAATTCGTTTATATCAGGATTTGTCCAATATTGGGTTCTGACTGCAGCCATAGATGCCAGACACCTCTTCTGCACTCCTTTTTGACATTTTTTGGGTGGCTGGGATGCAGGTCACACGAGCTGCCTTCACTTCCTAGTTCGTTCCAGTTTCTGAGCATGCTCAGTAGCTCAAACAGAGGTAAACAGGAGGACAAGAAAAAATAAAAAGCAAATAAAGGTAACACACCCACATCTATCACCATAGACATTATGATCACATCTATTATTATAGACTTTCCATGTAAAACTTTGACTGTACGTTTGAGCTCCATTTGTAGTTTGTTTGGACGGAGATAAAAATAGTGCATGCCACGGTTTTAGGTCCGGTCAGAAAACCGGATACGGGGCAAAAATGAGCCGACCACTATATGACTCCGGTCGGCCCATTCAAATGAATGAGATAGGGGCCGGGGCCGGCAGGGATAAGGGAGAGCACGGTTTTCACTCCCCCCAACCGGATCCGGTTCCCATATCTTCAAAATGTAGTGTAAACCCAGCCTAACAATTGCACATAGGGCCCTGTCTAGTATAATGGTCTGTAGGGACACAGTAAGGCTACTCTGTGAGCAAATTTACCAAAAGGAGAAAAACGCATCATGAGAACAGAGCAGCAGTGATAATAGTGGACATGTGCAATACTAGACAGACACCTAGCCGGCAACAGCCATGATGAAGTATGGAGTCCCACTGAGACCCATTTATTGTTTAATAAATACACTGCTGAAAAAAATAAAGGGAACACTTAAACACCACAAGTCAATGACACGTCAGTGAAATCACACTGTCCACTCAGGAAGAACACTGATTGACAATCAATTTCACATGCTGTTGTGCAAATGGAACAGACAACAGGTGGAAATTATAGGCAATTAGTAAGACACCCCGCAATAAAAGGAGTGGTTCTGCAGGTGGTGACCACAGACCACTTCTCAAATCCTATGCTTCCTGGCTGATGTTTTGGTCACTTTTGAATGCTGGCGGTACTTTCACTCTAGTGTTAGCATGAGACGGAGTCTACAACCCACACAAGTGGCTCAGGTAGTGCAGCTAATCCAGGATGGCATATCAATGCGAGCTGTGGTAAGAAGGTTTGCTGTGTCTGTCAGCATAGTATTCAGAGCATGGAGGCGCTACCAGTAGACAGGCCAGTACATCAGGAGACGTGGAGGAGGCTGTAGGAGGGCTACAACCCAGCAGCAGGACCGCTACCTCCGCCTCTGTGCAAATAGGGGAAGGAGGAGCACTGCCACAGCCCTGCAAAATGACCTCCAGCAGACCACAAATATGCTTGCGTCCACTCAAATGGTCAGAGACAGACTCCATGAGGGTGGAGGCCCGAAAGCCACAGGTGGGGGGTTGTGCTTACAGCCCAACACCGTGTAGGACATTTGGCATTTGCCAGAGAACACCAAGATTGGCAAATCCGCTACTGGCCCCCTGTGCTCTTCACAGACGAAAGCAGGTTCACACTGAGCATGTGACAGATGTGACAGAGTCTGGTGACGACGTGAAGAACGTTCTGCTGCCTGCAACATCCTCCAGCATGACCGGTTTGGCGGTGGGTCAGTAATGGTGTGGGGTGGCATTTCTTTGGTGAGGCCGCACAGCCCTCCATGTGATTGCCAGAAGTAGCCTGACTGCCATTAGGTACTGAGAAGAGATCCTCAGACCCCTTGTGAGACCATATGCTGGTGCGGTTGGCCCTGGGTTCCTCCTAATGCAAGACAATGCTAGACCTCATGTGGCTGGAGTGTGTCAGCAGTAGCTGCAAGAGGAAGGCATTGATGCTATGGACTGGCCCGCCCGTTCCCCAGACCTGAATCCGATTGAGCACATCTGGGACATCATGTCTCGCTCCATCCACCAATGCCACGTTGCCCCACAGACTGTCCAGGTGACACCTGATTAGGAGCATGCCCAGGCATTGTAGGAAGGTCATACGGGCACGAGGAGGCCACACACACTACTGAGCCTCATTTTCACTTGTTCTAAGGACATTACAAAGTTGGATCAGCCTGTAGTGTGGTTTTCCACTTTGATTTTGAGTGTGACTCCATATCCAGACCTCCATGGGTTGATAAATTTGATTTCCAATGATAATTTGTGTGATTTTGTTGTCAGCACATTCAACTATGTAAAGACGAAAGTATTTTATACGATAAGTTCGTTCACTCAGATCTAGGATGTGTTATCTTAGTGTTCCCTTTATTTTTTTTTGAGCAGTGTATTTATCTCTTTATATTCATTAAATTTGTGGGTGTGCATCTCCATAATGCTAGTCTTTTCTGCCATTGGTGGAGTTTTCAATTACTGTCATCTGAATGTTCTCCTCTGACTTCCCCATACACATGAACAGTCGGCATAGCTGAACGTTCATGTATGGGGAGGCATATGCCAGAGCCAGAAAGCTGTTGGTTTTTCTCTTCCAGAATAAAATGGCCAGGCAGAACAATCCAGCAGACTGACACATCTCTCCACTGAGATATGATGTTGAGAGGCCGCCATACACCTTAGAAGACAGTTATAAACACGAGAAGAAGCTATCTAAAAACAATTTGAAGCATGCAGCAGGGCTCTGTGCACCAAGGACAGGCAGGGCTCTGTGCACCAAGGACAGGCAGGGCTCTGTGCACCAAGGACAGGCAGGGCTCTGTGCACCAAGGACAGGCAGGGCTCTGTGCACCAAGGACAGGCAGGGCTCTGTGCACCAAGGACAGGCAGGGCTCTGTGCACCAAGGACAGGCAGGGCTCTGTGCACCAAGGACAGGCAGGGCTCTGTGCACCAAGGACAGGCAGGGCTCTGTGCACCAAGGACAGGCAGGGCTCTGTGCACCAAGGACAGGCAGGGCTCTGTGCACCAAGGACAGGCAGGGCTCTGTGCACCAAGGACAGGCAGGGCTCTGTGCACCAAGAACAGGCAGGGCTCTGTGCACCAAGGACAGGCAGGGCTCTGTGCACCAAGGACAGGCAGGGCTCTGTGCACCAAGGACAGGCAGGGCTCTGTCACAAGATCCCGGCTCACACAGTAGAATGATTGACAAGCAAGGAGCTTGAACAGAGTCCTGCTTGTCCGACCCACACTTCTTGTATTTAGTCTCCTCACAGAGACACACAAGCAATAGCTGCAGGGACAGAATTTTTTTCATATCAAATATAAAAATTTTTGACCAATGTATATTACAAATATACATATAATAGTATTATCTACATTATATAAAAAGTTTTTGCTGATGATCGGTACACTTTAATGCATGTACAAAATGCAAACTCTTACCTTCTGCATGTTTTGGAGATCATCTCGCAGGCAGGAGACTTCTTTTCTTAAATACTGCAACTCATTCTCTTTCACTCGCAGTAAAACCTGTGAAAAAGAATAAAGTAGAGATCACTACAACTGGTAAAAATGCACAATTCTCATGTGACCTATGTCAGGAAGTCTAGAAATACTGAACAATGGCAAAATGCAGCTCCTCACATTCTAAACGCCAGATGTTATTTACTGACAATACAGTCAAGTTCTCAGATTTTTACAGCAAGATATTTCCAAAAATCTGTACGTAAAAAACAAGACAAACAAGTACATCAACACCTCTCTGTAAGCAGAACATAAATTCTATCTGAATGTGTGACAGTAAAGTGTTAATGGAAGTTATTTTTAATGTTGTGGGCTTTGGAAATACAAACTGAAGAGCCAGAGGACATAGTATAATGACATCTATAGAAACATACTAGAAGGAACCCTCGACTTGCTGCCATTAAAGGGGTTGTGCGCTGCCCTAATTTTCGGAGCTCCGCTCACAGCGTCCGGAAGTTCATTACTCCGAACGCTGTGTGCGGGCTTCAGTTTTCGCGGCCACCGGGCGTGAAGTCACGCCCGGCCCCTCGCGACGTCTCGCCTGCCCCCTCGTGATGTCACGCCCACCCCCACTACCAAAGTCTATGGGAAGGGGGCGTGACAGCGGTCGCGCCCCCTTCCCATACACTTTCGTTGAGGGGACGGGCGAGACGTCACGAGGGGGCGGCCGAGACATCACACCCGGCGGCCGCGAACACGGAAGCCTGTACACAGCGTTCGGAGTAAGGAATTGATAAAAATGGCAACTGCAGTCTTTCACAGAAACAGCTCTAGGAAGATTCCCTACAATTGCTTCTTAAAATAAATAAATCAGAAATCCGGGATTAAAGGGGTATTCCAGGAAAAAAAAAAAATTATATATATCAACTGGCTCCAGAAAGTTAAACAGATTTGTAAATGACTTCTATTAAAAAATCTTAATCCTTTCAGTACTTATGAGCTTCTGAAGTTAAGGTTGTTCTTTTCTGTCTAAGTGCTCTCTGATGACACATGTCTTGGGAAAAGCCCAGTTTAGAAGCAAATCCCCATAGCAAACCTCTTCTAAACTGGGCGGTTCCCGAGACACGTGTAATCAGAGAGCACTTAGACAGAAAAGAACAACCTTAACTTCAGAAGCTCATAAGTACTGAAAGGATTAAGATTTTTTAATAGAAGTCATTTACAAATCTGTTTCACTTTCTGTAGCCAGTTGATAGATAGATAGAGATATAGAGATAGATATATATATATATATATATATATATATATATATATCTATATCTATCTAAGTTTTTTCCTGGATAACCCCTTTAAATCTGTAAGCAGACAGCTATTCCCTCTCTAATAGGAAGAGGGGAATATGCCACTGCCAAACACCATTCCCAGAAATGTAACATATCCAATCCTTCTTTGCACCAACATTATATGTTTGGAAAGAGTCAACACACCGTAAATGCAATCACTTTAAATAAAATTAATAATAAATAAATTTGATCCCAACCAATCACTAGAATGGAGCGGGGAATGAGCTGAGCACGTTCTCTGTGTGCGCTAACCAGACAATCCCATAGACTTACACTGGCAGGCTGTCTCAATCATCTGACAGAGTTGGGAGAGCACACTCTAGAGCAGTGGTCTCCAATCTGCGGACCTCCAGATTTTGCAAAACTACAACTCCCAGCATGCCCGGACAGCCAACGGCTGTCCGGGCATGCTGGGAGTTGTAGTTTTGCAACATCTGGAGGCCTGTAGGTTGAAGACCACTGCTCTAGTGCTTACTTAGCCTTGCTTGTACTAGGTTCTCACTAGTCCAAGAAAAATGTATGAGACAAATATAGGTAAAGTTGTAAGACAATAAGTTGAAACATTGCCTAACATGTTTATGATTCTAAGTAAAACTGAACCTTTATCCCGAAATCCATTCTCATGCATCATTTACCTCCAGTTCAGCTGTGTTCCTCTCCCCTGCATGTAACCGACCATCACTTGGTCCATTGCCGGCCATAAACGACCGCAATTTAGCAATTTCTTCTGAAAGTCGGTTGTTTAATTCCTGAAAAACAGAACCAAAGAAGTGCGATTTAAAAAGTATTTCAGCCCCCATAAAAAAGGTGACAAAATAAATAAATATATAGTTACAAGCAGCAATACAGGTGGCCAGGCTGCACATCCAGGGTATAGCACACGCTTGCTGTGAGCCCTGTTGGTTGAGAAGGTGATCGTAGACATGTGTGCTAATTTTCTAATTTTTTTTTGACCAGTTATTTAAGAGAAAAGTTTGCTTGCAAAATATTACGCGATCCAATATGGCGGCCAAACCATGTGATCAAATGTGGTACAGAAAGTGATCACGAACATGTGTGCTAATTTTCACATTGTTTTGAATCAAATATGGCCACCAAATCTGGTGATCAATTGTGGTACAGAAAGTGATGACGTACGTGTGCTAATTTTCACTGTTCTAACCAGTAATTTTAGAGAAAACTATGTTTGCAGAATATTGCGCAATCAAATATGGCCGCCAAATATGGTGATCAACTGTGGTACAGAAAGTGAGTAATCTACTATTGTGCACAGAAATATAACTTTTTAGATTAACAGTCTGCATATTACACACATTTAACTATATATATATATATATATATATATATATATATATATATATATATATATATAATTATTCATGCTAAATGTTATTGGCGAGCGGTGGCCATGTTGATTATGCAAATGAACCAGCTTTAACAACCTTGGTACAGGAGTAAACCATGTACATGTCTGCCAAATTATACGTTAATCTTACAAACAGTTTTAACCTTAAGGACACATGACATACTGGAACGTCATGTGTCCGCTCCCAATCTATAGCGGGTCGGGCCTGGCCTCTAACAACGGCTGGGACCCGTGGCTAATAGCGCGCGGCATTGATCGCAGTGCCGCGCGCTATTAACCCTTTAGACGCAGCGTTCAAAGTTGAACGCCGCGTCTAAAGTGAAAGTGTGCCTGTTAGCTCAGTGGGCTGTTCGGGATAGCCGCGGCGAAATCGCCATCCTATGGGACCTATAACACTGCAAAAAAAAAAAGTGAAAAAAAAAAAGTGAATAAAGGTCATTTAACCCCTTCCCTATTAAAAGTTTGAATCACCCCCCTTTTCCCATTAAAAAAAAAAAAAAAAAACAGTGTAAATAAAAATAAACATATATGGTATCGGCGCGTGCGGAAATGTCCGAATTATAAAAAATTATCGTTAATTAAACCGGACGGTCAATGGCGTGCGCGCAAAAAAATTCCAAAGTCCAAAATAGTGCATTTTTGGTCACTTTTTATATCATGAAAAAATTAATAAAAAGCGATCAATAAGTCCTATCAATGCAAAAATGGTACCGTTAAAAACTTCAGATCACGGCGCAAAAAATGAGCCCTCATACCGCCCCATAGGCGGAAAAATAAAAAAGTTATAGGGGTCAGAAATGACAATTTTAAACGTATTAATTTTCCTGCATGTAATTATGATTTTTTCCAAAAGTACGACAAAATCAAACCTATATAAGTAGGATATAATTTTAACCGTATGGACCTACAGAATAAATATCAGGTGTCATTTTTACCGAAAAATGTACTACGTAGAAACGGAAGCCCCCAAAAGTTACAAAACAGCGTTTTTTTTTTTCAATTTTGTCTCACAATGATTTTTTTTTTCCGTTTCACCGTAGATTTTTGGGCAAAATGACTGATGTCATTACAAAGTAGAATTGGTGGCGCAAAAAATAAGCCATCATATGGATTTTTAGGTGCAAAATTGAAAGTTATGATTTTTTAAAGGCAAGGAGCAAAAAACGAAAATGCAAAAACGGAAAAAACCCCGGTCCTTAAGGGGTTAAAGAAGAAGATGTTTTTATAATATTGTGCAATTCAAAATGTTGGCTATACCATGTGATCAACAGACTTGTAATTAACAAGTCATAATTGTGATCACAGTGTAACCAAATCCTTTTTTTTTTTTCCTGTATCTTTAGTGATTGGGGAAATGCAGAGGTTTCAATATTGTGCAAAAACGTGCCACACAAATGTATATGGCTGCCTGACCATGTGACCTATGACTTTTGTACCACAAGAGATTATGCATAGTACTGGGCTCTACCTTTGGGTTAAATTTCATGAGTTTTAAATTAACACTGAGGCAATTACAGACATATTACAAAAAGCCCCATAGAAATAATATAAATAATTGTCGATATTTACATTATTCAATATGGCCGCCGAACCCATATGGTTGAATGACGTCAAACAAACATGTATGCGTCTAGGTCACAGTGTAACCATACACGGCTATTTTACATCTGTAGCTTTAATGGTTTCATGAGACCTATGACCTTTATGTTATAAAACTCTTAAGCACAATATTCTACCATTGTGCAAAGAAACATAAGTTTTTAATTAACAGTGTACATATTACATTAAAAAAAATAGCGCATTAATATTAATACTGTCTAAATCTTAGGCTGGGTTCACACCACGTTTTTGCAATACAGCTCCCGTATACGTTTTCAATTTGAAAACTGTATGGAACAGTATTGAAAACTGTATGCCAAAAGATGTATCCGATTGTGTCTGTTTTGCATCCTGTACGGTTTTGTCAGTTTTTTCCCGTACCCAAAACTGTAGCCTACTACGGTATTTGGTCCGAGTGAAAAACCGTATTGAAATGTATACTTTTTTTAAAACATGGGAGTCAATGGGAACCATATAGAACTGTATGTGCGCACGGTTCCATCAGGTTTTCACCATACGGTTTTTGACTTTGCACTGTTTTTTTCTTGGAATTTCAATCAAACAAGTGAAACTTTATTCATAATGGAATGAAAAGTTAAAAACGTATATATGTTCTTTTCTTAAAAACCGGATTCAACCAGACATTTTTCAAACAGATTAAAATTTGTACGTTTTGATACAGTTTAGTCCGGTTTTGAGAAATCCGGTTACGGGAACTGTATTGCAAAAAACATGGTGTGAACCCAGCCTTATTGGCAATCGGTGGCCATATTGTTTATGCAAATCAACCAGCTTTAACAACTTTGGTAAAGGAGGTAACCATGAACAGGTCTGCCAAATTTTACGTTATTCTAACAAATGGTTTGAGAGATGAGGTTTGTAGAATATTGTGCAATCCAATATGGCGGCCACACCATGTGACCAAAAGTCTTACAATGATCAAATCTGACTCTGCACAACAGTGTCACCACATACAGAGATTTATATATCTGTAGCTTTAGCTGTTCTAGAGAAGAAAAATTTTGAATGTTGTGCAAAAATTGCCATAAAAACAAAGATGGCGACCTTACCATGTGACCTATGACCTTTATATTACATAAGATTATGCACATTGGTCTACCACTAGGCAAAGTAACATGTGTTTTGGAGTTACAGTGCAGCAGATATAAGCATTTGAAACTTGCGGTGGAATAATAATAGTAATAATAGTAATAATAAATAATAATATATATAAATATAAATAATATGAGCAAAAACCATAGGTGTCCAGTGTAAAACTTCGTTGCTTGGCCGCCTAATAACAAACTTGCCCTCATCCGCTGCAGCTGTGGTTTGGACATTTGCTGAACACTGCTTCCTGTGTTGATCCAACTGGGGTGCGGACTGCACAGGTGACACCCTCTGTGGGGTGACACCCTGCGGCCCGTGTCCTTGCTGTGTCTGTGAGCTCTATCTGCAGTGCAGATTAAGCTCACAGAGATCATGTAATCATGAAACATAAAAAGATACTAATCAATTGTGACCCTACTGCCCTGCCAAACTCCAGGGTTCCTACGGTCACGTGATGTGACATCATTGTGGAAGGAGTGTGACGGACAGTGGACTGCACTTATGCTAACGTCTACTAGTCCGCTGTCAGGACTGGTCAGAGCCAGATCAGTTCAGTGGAGCATATGTGAGGAAGAGCAGAAACAGCTGCGGCACAGCAGTGAGTGCTGCACCCTGCTGGGCGTGCTGCGGAGTGAGGGGGGATTGTTTGAGAGGCTGACATGATGTAGAAATGTGGCACACTAATGGAGGGGGGGGGGGGGGTGAGAGATGATGGTAGACATGTGGCACAGTAATGGGGGGGTAGATGAGGGGTTATGTAGACATGTGGCACAGTAATGTGGGGGGGGGGATGAGGGATGATGTAGACATGTGGCACAGTAATGTGGGGAGGGATAAGGGATGATGTAGACATGTGGCACAGTAATGTGGGGGGGGGTGAGGGATGATGTAGACATGTGGCACAGTAATGTGGGGGGGGGTGAGGGATGATGTAGACATGTGGCACAGTAATGTGGGGGGGGATGAGGGATGATGTAGACATGTGGCACAGTAATGTGGGGGGGGATGAGGGATGATGTAGACATGTGGCACAGTAATGTGGGGGGGGATGAGGGATGATTTAGAAATGTGGCACAGTAATGTGGGGGGGGGGATAAGGGATGATGTAGACATGTGGTACAGTAATGGGGGGGGGAGATGAGGGATGATGATAGATATGTGGCACAGTAGTTTGGGGTTAGTGGATATGAATAAATATCAGCCTCATCACCCCTCCAACCGTGTCTGCACTATTACGGTTTTTATGGGCTACAGTATGTTGCAGTATTAGTCATAGGGTACAGTGTGTGGTGGTATTTTATTTAGATGGTACAATGTGGGACAGGGTTATTGTCAGATGGTACAGTGTATGGTAGTATTATATTCAGAGGGCACAGCGTGTGGTAGTATTATATTCAGATGGCGCAGTGCACAGTATTATATTCAGAGGATACGGTGTGTGACAAAGTTATATTCAGAAGGTATGGTATGTGACAGTGTTATATTCAGATGGTGCAGTGTGTGGTAGTATTACATTCAGAGGGAACAGTGTGTGTGGTAGTATTATATTAAGATGGCACAGTGTGTGGTAGTATATTCTGATGGCACAGTGTGTGGTAGTATTATATACAAAGGGTACATTGTGTGGCAGTATTATATACAGAGGGTACAGTGTGTGGCAGTATTATAGTCAGAAGATACATTGTGTGGCAGTATATACAGAGGGTACATTGTGTGGCAGTATTATATTCAGAAGGTACATTGTGTGGCAGTATTATATGCAGAGGGTACAGTGTGTGGCAGTATTCTATTCAGAAGGTGCAGTGTGTGGCAGTATTCAGAGGGTACATTGTGTGGCAGTATATACAGAGGGTACAGTGTGAGGCAGTATTACATTCAGAGGGTACAGTGTGTGGCAGTATTATATTCAGAGGGTACAGTGTGTGGCAGTATTATATTCAGAGAGCACAGTGTGTGGCAGTGTAGCAGTCGGAGGATACAGTGTCAGGCAGTATTATGTTATTTATTGTTTTCATATAGAGGATCAGAGTCCACTGACGAAGTGAGGAACCTATGCCATCTGGGCGTAAAGTTCTGCAGAGAGAAAATTTAGCTTGAAGAAGTCACGGTGGTATGTACCAGCAGAATTAGATAAGGAAAGGCAACAGAGACATTGAGATATTTTTAAGCACTGTCTGTTTATTTTTGAGTAAAAATCCTTGGGCAACCCCTTTCGCCTTACCCTAGAGTCTCCAAGATATATACAGTTACAGGAAAAATAGCCAGAAGACTACTGTGGCACTTCTGCTGTAATGATCAGATGCCACAACATTATTAAGTGCAGCATATGAAGTTAGGTTCAAAGAGTCCCAATGCTAGCAATGGGATTCCACTACACAGTGCACACTGCAGAGTTTTGAAGGTGGACTTCCTGCCTGGAAAATCCCCTCGAAAAATTCCACCAAAACATTGAACTCCTTCAATGTTCTGGCGGATCTCCACTCATCAGACATTGCTGAAAATGTCTGCACAGTCCCAGCACGGACTGATTTAGTCATCACTAGTCGGTGCTGCCCGCATTCTGAATCTTGGGCAGGATTTCGTCCAGCCAGAGATTCCATAGCGTGAAGCCGTCCGTTAAGGGATGGCGCTCCATTTCTTTCAGTTCCAATAGCTGACAACCCAGGGGCTTAGTAAGGGGTTATTTTACAGGGGCTGACAGAAGACCGGGAACAAGTACTGTTCTAGATGGTTGGTGCTCATTTGATGAGCCATCACATAAAACAATCAATTGTGCAGCCCAGCCACCTACCTGATCACTGGATCATTCATGCAGCCTATTAATAACATCACTGCCGGGCGGACATCCTGTTTACACAGGGCGATGTGCGGCTGATAGGAATAAATTATATGGCTGCTGAAATGGTGCGATCAGCCAACGCACAAGCATTTAAAAGGTAAACATTTGCGAGTCATCGGCTGATCGCTAGCCCTTTTAGGCTGCATTCACACGTTGCAGTTCCATTGCAGTATGTCACAAGAACAGCAAAACACTGCATGATAGTACTGCAATAAAACGGCAACCTGTGAACACAGCCTTATACAGTCCGATTATCAGGAATAAACATTCCTAGAAATGCCCATTTGTCTGATAAACAGCCCTTATCAAAAGGGTTTTATGACCCTCAGGGATGTCCAGGTTTCTTACAGGTAATGTAAAAATTGTTCAGTGATACTGCTTAAAGCAGGGGTTCTCAACCAGGGGTACGTGTACCTCTAGGGGTACGGCAATTCGCTGAAAAATACCGGCCATGCATTGGCCAGTATTTGTCCGCGCAGAGCGGGGATTGGACGCTGCGGCCACTTTGCGTGAGCTGCAGTGGCTGCCCGAGCCTGATGTTGCGCAGAGGTGCCGGCACAGCGCAGAAGGACGTCACCCGTCTGTGCGGCCTCCTGCGACTCTCATCGAATGGGATAGACACAGGCCTGGCAAACATGTTAAAATAAGTGTAACTTCGCAGTTTGAGAGGAAGGGTGTTATGGTATGTATCTCATATTGGCCCAGGGGGATCGGAGGGGGGGAATAATGGCACAAGGGGATAAAGATGGAGGGGGCGATAATAATGACAAAAGGGGATTAAGATGGATGGGGGGGGGGGATATAAGGGCAAAAGGGGATCAGAGGGAGGGGGGAATAATGGCACAAGGGGATTAATATAGAGGGGTAATCATTATCCCCCCTCCATCTTAATGCCCTTATGCCATTTTTCCCCCCTCCCTCTGATTCCCTTTTGCCATTATCCGATTATGTCAAAAGGGTATCAGAGGGAGGGGGGAATAATGCCACAATGGATCAAGTATTGCATTAGAAAGGTAATTACTTATGAATTATTTTGTCTGCGGGTACCCCTCGCATAAGTTCTGCACGAGGGGTACCTGCAGACATACAAAAAAGGTTGAGAACCACTGGCTTAAAGGGGGTTTTCTACTATAAATTTTTATCACCTATCAATAGGATAGGTCATTAGACTAATTGTAGGGATTCCCAGCTGATCTGCCAAAATTCCTGAGTGTGCTGGTTTTTAACCAACGAGTTTATAAAATATTATGGTGGGAAATTTTTTTTTTTTTGTAAAGTTAGTGGCAAGAAAACTATCAATTGTTGCACTTGCCTGATTCTGTCTCAGAAGTTCTTGTCCTTCCTGCTGGCATCTTTGCAGTTCTCTCTCCCGCTCTGAGGCAGCCTGGTTCATTGATCCAATCTCTAAGCACTTCTGTGAGTAACGTTCTGACAAAGTCTGCAGCTCCCGTCTTAAGGCGTCCATTTCAGATCTGCCCGAAAAAAATAAAAATAAATAAACCTGAGTAATTTACATCATGGTACATAACTTATCAAAAGCATATTAAGCATAGAGCAGGGGGAGGCTGTGTGTTTCATGCAAGTATTGGAAGGCCATAAAGATCATGTTTTAGCTAAAAATAAAACTAAATAAATCCATAGGATTTTGGAAAAGAAAACCAGTCGGTCAGGTACAGTTATTGACATAATCCTGACTTTTTGGAATACAAGGTTGACAAAAGATAAAAAACAATAATAAGAGCTGCCTACTGGTGCTGCCGCCGGAGCATCTCGTTTGTAGAGGATCCGCCATGTTGGAACGTCCGAGCCTTCTCTACTTCTCTTTGGAGCTCTTCCTTATGAGCAGCCCGTATGGATTCAATCACTGTGGGAAAGCAAATGAGGAAAGAAAAATGTATGAGTTAAGATTACAAATTAGCAATTCATATTTTAAAAAGTTAGTAACATTCACTAAAGTTGAGCCTTCAGTTTAAAGTAGTAAATTGGTAAATACATTTTTTTTTTTTAAATAAATAAAATACATAGCGGCAGAAGCATAAAACATTGCTTACCTATCTGCCCCAGTTCTGGAATCAACAAATATCTATATGTTTTGTGGGTATGTAATCCTCTCCCTACCATGTCTTTCCACTACTTCCTGGTTGAGTAGTTGACCGGTAGCACAATTCCCAGAATGCATTGCTTTCTTCAGCCTATCAGTCCTCCCACTTTGTCTACTCCTCTTGCAAGTTCCCCACCCAGAGCTGCTGCTGAACATTTTAGTACACAGCTGACAATTGCTCTGCAGTCAGTAAATCAGCAGCATCTGCTATTCATTCCCTGTCTGCTCCTCTGTTCGTGTCATTGCTCAGCACAAGGCAATATGGCATAAATACACCTCATTCTCCCTAAATGTCCCAATGAAGATATATGTGCAAATTACAGGGAGAAGGAAATTTAGGGAGGTCTCTTGCTTTTCCCCAACAAATGATAAGTGAGAGAAAGATTTGCATGCTGACTTTTCACTGCGTGACCGTTTTGAATGCTGCGTGGATTGTGTGTGCTGCCTCCTGTTTCTTTCCTTTCCCATGATAATAAAGGTATTGTCTCAGAAGATAACCCCCTATGTACATGTCCCATTAAGGTATATGGCATCAGAGAGCAAGTGGGGCACTTGGGACTCCCCTCTATGAGCCAGAAGAGTGAGCTGCTCTGCAAAAGAGCAGTCCTTGTACATGGATGTCAATTCATCTGAATGGCCGCCCTACATTTTCCATAGAGCAGCTGCTACAGGGAAATGCCAATATGACCACAGATTCTCCTAACAAAATCAGCTGCTTGGTGAGGGTGACAAGAGGGGAACCTGGGGCTTTATTCTAAGAGCAGTCATCTCTGATGAGATAAAGGCCGGCATTTATCCCTGTAGGTGTAAGTGAAGAATTTTTTTACACCTTTTTTGTGTGTGCTGGTAATGTGTAGGAGCACCAAATTTATTAAAATGGTCACAGAGCATTTGATAAGTTTTGTGCAAGTCACATTTTCGGAAATTTTACTCTTCACAAACACCAAAAAGCCAAGCTAAGTCTGGGTTGGTGTAGTTTTAGAGACCTTTCAGTTGCTTAGCGCTTTTTTTGCGCCTTTTCACAATAAGGCGCAGTTCATAAAACCCTTCCATATCATGGGTACTGCCAAAATCAGTGGATTGCAACTCAAAATCAGCAGAAATGTGTAAACCAAAAGGTGCAAATAAACCCTCTTTTTGTGCCTTTTCTAGACAGAAAAAAAGACTAAAATGTCATAAGACTAAATGTCAGCCAAAGAACTTTGCGCGGAAATATGTTGAAACATAGGAAACCGTTGCATGTAAACAACATGCAAGAGTGTGATTGGGTACATTTTACAGCTTTTACTATGGCCTAACATAAGCGACACATTGTGCTCTTTACAAAAATCTTGATGAATCAAAACCTCTGTACTATCCGTCTATAAAGAATATTTTGGTTTGTAGTTGTGGGTAGAGATGAGCGAAGTTACAGTGATTCGATTCTGCACGAACCTAGCGGCTCAGTGGTTGCGGCTCGGCGGAGAGTTCAGCTTTCAGGTGCTCCAGTGGGCTCGAAAAGGTGGATACAGTCCTAAGAGACTCTCTCTCCTAGGACTGTATCCACCTTTTCCAGCCCACTGGAGCACCTGAAAGCTGAACTAATTTATGCCGGATAAGTCATCAACTGCGGAGCCGCGATGGTTCGTGCACAATCGAATTTACTGTAACTTGGCTCATCTCTAGTTGTGGGTTGGTGTTTTAACCATGAGCTAGGTGAAAAGATTTTTACACCCTATTGTGGGTTTACAACTTGCGATCCGGATATGATGACTGCCATCGCGTGTATAGAATAGTGGAGTGGTCTCCAAACTGTGGACCGCCAGTTTTGCAAAACTACAACTCCCAGCATGCCCGGACAGCCAACGGCTGTCCGGGCATGCTGGGAGTTGTAGTTTTGCAACAGCCTGAGACCATTATAATAATGCGGAGACCAAATAGTGTGTGAAATTTTACAATAGCATGTCATCAATTCCATTCTGATGTAGTTTGACAAGAAGACATGTAATTCACTACAGACGACCTCTGGATTGTGGTTTGTAGGGTAAGGTTATAAGACGGGGCCTCTCCGATACCGTAACAGGTCAGTATAATGTTCTTCTCAAAAGGCAAGAACGACTGTTCTTTGTTTCTGTAATGCACATGGCTTCCATCAATCTTAAAAGGTTCCCTCCCTCTCCTTACCAGATGCCGTGGCTGCAGCCTCCTCTGCCAGCAGCTGATCCTTCTCCTGCCGCAGTCTCTGGATCTCCCATTCATGGTGTCTCTGGAGTTCAGACAAAAGCTGCTTGTGTGATTTCTCCATCTGTGACAGACTGTGTTCACACGACTCCTGCAAAGGGGAACATGTGCTTACAGTAACCTTGAGAGAACCAATAAAAAGGTCAAAGAATTGTACGTGATGTAATATATTTAATGGTTCCAAAAATCATCTACATGATGGATGTTTTAACTCTGGTTGCCAATTAACTCCATTATTATTATTATTTTTTTATTGTACTGCATGTACTTTTACAAATAAACCAAATTTGCCATCGGTCTCTATTAAATATTTTCTAGTGTTTGCTTCTGCAGCTTGTAGGAGTATCTAAAACAATGCAAGCTGCTCGATACTTTCCCAGACTCCTTGTTCTAAAGCCCCTCTCTCCCCTCTCCTGAAATCTAAATGGTCACCTAAAAAAACACAAATAAATATAAAACCAAAGTTGGTTAGAATCCAAGGAAGCAGACAGAAGGGCTACAGACAGACATCTGATCAAATGAGCTCTGAACAGGATCAAGCAGCTTGCATTGTATTGTACAGTCATGGCCAAAAGTTGAGACTGACACAAATTTAGTTTTTTATACAATGTTTGCTTCTTCAGTGTCTTTAGATCTTTAAGGGTGCTTTCCCACCACGTTTTGTACTTACGGTTCCCGAATACGGCTGGGAGGAGGGGGGGGCGGGGCTTAATCGCGCACTCAGCCATATTTGGGAACCGTATTTAATGCATGTCTATGAGCCGACCGGAGTGAACCGCAGCCTCCGGTCGGCTGCGTTTCCATCCGTATGCGGTTTCCAGACCGCAGGCAAAAACGTGGTCAACCGCGTTTTTGCCTACGGTTGGGAAACCGCATATGGCCGAAAACGCAGCCGACCGGAGGCTGCGGTTCACTCCGGTCGGCTCATAGACATGCATTAAATACGGTTCCTGAATACGGCTGAGTGCGGGCGCCGCAATTAAGCCCTGCCCCCCCCCCCTCCTCCCAGCCGTATTCGGGAACCGCAAGTACAAAACGTGGTGTTAAAGCACCCTTAGGCTACTTGTCTCCAAACTGTGCCCCTGCAAATGTTGCAAAACTGCAACTCCCAACCTACACGGACAGCCGTTGGCTGTCCTGGCATGCTGAGAGCTGTAGTTTTGCAACATCTGAAGGGTCGCAGTTTGGAGACCACTGTTTTGGTCGAATGTTTCTACGGCTATTGAAGTACCGCTATAGGTAACTGTTTTAATTTATTTTTACTTTTATTGACAAATACATCAAGTTTATGCAAAAGGCCGAATATCCTTTTTTCTAAACTTCAATTTACTCTGGCATGCTGGTTATCAGAACTTCTGGCCAGGACTATACAATGATCCATCAATTTACAATATTAAATTGTTCCAGGATGACCATTTTATGTTGAGACCATAACTCTATGGAAACCTGGTAATTAGTACTAAGGCCCCAAAGGGTCATCCAAAAATGGGAAAAAGTGAGAATTGAAGAAAAATAAGTAGATAATACAGATAAAGCAAATCCTTATATATAAAAGTAATAAAGATCTGCTGGAGCTGTAATCACTGTCTATGTAGAAGACAGGAGCTTCTTCAGGGTCCTGTACAGTACACGCTGTGTCCCAAAAAAAGTAAAATGGAGCCGCCCTCACCTCGTGTTCAAAGGAGCATTCACAATATGTTTTGGGTATACAGCAGCCAGATCTGGCGGGAGAATTTACAAACCTGCTGCTGTGTATTCCTGCCGTACCACATTCATTTCAATGAGCCAGACGGAGTCAGCTAGTGACTTCGGTCGGCTCATTTTTTAACCGAATCGTGGTTTTTTTGTTGCCAGACTAAAACCACAGCAGACCACAGTTTTTAGTTCGGCAACAAAAATTCATACGGTCCAAAAATGGGCAAACCATAGTCCCTAGCTGACGCCGTCCGGCTCATTGAAATAAATTGTGTATGGCAGCAGCCATTTTTAAAGATTTTCCAGCTGGATCTGGCTGCCGTATACCCAAAACATGGTGTGAATGCAGCCTAACCGTGGCACAGGTAAAGAGCAGTACAGAACATGTACTGTAGGGGGCGCTGCCAGACACCAGTCAGTGCATATACTTCAGTAATACAGGGGTGTTACCAGTGAATGCCCATTCTGATTGGTCAGATCCTCCAGCCAGTGACAGGGTTAGCAGATCTGGATTGTCTGTAGTATTGTATGTTGAGTTTGTTCTCAAGTTACAATGGTCCAGAAAAGACAATTGTATGCTAAAAATATTGTAACCTAAAGCCATTGTAAGTTAGGGGAACCATGTATATGCATGTTAGGTGCAGAAAATACAGTAGAAAATCTGTAATGTAGACGAATAGCAAATCAGTTTTTATTTGTAATAGTACAAAGTTAGGCAATAAAAGAAAATGTTCACAGGAGCCTGCAGCATTTAGGGTCAAACACACGAGTATCTATTGAAATGTATTTGGTTTCGTTATATTGATGTATTTTATATGACAGTAGAACAAAGCTAGAAGACTAAACCGTATAAAAACTTGAGAGGTAAAGTGCACACAGTAGTTCCTGGCAAACTATTGCAGTGCTCATTACAGATCCTTGCTGTGTTTTCATACTCAGGCCATTAGGTGGCGCACTCTGTGCAGCTTTACACAGCAAGGATCGTAGAAAAAAAAAAAATGCAAAAAAATAATAAAAAAGTATTAATATTAGAAGGAAAATGAGACCTCTTTTCTGACACACCCCTGAGGAAGTCACATTGTGACGGAACGCGTGGGACTCTGGCATCCCATCTGGCACTTCTACAGTGATATTCTGTCTGTGGTTTGTTTTGGCTTATGTTTAGTGTACATAAACAAATAAAGATGAATGTAACTATGGGGGAGATTTATCAAAACCTGTGCAGAGGAAGAGTGGTGCAGTTGCCCATAGCAACCAATCAGATTGCTTCTTTCATTTTCCACAGGCCTCTAAAGAGGCCTGTGGAAAATGAAAGAAGCAATCTGATTGGTTGCTATGGGCAACTGCACCACTCTTCCTCTGCACAGGTTTTGATAAATCTCCCCCTATATTCTTATTGTGAGGGTATGATTTCGATGATTATTTCTATGCCTATGTTTGTCCCAGTCAGAACTGTGTATACATAATTTGGGCCATTTAGACGGGTTGTGAGGAAGGAAGGTTCATGGCCCTTCTCCCATGTTGTGGTTCTAGCTCATAGAGCTTTTTCATTGATTTTAGCCTTTTTCTCTAATGTTATGATTATGAACTAATAAAGTATAGATTTTCTTGAAATATTATCGGTGTGCGCTTCTTTGCAGTAGTTACTGCTTTTTTTTTTGTAATGCTCTTTTCTGACAATGACCCAGAGTCCCAATATTTTTTGTCAATCATCGTATTAGGATTATCATGTCCTCTCAGGCAGCCCTTCTCTTTTTCCCTAGATGTAGTAAGGAAACTTCTACTAGACTCCGTTTGTCGGAATATTTTTTTCTCAATGTTCATACACAAAGTTGTATTCACAATGGAATCGGCTGAGCTGCATGTACACAATAGGGCACATAAAACGTGACAAGGTCCAGACACATGAACTATTCGTATTTTGTTATAGCTGCAATAATTATTATGGATGTGACTAAAATAAGGAGTCACATGAGGTGATTAAGCCGGCCATGATGTGGCATCAGGAAGACTGCACCTTGGTCTCCATATCTATTATGTTACATGGGCCATTTTTATAAATTTGGTGCAATTTGCAGAATTTATGCTAACTTGTAAACGGAAGTTGTAAATGTTAAGACTGATACCTTTGGGACATGCATATATCTCAGTCACACACATTGGGGGGAGGAGATTTATCAAAAGGATTTAGACTGTTTTTTTCCTGTCTAAAATTGTCGCACAGAAAGTCGCAGTCTAAATACGTGAGAATTTTTCTTTAGAGGATTTTTAGTACATGATGCATTCTAGTCTATTTTAGATGGAAAAATGCAATTTGCATCAGGCGAAAATACGCTGAAATGTCAGACAATAGATCCCGAAGTCCATGCGCGGAATTTATCAAGAGCCGTGTAACGTTCGATAAATTAGGTGCACAATAGACCGGCCTTACGCCATGTAGTTTGGTCTATATTGATGCGGGAAATAGACAACTTTGATAAATATCCCACCATTATATCCATCTTTATCCAAATCTATAGAGATATATTTATATACACTTACATACATAATGTCTCTATATATATATAGCGATAATCACAATATCTATCTTCTAAAAATAACACAAGAAACGTAAGAGAAATACAATTCCTATAGTACAGGGTTGGCCATTTATATGGATACACCTTAATAAAATGGGAATGGTTGGTGATAGTAACTTCCTGTTTGTGGCACATTAGTATATGTGAGGGGGGAAACTTTTCAAGATGGGTGGTGACCATGACGGCCATTTTGAAGTCGGGCATTTTGAATCCAACTTTAGTTTTTTCAATAGGAAGAGGGTGGTATATGGGGTACAAAGATAGTGGGGCCATTCTTCATCAATGGAAACCTCAAGGCCACTGGATATGTGAAATTGCTACATGATGATGTGTTTCCCTCTTTATCCACTGAAGCTGCACGTTCCCTGAGTTTTTCCAGCAAGATGGTGACCACCACATTATGGGTGTCAGGTCCGAGCATTCCTAGAGGAACAGTTTCCTGGAAAGTGGATTGGTCGTCGTGGGCCAGTTGAATGGCCCCCAAGGTGTCCCGATCTGACCCCCTTAGACTTTTATCTTTGGGGTCATCTGAAGGCAATTGTCTATGCTGTGAAGATACGAGATGTGCAGCACCTGAAACTACGGATACTGGAAGTCTGTGCTAGCATTTCTCCTGCGGTGTATATAGTAGTATATAGCCGTGTATACGGATACTGGAAGCCTGTGCTAGCATTTCTCCTGCGGTGTATATAGTAGTATATAGCGGTGTATACAGATACTGGAAGCCTGTGCTAGCATTTCTCCTGCGGTGTATATAGTAGTATATAGCAGTGTATACAGATACTGGAAGCCTGTGCTAGCATTTCTCCTGCGTGTGTATATAGTAGTATATAGCAGTGTATACAGATACTGGAAGCCTGTGCTAGCATTTCTCCTGCGGTGTATATAGTAGTATATAGCAGTGTATACAGATACTGGAAGCCTGAGCTAGCATTTCTCCTGCGGTGTATATAGTAGTATATAGCAGTGTATACAGATACTGGAAGCCTGTGCTAGCATTTCTCCTGCGGTGTATATAGTAGTATATAGCAGTGTATACGGATACTGGAAGCCTGAGCTAGCATTTCTCTTGAGGTGTATAGAGTAGTATATAGCAGTGTATACAGATACTGGAAGCCTGAGCTAGCATTTCTCCTGCGGTGTATATAGTAGTATATAGCAGGGTATACGGATACTGGAAGCCTGAGCTAGCATTTCTCCTGCGGTGTATATAGTAGTATATAGCAGTGTATACAGATACTGGAAGCCTGTGCTAGCATTTCTCCTGCGGTGTATATAGTAGTATATAGCAGTGTATACAGATACTGGAAGCCTGTGCTAGCATTTCTCCTGCGGTGTATATAGTAGTATATAGCAGTGTATACAGATACTGGAAGCCTGTGCTAGCATTTCTCCTGCAGTGTATATAGTAGTATATAGCAGTGTATACGGATACTGGAAGCCTGTGCTAGCATTTCTCCTGCGGTGTATATAGTAGTATATAGCAGTGTATACGGATACTGGAAGCCTGTGTTAGCATTTCTCCTGCGGTGTATATAGTAGTATATAGCAGTGTATACGGATACTGGAAGCCTGTGCTAGCATTTCTCCTGCGGTGTATATAGTAGTATATAGCAGTGTATACAGATACTGGAAGCCTGTGCTAGCATTTCTCCTGCGGTGTATATAGTAGTATATAGCAGTGTATACGGATACTGGAAGCCTGTGCTAGCATTTCTCCTGCGGTGTATATAGTAGTATATAGCAGTGTATACAGATACTGGAAGCCTGTGCTAGCATTTCTCCTGCGGTGTATATAGTAGTATATAGCAGTGTATACAGATACTGGAAGCCTGTGCTAGCATTTCTCCTGCGGTGTATATAGTAGTATATAGCAGTGTATACAGATACTGGAAGCCTGTGCTAGCATTTCTCCTGCGGTGTATATAGTAGTATATAGCAGTGTATACAGATACTGGAAGCCTGTGCTAGCATTTCTCCTGTGGTGTATATAGTAGTATATAGCAGTATATAGAGAAGAGGGTTGCATTGACAATCCAACACAATGGGCAGCACATTGAACACATTTTATAAGTGGTCAGAAACTTGTAAATAACTCATGAAAGAATAAAGTTACGTTAAAACCAAGCACGTCATTGTTTTTCTTGTGATATTCCCAATAAGTTTGATGTGTCACATGACCCTCTTCCTATTGAAAAAACAAAAGTTGGATTCAAAATGGCCAACTTCAAAATGGCCGCCATGGTCACCACCTATCTTGAAAAGTTTCCCCCCCTCACATATACTAATGTGCCACAAATAGGAAGTTAATATCACAAACCATTCCCATTTTATTAAGGTGTATCCATATAAATAGCCCACCCTGTACATCATCCTGTGGTCCAGGTGTGACCTACCTGAGATATATAACCATGGGGTAAAGCCGTCTCACCTCCACCCTTCTGAGCCTTCTCCAGCTGCATCTTTAAGCTCTGTATCTACAGATAAAGCACAACCATTCATAACAGTGTTTAGCAATGAGTGTGCCCCCAGCTGTTGCAAAACTACAATTCCCAGCATGCCTGGACTGCTTGTGGCTGTCTGTGCATGCAGGGAGTTGTAGTTTTACAACAGCTGGAGGCACACTGATCAGGAAACATCAATTTATAATGCTATACTCCGTTAAATACTGGTAAATAAAATAAGGCTAAGTAAATAGGATGCTCAGGCCCCCCCCCCCCCCCCCATGTACAGAGGGATGGATCCAATGTGAATTGAGCCTGAATTATGTAATAATAGTCAAACACTAAGAGCAGGGTCACGCTGGGCACATCCAACGCATATTTTATGCTGCGGGTGCACCAACGGCAGTCACAGAGGGACGGCAGAGCAAGATCCCGGCTGAGGCCAGGTAGCTCTAGGTGTCCATTTGCAGTGGCAGATCTCCCGCTGTGAGTGAACACAGAGCTACCTGGCCGCCATCATGGGCGCTCACTCTGCAGTTCCTCTGTGACTACCATCGGTGCATCCGCAGCGTGAAATACTCTGCTGATGGGCCACGGGTGAGCCTGTCCTAAAACAGCACAAATAAATATCAATAGGTCTTGTGTTTGCTAATATGCCACACGCACAGACATCCTGCAAATAGCGGGCACCTGCTGGAACATGCCGGTGGCAGGACATTTTGGGAAATGTGCCGTCTCCATAGACGGCAATGCATTTCCGAGCTGATGCTGCCAAAAGAATTGACAGATCAACGGCAGATGGTTCCACAGCAGAAATTCTTCTGTGTGCCTGGTGCAGCAGAATCCTATTTAGGAAACACTGGTATGAACACAGCCTGAAGGATCAGCAGACGAGCCTCGATGAGCGAGATCAGCGCTCGTTCTGTTCAGCCTGTTGGCTTGTGTAGAAGGGGTTTTTAGGCTGCATTTACAACTCCGTATAAACAGCATGTATACTTATCGACAAAAGTAAAAACAGTTTCTATCAGATGAAAGCAACTCCTCCTTTTGACAAGAAATCTACAGTCCAGCCTGAGGACTAAGGCTGCAGGGATGTTTCTTCCATTAAATTCTATTTTCTACACAGGGCTTATTAAAAGTGTTAGCTCTTTGCCAAACAGAGGATGGAATAATGTAGTAGACTACACTATTACCCCTACGTACCTGTTTCTCAAGTGCGGCTGTGTTTTCTCCTCCAGTTTTGCTTCTGCTTCCACCAAGCAAACAGGTAAGGGACGTCTGTTTTGTTTCTCGTAATGGTAGCCTCTCTAGTTCCTTCCATTTAGCCTCAATGTCTTCACTGAGACGTTGTTTTAGCTCCTCTGTGAGAGGTGTCTGTGTAATACGACGTGCAGAAGAGGAGTCTCCTCCAGGGGGCGCTTCAAACCAGCGTCTGCGCTCCTCAGATTTCTGATCCCGCTCTTCTCCTGGGGACAGTGGTGACAACTCCACATAATCAAATGAACCATGTCGGGATCCTGCCAGCTCCACTTTTCTAGTTCTGACTTCGGAACTAAGCCTGAGTTCCTCTGGCCTCTGATTCAGTCGTGTGGAAACTAAAGTATTTTCCTTATTGCTCTCTGACAGCCTAGAAAAGAAGGAATACTTAGAGATTGCTGCATATTTCACACAAAGTCAAATGGTGGCAAGAGCAAGAGCCACCATGGGCAGTAGCACCCCTCAATAGCTAGGAGACATAGGGATAAGTTCACATCTATACCACATACTTACACATGCAATATACCACAAACATATCTACAAAACAAGACCAATTTGGCTCAATGTTGCATACATTTTGTCGAATAAGAATTTTGTAAAAACTGTAATATCGGCCAAAAAAAAAGGTATATTTTTTTTAAACATATACACACGTAGACCTGTATTCCACCTGTATCACTAATATACAGCATATCCCATAAGTGAATACACCCCTTACATTTTTGTATATATATTTTATTCTACATTTTCATGTGAAAACACGAAATGACACTCAACTAGAAATGACCTTCTGCTACAATGTAAGTACCGTATTTTTCGCTGTATAAGACGCACTTTTTCTTCCCCAAAACAGGGGGGGGGAAAGTTGGTGCGTGTTATACGGTGAATACACCCCTATCACGGCGGTCCCTGCGGCCATCAACGGCCGGGACCCGCGGCTAATACAGGACATCACCGATCGCGGTGATGCCCAGTATTAACCCTTCAGACGCGGCGATCAAAGCTGACCGCCGCGTCTGAAGGGAAAGTGACACTAACCCGACTGCTCAGTCGGGCTGTTTAGGACCGCCGCGGTGAAATCGCGGTGTCCCGAACAGCTTACAAGACACCGGGAGGGACCTTACCTGCCTCTTCGGTGTCTGCTCCGTGCCGGGATCCCCTTCTTGGCCGGCGCTCTCCTTCAACGTCATCACGTCGTTGCGCACCCCGTCCCGTCATCCAATAGGAGCGGCGTGCGTAGCGACGCGATTACGGCGACGGAGAGCGTAGATCCCGGGGAAGACGACTTCCGAAGCGTCGGGGACACCACGGGGACGCGGCGACAGAGATGGATCGACATCTAGGGCAGCGGTGACGGGTCTGGAGCGGCGGGGACACGTGAGTTCTACCTCCTATCCAGTGGTCTTCAACCTGCGGACCTCCAGATGTTGCAAAACTACAACTCCCAGCATGCCCGGACAGCCAACGGCTGTCCGGGCATGCTGGGAGTTGTAGTTTTGCAACATCTGGAGGTCCGCAGGTAGAAGATCACTGTTGGGTTCAGAATCTTTTTTTTCTAGATTTTGCACCTTTAAAATTGGGTGCGTTTTATATGCCGGTGGGTCCTATAGGACGAAAAATACGGTAGTAAGTGCACAGACTGTATAACAGTGTTTGATGTTGTGTCCCCCCCAAAATAACGCAACACACAGCCATTAATGTCTAAACCTTGGCAACAATATAGAGTACAACGTTAAGTGGAAATGTCCAAATGGGGCCCAAAGTGTCAATAATTTGTGGGGCCACCATTATTTTCCAGTACTGCCTTAAGCCTCTTGGACAAAAAATTGCGCTGGCATAGATTTTGCATCCGGATCCAAGTCACAAAGAACACCTGAAGGAACACCATGGCTTACTTGGTCACATCGGGGATGGAAACCGGGTGGACATTTTTTCTCAGTGCTTCAATCCAGTTTCTCCTTATACCAGATGTCATGGCGGAAAGTGTGAATATGCCTTCATTTGTCTAGGAGAGTAAGAAGATTAAAAATAAAATAAAAATCTGTGTTTTTTTAGTGGTGGCATAAAGTGATGCCTTTTTACTGTTAATTGTCACCAAAATCAATTGCACTTAAGGGGTACTGCCATCTCAAATGGATAACACATTGCTATGAAATGCCATGGCCCATGACTTTATGATTAGTGGTGGTCTGACCTCTGGGACCCCCACCAATCATGAGAATGAAGAGGACACAGTGCTGGTGTAGCGCTACATTACTTGAGTTTTCCTTCCATTGCTCCTGGCCACTTGGCCAACTACAGCCATCCCCATTGACTAGAATAGGGCTAGGCTGCAATTTCCATCTCCAGCAGGAGAGCTAGGGGCCGACATGCAAGGAAAAACCAGTGAGGGGACACAGCTCGCCTAAACCAGGTCTCCACTTCCATCATTCTCAGAGGGGTCCCCTAGAGGTCAGTCCCCCACTTCCATCATTCTCAGAGGGGTCCCCTAGAGGTCAGGCCCCCACTTCCATCATTCTCAGAGGGGTCCCTAGAGGTCAGGCCCTCTCTGATCATAATGTAATGACATATCCAAGCAAAACAACATCACTGATGACATGGGAATACCCCGTTAAAGGGTTGTCCCATTTCAGCAATTTGACTTTCCAGCTACCTTTACGCTGTCAAAAATTTTTCGAAGAGGGGAAGTTACGCCATTTGCATAATTCGTATTTGACTTTAGTGGGAGTTGCGCAAACCACATAACTCCTGGAGTAACGTAAACAGCGGGGCTATGTAAACAGGCATACCCTGCAGGGCTACATGATTTGCCTATATCCTATTAAAGTCAATAGGAATTACACACATTGAGTAACTTCCTCATTAACACCGGGGACAACAAACAAACAGTCTGGAGGTGGTTGGAAACTCTAATTGCCAAGTTGGGACAATTCCTTTAAAGGGGTACTCCACTGCCCCAGCGTTCGGAACATTTTGTTCAGAACGCTTGGAGCGGGCGGCAGGGTTGTGACGTCACGCCATGCCCCCTCAATGCAAGTCTATGAGAGTCTATAGATTTGCATTGAGGGGGCATGGCGTGATGTCACGAGGGGCATGGCCGTGACGTCACGACCCCCACCGCCCGCTTCCAGTGTTCTACACGAATGCCAAGTGCTGCACAGAGATCGTGGGGGTCCCAGCGTCGGGACCCCGGCGATCAGACATCTCATCCCCTATCCTTTGGGTAGGGGATAAGATGTTGAGGGGCGGAGTACCCCTTTAATGCTTTCCAGGATGGAAACAAGCAGAGAAAGCTAGCAAAGTATTTTGATACCTGAAGCGGTATGGTAAAGCCAAGAGAAGAATGGTTGGAGATGGAAAGAAATGAGGCAGCCCCCTTTATCTTAGAAGTATCATAATACAAGCAACGTGTATGATAATGCAACATGTAACATAATACATTAAAAAGGCACATAAAGCCTTGACGGAATAGGTATTGGGGAGTGGGCCCTCATCCGACTACCACAATAAAACGGCAGCAAATAAAAAGGTAGATATGATACTGAATAGTAAATGCCACAGATCAGTAATTGATACATGTAACAAAAATACCGTATTTATCGGCGTATAACACACACTTTTAGAACTTAAATTTAAGGCGAAAACCCTACCTGCGTGTTATACGTCGATAAATGTGCTGGTCACTGATTCAAAGTGTTCGCGGCGGCGGCTGCATGTTAAGGATGAGCAGCCCGGCCGCAGACACTTTAAAACAGTGACCAGCAGCTGCTCCTGTGGGCTCAGACTTCTCCCGCTGTGCTTTTATTATTTTTATTTTCCTTACCTTCCTGACCTGGCCTGCCGGAACGTGGCCGGGTAAGGAAAATAAAAAACAACAAAAAGCAGGGGAAAATGGGGAATGATGAGGCAGGGGGTGGGAATGATGAGGAATGGGAGAAATGGCATAGAAGGAATGATTTTGGGGGGGGGGGGGGGGGGGGGAGATGATGAGACAGGGTGGGGGGGGGGGGGGCGATGAGACGGGGGAATTATAAAGGGGGGGGTGATGAGAGTGGTAAATGTGGCACAGGGGCTGATAAAAGGAGAGAAATGATGTGGCACTGGGGGGGGGGGGGGGTTGACCAAATTGAGTTGCAGGGGAAATCAAAGTTGGGGGGGGGGGATCATGTGGCATTTAGTCCAAGTCATTTATTTTACATTTATTTATTTATTTTACTTAAATTTGCCTGTTAAAATGGGGGTGCGGGTTATACGCCGATAAATATGGTACTAAAATTTCTAGATAAAAATATCAGTGAGGCTGGGTTCACACTACGTTTTCTCCCATACGGGAGCGCATACGGCAGGGGGGAGCTAAAACCTTGCGCTCCCGTATGCCTTCGTATGCACTCCCGTATGTCATTCATTTCAATGAGCCGGCCGGAGTGAAAGGTTCGGTCCGTTCGGCTCATTTTTGCGCCGTATGCGCTTTTACAACCGGACCTCAAACCGTGGTTGACCACAGTTTTAGGTCCGGTTGTAAAAGCGCATACGGTGCAAAAATGAGCCGACCGGACCGAACGTTTCACTCCGGCCGGCTCATTGAAATGAATGACAAACGGGAGCGCATACGAAGGCATACGGGAGAGCGAGGTTTTAGCTCCCCCCTGCCGTAAGCGCTCCCGTATGGGAGAAAACGTAGTGTGAACCCAGCCTGACATAAAGCAATGCAATACGCAGACATAACATGGACAACCAATTCCTGTAGATCATTCATGTTAAACTCACATGAATTTGGAATCCATAATTCCTCTGTACAGAAAACTCAGGCACGTCGGTGCAAGTCCGGAGATCAATCTCTCCATCTAATTCATCTGCCTAAGGAGAGAGCAAAAAATGTGTTAAAACCTGCACTGATACTTTGCTTTCCTACAAACTTGGCTTCTGAGCCTCACACACACACAGACCGAAGTCACACGTGGCAGTAAATGCTGAACATTTTACCTGTGGATGTGCGCCGGGATTTTAAACTGGCATTGTCAGGATCAAAAACTTTTTATGTGTTGTACATCTTGGCAAAACATTAAACCTTTCTCACATACGTCATAAAAAAATTCTCTCCTTTTTAGAGAAATCATGGATTCTTAAAACCACTAGAGGTCACCCTATCATCCAGGACATAATCCTGTGAGGGTGGGACTAGCACTCGTCTGTGCTCACTCCTGTCTTGTCTATCAGACTGTAGCATGAAAACGGTGAGGAGGGGATTACAGAGCAGCGTGATTGGATGAAAAGACCCAGCACAGCACACTCAGGGAGGAAGAGAATGTATGGTGAGTGAGGCCGAGCTCAGTGCTTGCCTCCGTTACGCCACTTTCCTGAGCAGTGGATGTCAGAATGAGTGAGCAGCAGGACAGAGGGATTTGTGAGCCAACTGGCAGTAATTCTGAAGCAGAATCTCATTGAAATCAATCCTGCTGTAAGAACAGGTCATCATAAATAATAACTTTGGTGGAACAACCCCTCTCAATCCAACATGTGTGAACTGGGCCAAAAAGTCAAAACCACTGTCAAATGGAAAAAATTAAGATAATTTCCTTCACGCTACACATCACAGTAAAAGCTGATCCTCCTCATATACACAACACTCATAGACCCAATAAGCAAAGAATTCCTGAGTACGGCCTCATTCACATTCCATGTTGGTGCTGTGGAACGTTGCAAAACTTGTCCAGATAAAGCAGAGATTAGGGGAGGGAGGGGGGGGGGGGGGGGACATACTAACAAATAGGGCTACATAACGTTATGCTCCAAAACTGCCGAAGGCTGTCTGGGCATGCTGGATTTTGTAGTTTTGCAACAGCTGGAGGCCCGCAGGTTGAAGACCACTAGAGTACAACAACCTGATATTGTAGAAGCAGTCCCACATAAAGGCCTTGTTTCTTACCACTGAACCTTCTATGAGGGTTACAACCTGTTTCCAACATTACGCAAAGAGAGAGAACACAAAGATGTACAGATTTTAATTGCAAATGGATTTAAACAAATGAGAAGTCTCAGTCTTTCCTTTCTAGGTGTCTTCCATCTATGTTCTTTTCCTGGCTTTGTATATATTTGCAATAATAAACTGAACAAGTGAACACACCCTAAGGGCCCTTTGCTAGTTCCAAATTAACCTATGGGTATGTAATTAGAGTGTGGGAGGAATCCGGAGTACCTGAAGCAATCCTATGCAAACACAAAGACCACACAGACTCATGAAGATGTAGTCTTTGTATTTGCACCCAGGACCCCAATGCTGACACCCCTCCTTTACAAGAATTTATACTGTGGAGGAGTCCAGAACATACAGAGTTTCCAACACCCCCGCATAATCCTCCCTATAACTTGGCAGACATCTGGCAACAGTTTATCTTGTCTTTTTCGCAACCCTGATGGACAAATTCTTTTAAAATAAAAAAATAAAAAAAGGGGGGGGGGGATGCATTGCCGCAGCAATGCCTCCAAGAAGTAATCCGTATAAAAAGAAAAATGTAACTGTATGGTAGAGGCCCCCCAGCTGTGTTGCGCAGAGGTCCCCAAGCCCTAAGACCCACCAAAAGTCCAGGATTTTACTTTTTCCCTGTTATATTCCGGTGGGGTAAGTGAATTAAAGAGTACCTGTCATGATCTTGTTCACTGCCCCCATCATGATAAACCTCCCCCTGCCTTTATTTTATAATTCTTTAGTTTTCTACCTTGATATTGCTCTGTAATTTCTGCTCAGTCTCAGTCAGATTCACAGACTGGGAAGGGGCGTTCCCCAGCAGGCGTGACATCATCTAAAGCCATACAGGGGAGAACTTCCTCCCTCACTCTGCTACACACAGCCCAGAGCAGTTCAGTGTGTGATGAGCTATGATTGGCTAAGGCTGCACACACACACACATCCTTAGCACTCCAGACTGCATTTCCTGATTTTGGACTTCTGCCAGGACAGCAGGAGTCCAAAGTCTGTGCAAGAGATGGGGGAAATGTTCTTGGACAAGTAGGAAGACACCTAGTGGCAGCTTTTTTTTTTAAACAACAAACAACACTTTTTATTTTTATATTTTTTTAAACAAAGTACATTTGAAAGATTTTTTTTATTTACCATAAGTAGTACAAAAACTAAAATTAGTTTTAATGACAGTGCATATTTAAATGTTGGTGGGCCTTAAAGGGGTTATCCAGGATTTTTTTTATATATATCAACTGACTCCAAAAAGTTAAACAGATTTTTAAATGACTTCTATTAAAAAAAAATCTTAATCCTTTCAGTACTTAGACAGAAAAGAACAACTCAACTTCAGCAGCTGATAATTATTAGAAGGATTAAGATTTTTTAATAGAAGTAATTTACAAATCTGTTTAACTTTCTGGAGCCAGTTGATATGTAAAAAAAAATACATTTTTCCTGGAATACCCCTTTAACCCCTTAAGGACTCAGCCCATTTTGGCCTTAAGGACTCAGACAATTTAATTTTTACGTTTTCATTTTTTCCTCCTCGCCTTCTAAAAATCATAACTCTTTTATATTTTCATCCACAGACTAGTATGAGGGCTTGTTTTTTTGCGCGACCAGTTTTCCTTTGTAATGACATCACTCATTATATCATAAAATGTATGGCGCAACCAAAAAACACTATTTTTGTGGGGAAATGAAAACGAAAAACGCAATTTTGCTAATTTTGGAAGGTTTTGTTTTCACGCCGTACAATTTATGGTAAAAATGACATGTGTTCTTTATTCTGAGGGTCAATACAATTAAAATGATACCCATTATTATATACTTTTATATTATTGTTGCGCTTAAAAAAAATCACAAACTTTTCAACCAAATTAGTACGTTTATAATCCCTTTATTTTGATGACCTCTAACTTTTTTATTTTTCCGTATAAGTGGCGGTATGAGGGCTCATTTTTTGCGCCATGATCTGTACTTTTTTTTGATACCACATTTGCATATAAAAAACTTTTAATACATTTTTTATAATTTTTTTTTTAATAAAATGTATTAAAAAAGTAGGAATTTGGGACATTTTTATTTTTTTTCATTCACTCCGTTCACCGTACGGGATCATTAACATTTTATTTTAATAGTTCGGACATTTACGCACGCGGCGATACCAAATATGTCTATAAAAAATGTTTTTTTACGCTTTTTGGGGGTAAAATAGGAAAAAACGGACGTTTTACTTTTTTATTGGGGGAGGGGATTTTTCACTTTTTTTTTTACTTTTACTTTTACATTTTTTTTTTACACTTGAATAGTCCCCATAGGGGACTATTCATAGCAATACCATGATTGCTAATACTGATCTGTTCTATGTATAGGACATAGAACAGATCAGTATTATCGGTCATCTTCTGCTCTGGTCTGCTCGATCACAGACCAGAGCAGGAGACGCCGGGAGCCGCACGGAGGAAGGAGAGGGGACCTCCGTGCGGCGTTATGAATGATCGGATCCCCGCAGCAGCGCTGCGGGCGATCCGATCGTTCATTTAAATCGCGAACCGCCGCAGATGCCGGGATCTGTATTGATCCCGGCACCTGAGGGGTTAATGGCGGACGCCCGCGAGATCGCGGGCATCGGCCATTGCCGGCGGGTCCCTGGCTGCGATTAGCAGCCGGGATCAGCCGCGCATGACACGGGCATCGCTCCGATGCCCGCGGTTATGCTTAGGACGTAAATGTACGTCCTGGTGCGTTAAGTACCACCTCACCAGGACGTACATTTACGTCCTGCGTCCTTAAGGGGTTAAGGACTGTGTTGGAGGACCATTGCTGTTGGTGAAGGGATCCCAGTGGCAGCAGGCTACTATTTTCTAACAAACCCTGTAGGACAGCGTTTTCCAAGCAGGTCACCTCCGGCTGTTGCAAAACTACAACTCCCAGTATGCCCAGACAGCCTTTGGCTGTCTGGGCATGCTGGGAGTTGTAGTTTTGCAACAGCTGGAGGCACCCTGCTTGGAAAACAAAGGTGTAGGAGTTCCTTAACATATGTTCGGGGATCTGGAGGCACCATGTATGGCAACATGAGATGCAACAGGCTGGATGATTTGGGCCCAGTGCCCCCTTTAGCGCTCTATTGGCTAAAATGGAGCATGGCGCTGGACCTATGGGAATATATAAATTTGGATTGAAAAAATAATTATGAAATAAAAAATGGATTGAAAAATGCTGCATGCAATGTAGCTGGAGGGTAACTATCCTAGACAGAGACAGTATTTGGAAAAAGGATGAATAATGAACACAGACTTTAGTGCCCAATAGAGATGAGCGAACTTACAGTAAATTCGATTCGTGACAAACTTCTCGGCTCGGCAGTTGATGACTTTTCCTGCATAGATTAGTTCAGCCTTCAGGTGCTCCGGTGGGCTGGAAAAGGTGGATACATTCCTAGGAAAGAGTCTCCTAGGACTGTATCCACCTTTTCCAGCCCACCGGAGCCCCTAAAAGCTGAACTAATTCATACAGGATAAAACATCAACTGCCGAGCCGAGAAGTTTGTGACAAATCGAACTTACTGTAAGTTCGCTCATCTCTAGTGCCCAATATAAGCTTATGACCCAGTTAAGTAAGTGCTTTCCAACCAGCGTGCCTCCAGCTGTTGCAAAACTACAACTCCCAGCATGCCCGGACAGCCTTTGGCTGTCCGGGCATGTTGGGAGTTGTAATTTTGCAACAGCTGGAGGGATCCTGGTTGGAAAGCACTGAGCTAAGAACCTGCCAGATGGGTCCAAATCTACAGCCAGGTTCCATTTATGCAATGAAACAGACAATGCGGCCGACCAAGCATTACATTCCCGGAGCAGAAACGGCTCCCAGCATTGGGGAGGAATTCCTAACCTTTGGGTCTGTGTTTCAAAGTGCTGAAAATACCTTCTATCTTTCCTTTATGCTATGATAAGCCCTGAATCTTATAGTAGTTTTCTACTTGTTTTTCCTTGGTTTGTAATTTATACAGCACGGGTGAAGTAATGGGTGAGGCGAGCTGCTGAATGCCTCAGGACAAAGAACATGCTAATGTAGGAATCAGCTGACGTTCCTTAGGATTGTGAATTCTTTCTAAAGTAATGGCTCTTAAAGGGAACCTGGCATTGGTTTCATGCTGCCCATACCACAGGCAGCATAAAACTGGTACGGCATGGCGACTCCAGGACACAATTAATTACTCCAATGGGCTGGGGGGAGTAATTATAATTTATAAATGCCATCGGGACCAAGGTAAATAGTCCGCAGGGTGGGTGTCAAGACAGGTGGTCCCTGCCCAGTGACAAGTGACAAGTCTCTCCCTAGCAGCGTATAGGAGAACAGCCTTTGGGACCCCGCAGCATTTTTAAACTAAGATTATTCCGAAACGCCCAAGCGTAAATACATAGGGGGAGATGTATCAAAACCTGTCCAGAGGAAAAGTTGTCGAGTTGCCCATGGCAACCAATCAGATCGCTTCTTTCAGATGACTTTATAAAAGGGAAAGAAGCGATCTGATTGGTTGCTATGGGCAACTCAGCAATTTTCCCCTCTAGACAGGTTTTGATAAATTTCCCCCATAGTGTTCTGGAATGGCGATGCCTGCACCAGTTTTATTTTGCCTAGTTTGGGCAGCATAAAACTATTGACAGGTTCCTTTTAAAGGGGTACTCCGATGCTCCAGCATTCTGAACAGTTTGTTCAGAACGCTCGGAGCCGGAGGCAGTGATTGTGATGTCATGTCCACGCCCCTTGTGACCTCATGACACGCCCCCTCCATTCAGGTCTATGGGAGGGGGTGTGTCAGCCGACACACCCCCTCCCATAGACATGAATGGAGGGGCATGGCGTGATGTCACGAGGGGGCGCGGACGTGATGACACGATCACAGCCGCAGGAACCTGGCGTTTTGTTTAGAACGCCGAGTGCTGCGAAAGATCACAGGGTCCCCAGCAGCGGGACACCCGCGATCAGACATATTATCCCTTATCCTTTGGGTAGAAGGATAAGATGTCTAGCAGCAGAGTACCCCCTTTGCCCCTTTAAAGTAACCACTATCATGTCCAAAGCATTTTTTTTCATATCAGAGGTATCCATAGTCTTTAAAGCGGTATCCCAGGTTTTTACTTTTTAAACTTTTGTGCCCCTGGTGTAAAGTTACATCAATGTGAAATTATCTTACTTTGCCTGCTTTTTTTGTGGTTCTTCCCGTTTAGTTTTTTTTCATTTTAGTGTTGTGATCGCATGTTCATTATTGTACGGCATGCCAAATAAACTCTGTATTGGGCCTTTCCCAGTTTGCTGTATGGCCCAGGACAATGTGTCATTAATACCCTTATCACAGGGGGCTTGGCTGCTTCTTGTTTGGCAAGTTAGCTGCTGATGTTGTGTGCGGCATCAGTACACGCCGCCGTGACAGCGCTGAAGGCGTTTCCCACTGTCACATGATCTCGGCACAGACTGTCAGCACATAGTGCACATGCGCAACCTTCAGCCTCCATACACTATAGGGAATGTGGCCACGTTGCAAGCCAGGGAGCATGGCTGTGCTGCAATGGGTGTGCCGAATGTATGGTGTGTGGGAGGGATAAAATTCAGTCTCCAAATTGAAAAACGGGATGCTGGGAAATTTAGTTCAACAGAGCACCCACGAACCCAAAAAGTATCAGTTTTCATACACCATTAAGTGGTGTTATAGGAACATTATGAGAATTTGGTACAGAGGCAAGGAGGGACGTGTTAGTAAACAGTATAGATGAGCGGACTTACAGAAATTCGATTCGTCACGAACCTCGCGGCTCGGCGGTTGCTTACTTTAGCCTGCATAAAGGAGTTCAGCTTTCAGGTGCTCCGGTAGGCTGGAGACTCTCTCCTAGGACTGTATCCACCTTTTCCAGCCCACCGGAGCACCTGAAAGCTGAACTAATTTATGCAGGATAAAGTAAGCAACCGCCGAGCCGCGACATTCGTGACGAATCGAATTTACTGTAACTTCGGTCATCTCTAGTAAACATGTCCAAACTAAATAACACTAATTTCTGGAATATACATTATGTCGGATAATGAGGGGACACACAGAGCTACCCGGCCCCAACAGGGAGCTTGCTCTGCCATCGCTCTGTGACTGCGTGCAGATGCGCTGTGTGTGAACCATCCCTAAAAGGGTTATCTAGGAATACAAACCCACAGCTAAAATCTTTCAAAAACAGCACCACACATGTCCTCAGGTTGTGTCTGGTATTACAACTTGGCTCCATTCACTTCAATGGAGCCAAGCTGTAAAACCACTAAACCAGAGGAAAGAGGGTGGTGCTGTTTTTTGGTTTTTTTAAACAAACTCAGCTCTGTTTTTAAAATCCTGGAAACCCCTTTAAGCGGCTATAAGCAATACCTGTCACTTAACTTTTGACGTCAAAAGTTTTGATTGGTTAGCGCCTCAGTGCAAAGACCCCACCTTGATCTGGAGAACATGTGGGGAGAGACATACTTTATGCGATCTTTGTCTCACTGCGCCACTATAATTCTATGTAGCAGCAATACAAATCTCACTGGGAGCTGGGAAGTCACTTATCCCCGCTTGTTCCCTTATTAGGTGGGTGTCTCAGCACCCGATCGATCAAAACTCTTGACATGTCTGTGTGACATGTTAAAAGTTTTTTGTTTTTTTAACAGACAGGTAGACTTTAATTACTTGTCTGCAGATATATCACTGTATGCCCAGAAACAAGGAAGCCATGGATTATCCTCTCTTCCTCTAATGTAGGTGTAGTTGTTATGTTTAGATTTTTTTTTTTTAACTATTGGATTGCATTATTTTTAGCTTCCTTTTGTTTATTATTATAAGTGCCGCATGTTGGAGGAACATGGTTAGGCGGGGTATTATTATAATTATTATTTATTTTTGTAGGTGTAAGAAAGGAAGTTTGTTGAAGGACAAATGAACAAGACTGGGAAGAGGATAGGAAATACATCTTCCGTTGTATTAAAGGGGTACTCTGGCGGGAAAAATAATATTTCCAAATCAACTGGTGCCAGGAATTTAAAAAGATTTGTAAATTACTTCTATTTCTATATTTTAATCCTTCCAGTACTTAGCTGCTGTATGCTCTAGAGGAAGTTGTGGGATTAAGATTTTACAATTTACAAATCTCTATAAATTCCCGGCACCAGTTGATTTTAAAGCATTTTTTCCTTAGGAGTACTCCTTTAAACGTATTCACACTTTACACAAGAAACGGAAAATCATTCATTGAGAAACCAGATCCTTACCTCTTCAGCATTGGAGTCTCTGTAATACCTGAGGCTGGAATCGGTTAGGACAAACCAGTGCTTTTTCCACTACAAGAAAGGAAGAAATAGAATTTTCATGATATACCAACATCCGTCTCATTCATTCTATAGTTTTTTTTTTTACATTTAAATTTTTTTTTTTTTTTTTAAGTGCCGAGGAACGTGCTCTCGAATCACCCAGAGTACAAGAAAAAGTGCACACGTGTTACACTAAAAATAAGTGCACATAGGATCCGGTCTATCGCAAGCCCTTCCCCGATAGGAGAGAGGCCCCCCAACAAACCTTACCCTTCGCCTCCGGACCAAAAGGTACCTGTGAGGTTCCAGGTTCGTTGTCCCATTTTACCAAAGCTGCTAAGGGAACACAAATGCTCCCGGCATCCCTCTTGGCGTTAGCCAAGGTATCTGCCCGCAGAGCCAATAACGGTAGGTACCCTGCCAAAGCAGGAGTACCCGAGGTGTTTGTAGGGAGGTGAAGAACCTAATGGCCACACACACCTCCCCTAGACTGCCAGAAGGGACACTCAGAAGGGCTACCGCATCCTGGCAAATCCTGTGGACACACAACACGCAAAAAGTGACACAGAGAGACAAAAAAAGAAAGAAATAAGTGAATGTGTGCAGATATACTGCCCGGACATCCGGCCGGATCTATAAAAATTTCTCTGATCCCAGCCAGAAGGCCGGGAATCAAGAGATGAGTGCCACAAAGGTGAAGAGATCATGGTGCCCGTGCTTCAACTCAGTGAGCCAGTATTCCCAGTGAGTTTCGGCACCTCGGGGTCACCACACTAAAGTACCTCGGCTTTAGACCCTCTCAGCCTCATGGCCAGACCCGGAGGAAACAGGTCACATCGGGGCAGCTGTCGAGCCGATTCCTCAGAACCAGCCCCGGAAAGCCCCGGTACACCTGCTCCCTACCATGCAGCACCCATCCCCACCAGCTCCACACTGGCGTCGCCTGCCACCAGCATGAAACTGATAAGAACAGATACTACACTTGATCTTAGCCAAAATAGTTATCCAGCTTCACGCACCTTTGTACCGCCCTGCTCCGTATACAAGATATGCATGTCCAGTGACAAGTATAAAGGAGCTGCTGGTTCTGATTGAGGAGAAAGTTTCACATGCAATGCTCCATGGGGGAAAAAAAATTATGCAAATGATCTCAACTTAAAAGAGTAGTCCGGTTTCAAAAAACTTAGGGGATAAGTGTCAGAACACTGTGGCGGAGATTTAGCAAAACCTGTGCAGAGGAAAAGTTGCCCAGTTGACCATAGCAACCAATCAGGTTGTCCAGTTGCCCATAGCAACCAGTCAGATTTCTTCTTTCATTTAGCAGAGGACTTGTTAAAAATGAAAGAAACAATCTGATTGGTTGCTATGGTCAACTGGGCAAATTTTCCTCTGCACAGGTTTTAATAAATCTCCCCCTGTTTCTCCAGCTCTCCCATATAGATGCACAGAGGAGGCGTCAACACCACAACTTTGTGCCGTGGTCAACTTATTTCATTCAAGCAGAGAGCGGGGGCACCAGGTGGGAGATCGCAGGGGTCCCATCGATCAGACCCCCGCAATCTGACACTTATCCCATTTCCTACTGATAGAGGATACTTTTTTTGATACCGTATAACTCTCTTACAAAGGAAGAAAACTGTCTCTGTGGTGCCTATAAGTTATGTTTTCCAATCAGTGTACCTCCAGCTGTTGCAAAACTACAACTCCCAGCATGCCCGGACAGCCTTCGGCTGTCCGGGCATGCTGGGAGTTGTAGTTTTGCAACAGCTGGAGTTATACTTGTTGGGAAACACTGCAGTAAGTCAATGTCCAATCCATAAAAGAGCTTTTAAAGCCCTAGTCTTAAGGCTGATAAGGGATGGACATTGGCTTACAGGGTAGTTACCTATAGGTGGTATTAGGGAGAGAACACCTAGGGGGCACTATAAACGTGATCTTTAATAGTCTAACTTGTATTAGGTTGCATTCACACGGCTGTATAGACCCGTCCTTCTCCTGTCAAAATTAAAAACGGACTTTAAAAAAAAAAAAACGGACAATTACGGATGCAAACGGATGTTATCCGTTTGTATCCGTTTTTTGTTCAGTTAATAAACCAAAAAAATAAATAAATGTTTTTTTGTTCTGAGCATGCTCAAAAGTAAAAACGGATCAAAAAACGGATTGAAAAAACAGATGCAAACGGATGACATTAAAGGCTCATCCGTTTTCCATAGACTTCAATGTTAAATTTACTGTATCCGTTTTCTCTTCCGTGTTTTGGACGGTAGAAAAATACTGCATGTGCCGTTTTTTCTGCAGTCAAAAAAAAAAAAAAAATGAAATGAGTGCAGACGGGTGCAAACGGATTGTAAAAGAATCCCATTCACATGAATGGGATTTTTTTAAAACCGTTTTGAATCAGTTTAGAGCCTGCAAAAAAAGGAAACAAAACGGGGGACAGACGGCCGTGTGAACGCACCCTTATCCAGCGTTCACCCGAACACCACAATACGACAGCTGCAGGTACGGTCTTTGTAAACCAGCGATGATGAATTACGGCTCCAGGGATACGGAAAACACGACGTGAAAGAATAAATATTCTCCAACCGTACGGTATACACTACGCATAAACGCTTTCATATACCCGTCCACAACCTGGATAAATATATGTACAACTGGCTACAGTACCTGAGATTAGGATTATTGACCAAGTCACGACTCACGGAGAAGGACTTACCTCTCCGTTTGCATCCAGCAAGGACATCCATCCCTTCTTGAAGTTCAGCAGGTCGGGCTGTTGAGAGAAAACACACATGGACTGCAACTGAACATTCAGTCATACGTATAGAGCAGCACAGGTGAATGCAAAACAAAATAAATAAAAAAATAAAAAATAATTATATATATATATATATATATATATATATATATATATATTTTAGAAAAAATAAAGAAAAAAAAATAAAATTAAAAAAATAAAAATAAAAAATAAAACACAACAAAAAAATAAAAACAAATGAAAAAAATAAATAAAATAAGAAAAACAGAACATATAGTACATATATAGGGGGATGCAATACCACAACCATACAGACACTCTCTAAGCCTGGCAGAAGCTTCATACCTCCAGATCTGAGCTGGCACCTCTCTCCGAGGACGCAAAACATGCATTACTGGGCAACATGGGGACATCTCACCACGCCGGCGTCTTAATCCAATTTCGCGCTCCCTCGTCCTTCCTCTGACATGGCAGCAAAAAGGCCACAAGAATTCAGCCGGGTATCTGACACTTCCCCAAATTAAGGGCTACTTCTATCGGCTCCCCTTGATGCAGTCACTATATACTGCAGTGCCGCACATTTTCAGGCGTACTGTCTATACATTGAGATGACTAACTTTCTATTATATATCTCTAGGACACGAGAGCCTTATCTGACATTTGGTTCTGTCCCTCTCCCCAACCCTTTTCCTTCTCCGGTTACAGAGTTGTTGTCTGTATGAGACGGGACGCTAAGTGACACCCGCCCCTTGGCCACGGGCCCGTTGGTTTTCGAGGGCAAAGGGGGGCAGAGAGACATATGAAGGATATGGCAGATTCGGTTTCACCCTGTGAATATCTCGTGAGAGACATGGCGTAAAGTGAGACTGCCCCCCCCCCCCCCCCCCCCCCAATAGAGAGCAGAAAGGGACTTCAGACACCCAATACCTCGCCGCGATACAGGAGACACTGAATGGAGAGAGAGCGAAGCGAGAAAAGGTCGGCATGCAGCTGGTTAATACAGAGTTACACTACAGGGCTCGTGTATCAATGGCGAGGACGGTGTAGAGAGACTTTTGTAAAAGGTGATAAATATACTGGTAGAGATACAAAAGAAGCTCAGTGCATTAACCCCTTCTTAGTCTGTGATGTACAATTCTGATTTAACAGCCAGGCCATTTAACCCCTAAGATGCGAAGGTCGATGCTGACCACAGCATCTAAGTGGTAAGACAGAGGGTGGGGATGCCCTCCGTTAAGCCAACAGTTACTCCATGAGGTGGCTTTAAGGTCTGCCGTGTACTGAAGTGTATTATATAAAAGACTGGAGCGGCGTTTCCCAACCAGTGTGCTTTCAGCTGTTGCAAAACTACAACTCCCAGCATGCCCGGACAGCCAACGGCTGTCCGGGCATGCTGGGAGTTGTAGTTTTGCAACAGCTGGAAGCACACTTTTTAAGAAAACTTTGGCTTAAACGAACGCATATTCAAGGTCCCTACATACAAAATTGGTACCACCGTATATGAAATGACCTATAGGTTATATACATTTTTTTATTTTATTTTATTTATTTTTTTAACAAAATGTTGTATGTACCAATGAAAGCTACTAAGTTGTATCTGCAAAAATGACTCCATTGATGGCAAAATAAATAGGAAATCTGACAACAGTTTCACCCGCACTTAAAGGGTAGCTCCCACCATCCTATTTTTTTTTTTTTGCTAGCCCGTTCACCCCCCCTGCTACGGCACTAGCCCGTTACCTCCTCCCCCCCCCCCCCGCACCGCCCCGCATACCCCGTTCCCTCATTACACTTGCAGTTACTGCAGAGTCCAGCAGCAGGCGTGCAGGGACAGCGGCGGCAACGAGGTGGCGGCGGCGATGTGCGGGAGGAGTGGCCTCTCAGCCAGTGGCCGGGGAGCCAATGCGCTCGCTCCCGCCTGTCAATCAGACAGGGAGCGAGTGCAGCCTAACTGAAAAAGGGCTGATTGCCACTCCAAAATCAGTCCTTTTTCAGTAGCCGGTTTTTAAATGTAAATTAAACCTTTTTAATGAAAAAAATAATAATAAAAGTATATTAGAGATATGTTGTAGTACATAAGTACTACAACATATCAAAAAATAAAGTTGGTGACAGTGCCCATTTAAGCTGTCACACAGGCTTGTAGGGCGGGTGATGCTGATCATAACGATACTCACGGCGTCCAGATTCGCCCCCAGCCGTTCCGCCGCAATTCGCCTTTTTCTTCAAATGGGGCATGGGCAGAGCTCCAAACCGAGCTAGGGGCACGCTGACGTCATCTTTGCAGGGCGGGCAAACCACCCCCTCCCTGCTCTTGCCCCGTGTTAGTATATGGCGCATGCGCCGGTCCCCTCACTGCTCTTGCGCCCCGTGTGCAAGAGAAGGGAGGGGGGGTTATGAATATTGATGAGTTGAGCGGAGCGCCTCGCGGTGAAGATGACGTCAGCGTGCCCCTAGTTCGGTTCGGAGCTCCGCCCATGCCCCAAGGCCCTCATTTGCATAAAAAGAAAAAAGATGATTTGCGTCGGAATGGCTGGGCTAATCTGGACGCCGTAAGTATCGTTATGATCAGCATCAGCTTTAGTGCGGGTGATACTGCTGACAGATTTCCTTTTTAAAAAAGTAAAATGGAAGTGTGTCATTTTCCACTATCATACAGTAAAATTGGTGGGGCAAAAAAATAAATCAGGGATTTCAAAATACAGAGATGGAAAAGAAAATTAGCTCCATAGTACTGACCTATCTTCAGGATATACACTATACAGTGCGTAGTGCCGGCAGAGCTCTCTATACAGTGTGTAGTGACGGCAGAGCTCTCTATACAGTGTGTAGTGACGGCAGAGCTCTCTATACAGTGTGTAGTGCCGGCAGAGCTCTCTATACAGTGTGTAGTGACGGCAGAGCTCTCTATACAGTGTGTAGTGACGGCAGAGCTCTCTATACAGTGTGTAGTGACGGCAGAGCTCTCTATACAGTGTGTAGTGACGGCAGAGCTCTCTATACAGTGTGTAGTGACGGCAGAGCTCTCTATACAGTGTGTAGTGACGGCAGAGCTCTCTATACAGTGCGTAGTGACGGCAGAGCTCTCCATACAGTGCGTAGTGACGGCAGAGCTCTCCATACAGTGCGTAGTGACGGCAAAGCTCTCCATACAGTGCGTAGTGACGGCAGAGCTCTCTATACAGTGTGTAGTGACGGCAGAGCTCTCTATACAGTGTGTAGTGACGGCAGAGCTCTCCATACAGTGTGTAGTGACGGCAGAGCTCTCCATACAGTGTGTAGTGACGGCAGAGCTCTCCATACAGTGTGTAGTGACGGCAAAGCTCTCCATACAGTGTGTAGTGACGGCAGAGCTCTCTATACAGTGTGTAGTGACGGCAGAGCTCTATACAGTGTGTAGTGACGGCAGAGCTCTCTATACTGTGTGTAGTGACGGCAGAGCTCTCTATACAGTGTGTAGTGACGGCAGAGCTCTCTATACAGTGTGTAGTGACGGCAGAGCTCTCTATACAGTGTGTAGTGACGGCAGAGCTCTCTATACAGTGTGTAGTGACGGCAGAGCTCTCTATACAGTGTGTAGTGACGGCAGAGCTCTCTATACAGTGTGTAGTGACGGCAGAGCTCTCTATACAGTGTGTAGTGACGGCAGAGCTCTCTATACAGTGTGTAGTGACGGCAGAGCTCTCTATACAGTGTGTAGTGACGGCAGAGCTCTCTATACAGTGTGTAGTGACGGCAGAGCTCTCTATACAGTGTGTAGTGACGGCAGAGCTCTCTATACAGTGTGTAGTGACGGCAGAGCTCTCTATACAGTGTGTAGTGACGGCAGAGCTCTCTATACAGTGTGTAGTGACGGCAGAGCTCTCTATACAGTGTGTAGTGACGGCAGAGCTCTCTATACAGTGTGTAGTGACGGCAGAGCTCTCTATACAGTGTGTAGTGACGGCAGAGCTCTCTATACAGTGTGTAGTGACGGCAGAGCTGTCTATACAGTGTGTAGTGACGGCAGAGCTCTCTATACAGTGTGTAGTGACGGCAAAGCTCTCCATACAGTGTGTAGTGACGGCAGAGCTCTCTATACAGTGTGTAGTGACGGCAGAGCTCTATACAGTGTGTAGTGACGGCAGAGCTCTCTATACTGTGTGTAGTGACGGCAGAGCTCTCTATACAGTGTGTAGTGACGGCAGAGCTCTCTATACAGTGTGTAGTGAGGGCAGAGCTCTCTATACAGTGTGTAGTGACGGCAGAGCTCTCTATACAGTGTGTAGTGACGGCAGAGCTCTCTATACAGTGTGTAGTGACGGCAGAGCTCTCTATACAGTGTGTAGTGCCGGCAGAGCTCTCTATACAGTGTGTAGTGACGGCAGAGCTCTCCATACAGTGTCTAGTGCCGGCAGAGCTCTCTATACAGTGTGTAGTGACGGCAGAGCTCTCTATACAGTGTGTAGTGACGGCAGAGCTCTCTATACAGTGTGTAGTGCCGGCAGAGCTCTCTATACAGTGTGTAGTGACTGTGCTGGGTATTGGGACCTGAACTGCAGAAATACCAGGACGGCCACTATACGATGTGTGGCGCTGTCTGCTTCAGACTTTGTTTACTGTACATTTAGGTGCTGCAACTCTGCCAAAACAGCTTATCAGTGGAGTGTCGGATGTTGGACCACACTAAGGTATTAATGGTTTATCCTGAGAATAGAATCAACAAAGAGTCAAAAAATAAAAAAGTAAAAAAAAAGTCCTTTGTAGACTTAAATGGGCGCTGTCAGAATGAAAAACTTTTTATATATGTTGTACTTCTTGTCCTTTCTAATATACTTAATAAGGAATGTTTTCTACTCTATAGAAATCTTGGCTTATTAAAAAAAAATTAAAAAAATTAAAATAAAAAAAACAAAAACACACCACTAGGGGTCCCCATACCATCAAGAACATAATCCTGTCCTGCTGCAGCATCATCTTTCCTATGTTTGTCCCAGCTGAAGCACAGGCAGGGACAAAGTCCAGGAAGTGAGGGCAGGACTAAGACTCCTCTGTGCTCACTCCTGTCCTATCAGACTGCAGCGTGAAAACAAAAAGGAGTAACAGAGCTGCCTGGAGTGATTGGATGAAGAGACCCAGCACAGCACAGCAGACTCAGGGAAGAAGTTAATGCATGGTGAGTGAGGGCAGGCTCAGTGCTTGCCTCTGACACACCCCTTCCCGAGGAGTAGATGTCAGAATGAACGAGCAGCAGAACAGGTAGATTTGTGAGCCAAATACAGAGGCTAGACACATAAAAAGGCATGTAAAGCATCTGCATGAGTAAAATATAGAAGAATTTGTTTTCTGTGACCGTCACGCTATGACCAGTTCGCTTTGATGACCATAGTCCATGTTAAAATGTATTATTTTTGAGTCCAGCACAACACTCACAGATCAGGGTTAGTAAATTCTGAGCAGGCATCTATAGGAGAGAAGGCCATGACCGGAACACAAGCAATAGGAACATAACAATAAACCACATCACACACTATAGAACACAGCGCTCACATACACCTTGTACACGACAAGCCTGATTCAGAAAGAAACATCTGTAGAGAAAAGAAGAAAAGAGTAAAAAAAAGACCAATACAGAGAGACAGGTGACACCCAAATACAAGGCGCCTGAGGGGACAGCGCACATAATACACACGGGATGGGCAAACATAGTAAAACTGAAATAAGCAGGTGAAAAGCATGAATGACAGATGTACAGTATATTATTGTGCAATATACAGCCGGAGCCTGGAAATACTAGTATTACATAACCCTAGAAGTAATGTGCAGGGCATTGTGTCAGGGAGGATAAGAACGTATGGCAATTGGAGATTGGTCATTCCTACACAGCGTTTCCCAACCAGGGTGCCTCCAGCTGTTGCAAAACTACAACTCCCAGCCTACCCGGGCAGCCTTCGGCTGCCCGGGCAGGCTGGGAGTTGTAGTTTTGCAACAGCTGGAGGCACCCTGGTTGGGAAACGCTGTCCTCTGGTTTTGTGTCTAAAGCTCCTATGCAGTTTATGTGTCTCCATGGTAACAGACAACCAATTCCGTGCCGTACTCTGATCCTGCAGTCGCATTCCTCACATCTGTCGGATTCTTGTAACTAAGGCTGGGTTCACACCACGTTTTTGCAATACAGTTCCCAAATCAGGTTTTTGATTAAAAAAAAAACGGATTCCTCAAAACTAGGGATCGACCGATACCGATAATCTGTCACCTTTCAGGCCGATAGCCAATAACTTATACTGATATTCCGGTATAAGTTATCAGCTATTTCAGCGGGCGCTTTAAATCAATGAACTGCAGCGGCTTTTGCCGGGCCAGAGACCGCCACCGCCCGCTTCTCCCCCCCCTACCTGTCCGGGGGTCCTGAGTCTAACCACCACAGCTGCCCCATCACCTCCCCCTCATCCTCTGCCCACATACTGCCGCCGCCCAATCGCCTCCCCCCATCCCCGGTGTTATAATTACCTGTTCCCGGGGTCCGTGATACTTCTGGCTCCGTCGGCATCATGCGCTGTCACTGTGCGCACTGACGGTGATGTCGCGTTGGGGACGTCACTCATCATTGCGCAGCGCACAGCAACAGCCAGAAGTAGCGCAGACCCCGGGAACAGGTAATTATAACACCGGCGATGGGGGGGAGGCGATGGGGCAGCGGCGGTATGTGGGCAGAGGATGGGGGGAGGCGATGGGGCAGCAGCAGCATGTGGGCAGAGGATGGGGGGAGGCAATGGGGCAGCGGCGGCGATGGTCGTCTCTGGCCGGGGGGCAGGGCATTATCGGCATATTGGCAATGTAATTGCAGATACCGATAATGTCCAAAATCGATAATATCGGCCAAACCGATAATCGGTCGATCCCTACTCAAAACCTGACAAAACTGTATCAAAATGTGTATACAAATTTGAATCCATATACGGTTAAAAACTGTATACGGTTTGAAAAATGATGTCCGGTTGCATCTGTTTATTTAAGAAAAAAACACATACGTTTTTAACTTTTCACTCCATTATGAATAAAGTTTCACTTGTTTGATAGAAATTCCAAGAAAAAAAACAGTGCAAAGTCAAAAACCGTATGGTGAAAACCGGATGGAACTGTGCACACATACAGTTCCCATTGACTCCCAAGTAAAAAAAATAAAAAATAAATTTATACATTTCAATACAGTTTTTCACTCGGACCAAATACCATGGTAGGCTACGGTTTTGGGTACGGGAAAAAACTGACAAAACCGTACAGGATGGAAAATGGACACAACCTGATGCATCTTTTGGCATACGGTTTTCAATGGAGAGTCAATGAATACGGTTTTCAAATTGAAAATGTATACGGGAATTGTATTGCAAAAACTTGGTGTGAACCCAGCCTGACTTACCACGTGTACTTTGGCACAAAGGAGATGGAAAAAATAATAATAAAGGTAAAATCGCTCACCATAAGTTTATCCAGCTGGCATGGCTCTGACTCTCAGGGAGGTTTGATTATCTATTAACTTCAGAACGGACTCAGCCCTTGGACACGGCGGTGCGCTTACCAGCTTCACAGCAATAGCCCAAACATGATTCATGACCGAAGAAGGAATGCTGCGGCACTCATCGGGGGAGATTTATCAAATCCTGTCCAGAGGAAAAGTTGCTGAGTTGCCCATAGCAACCAATCAGATCGCTTCTTTCATTTTTAAAAGGACCTATGCAAAATCAAAGCGATCTGATTGGTTGCTATGGGCAACTCAGCAACTTTTCCTCTGGACAGGATTTGATAAATCTCCCCTATCGTGTCTCATCCACTTTATTAGCAGCCTTTGCTGTTGGCGTTTACCTGCTGTGAATAAAACTAATGGGACCAGATAGAGACGCATAGTCTGCATAGGCGCTGTAGTCACAAAACAAAAGGAAGTTCTTTAAAAACACGATTATAAACATGGACATAACATCGGATTCATAAAAGCATAATAAGAAGGTGCAAGATTTTGTGCCAATAAATAATTCCAGCATCATGGACTCACATAGCACTGGAAAGAAAACTACAGAAAGTATAGGGGATAAGATGTCTGATCGTAGGGTGTCTGGCCACTGGGATTCCCCGAGATCTCCCACCCGGCACCCCAGCGTTCTGAACAGTCCAGGTTTGGGCGGCCATGGTCATGATGTGACGCCCTCTACATTCATGTCTATAGGAGGCGGCGTGACGGCTGTGGGGTGGAGTAACCCTTTAAAAGTAGTCCAGTGATGAAAAACGTATCCCCTATCCCAAGGATAGGGGATAAGTTTCAGATCACGGGGGGGGGGTCCGACCGCTGGGGCCCCCCGCGATCTCCTGTACGGGGTCCTGGCTAGCTGGCGGCTGACACGCCCCCTCAATACATCGCTATGGCAGAGCTGGAGATTGCCGAAGGCAGCGCTCCGGTTCTGCCATAACGATGTATTGAGGGGGGGTGTCAGCTGTCGCTGCGTGCGGTGGTCGACACCCACTATCTGGCCAGCAAGCCGCGGCCCCAGTACAGGAGATCGCGGGGTCCCCAGCGGTCGGACCCCCTGCGATCTGATACTTATCCTTAGGATAGGGGATAAGTTTTCCGGCACTGAACTTTCTGGACTTATTGGCATTTTGGTCTGACGTATGACCAAACACGTTTACAGTCAGAAAATGACCTGAATGTAACCACTAGCTGACTACATTCGGGCCATCTAAGTCCATGGGGCCCTCCATGCAGCAGATTTTGTCTGCATATGTGTGGAATAGAAGGCTGATGATCGTGATGTGAACGCGCCCTAAACTGCGTCTCAATACTTCTGAGGAGCATAAAAAAGGGCCCTTCTTGGATATCACAACAGTGCAAAAAGTAAGAACTCTAATCCCATCCAGCCCTGGTCCCACCATACTCCCCCCGAAAGCAAGAAGGTGAGTGACAACCCCACAAGAGCTCAGAGATCTGTCATCATCACCTCTCATCCAAATTTAATGGGGTACTCCGCCCCTAAGGGATAAGATGTCTGATGGCGAACGTCCCACCGCTGGGGACCCCTGCAATCTCCCTGCTGCACCCGGCATTTGTTTAGAGCGTCGGGTGCAGCGCCGGAGGTTGGTGACATCACGGCCACACACCCTCAATGCAAGTCTATGGGAGGGGGCGTGACGACAGTCACGCCCCCTCCCATAGACTTGCATTGAGGGTGTGTGGCCGTGATGTCACGAGCTGGGCGGAAATTATCTTTAATCACAATTTGGCGGATTTCGTCATAAAATTGAACAGGTGCAATCGTCTGCCGAAATCCGATTCCTCGCCAGACGTTTCAGCTCTACACAGAGTATATAGACAGTATACGGCTAGCCTGGTCTATCCCCAAAAATTCTGACATAAACCCAAGGGGCACAGCAGAATGCAATATCTTTTTATTCTAGCAGCACCAGGACCCCCAACTATTGACGCAGCGGAGACACAATTAACTCGTTCACATGTACAGAACACTTCCTATAAAGAGTTCCATTGTAAGGGTAGGTTCACATGGGCGGATTTTTTTTACTTCAATGGGACTTGGAGCGTAAATTCCGCCGCGGAAAATCTGCTGCGGACAGCCGAGAAGAGCCCGCCCCCTTTCAAATACGCAGCGGAAAACCCGCTAAAAAAAAAAAAACGCCCGTGTGAACCTACCCTTAGGCTGAAAAAAATTAAAGAATTCTTCATAACCTAAACTGCTCCCAAAAAGTGACAACCCAGACAACCCTATGGCAGCGCCCGAGCCGGTACAGCAGGGGAAGTAGCCACCACCTGATGACTTCCTGCTCAGGACCCTCTATGACGTCGTGAGGCCCTGACTGGTCATAAGGACAAGGGGACGTCCTGTTCCTGAGATGCTTGGAGTAAATAAAAAACAAATAAATAAATAAAAATTATATAAAAAATAAATAAATAAAAAAAATTATATAAAATAAAATAAATAAAAAGAACAAAATCTAATCAAAATCATTTTACAAGATCATGATATTGGACAACGTGTATGCAGTCAGTGCCGGCGCATGATATGGCAGAGGTTTATATCGTCCTCCAGGGGGCGATGTGCAGCCTGGGAATTACCCACGGCTGCGAATTCCCAGGATGATGGGAGTTGTTGTGGTTTCATAACCACTGAAGCGGAAGAGGTCGGAGAATCCTGCTCTATAAACAACACGACAGTGTGACCATGTATTGGTTTTTATGTAGTGTCACATCTAGCGTCTTCCCCCTAAAGAGCTCCGCCCCACGCGACAGAAAACACGTAAAGGCTCTGATGACGTCTCACAGGGGTCACCTGGGTCTCCCATATTAAGGGACGCATATATTTCCCCCCTATCCTTTTTTCTCTATAGGGTACTCCACTGGAAAACATTTACGCTGTCCGGGCATGCTGGGAGTTGTAGTTTTGCAACAGCTGGAGGGACACTGTTGGGAAAACACTGCAATAAAGGGGTACTCCACTGAAAAACGTTTTTCTATTAAATCAACTGGTGCCAGAAACCTAAACAGATTTGTAAATTACTTCTAATTTAAAAATCTTAATCCTTCCAGTACTTATCAGCTGATGTATGCTCCATAGGAAGTTCTTTTCTTTTTGAATTTCTTTTCTGTCTGACCACAGTGCTCTCTGCTGACACCTCTGTCCATAGCAGGAGAGGTTTGCTATGGGGATTGGCTCCTACTCTGGACAGAGGTGTCAGCACAGAGCACCGTGGTCAGACAGAAAGGACATTTAAAAAGAAAAGAATTTCCTCTGTAGTATACAGCAGCTGATAAGTACTGGAAGGATTAAGATTTTTAAATAGAAGTAATTTAAATCTGTTTAACTTTCTGGCACCAGTTGATTTAAAAGAAAACGTTTTTCCGTGGAGTACCCCTTTAATGCAGTGTTTTCCAAACAGTGTCCCTCCAGCTGTTGCAAAACTACAACTCCCAGCATGCCCGGACAGCCTTCGGCTGTCCGGTCATGCTGGGAATTGTAGTTTTGCAACAGCTGAAGGGTCACTGTTTGGAAAACATCGGCTTCACGGCACAGTTCTAACGCCAGGCTCCGTCCTATGCTGCATACGGTTCTATCCTTCTCATCCAGTATGATGGAACCTACATCGCAGCCTGCAACACATGTGAACGGCACCTTAGAAAAGCTGGGTGACAACATACAGGCCAGGGTGTGCCAGCCATGTTTCCCAGTGCCCTGAATGGCAACATCAAACAGCATCTGCAATAGGACTAGGCAGCAACCTATAGCAGTAGACTTGTCACCCTGCTTTCCCAGTGCCCTGAATAGCAATGTCATACAGCATCTTCCATAGGACTAGGCATCCACCAATAGAATTAGACAGGTCACCCAGCTTTCCTAGTACCCTAAATAGCAATGTCATACACATACAGCATCTTCCATAAGACTAGGCAACAACCTATAAGAGCAGACAGGTCACCCAGCTTTCCTAGTACCCTAAATTGCAATGTCATAAACATAAGGCATCTTTTATAGGACTGGCCAGCCACCTATAGGCATAGAAAGGTCACCCGGCTTTCCTTCCCATTGACCTGAATAAAAAATGTCATTCATCATGTTTCATAGGACTGGGCAGCCTCCTATAGCAGCAGACAGGTCACCCAGCTTTCCCAGTGGCCTAAATTGCAATGTCATACAGCATCTTCCACAGGACTAGGCAGGTCACCCAGTTTTCCTAGAGCACTGAATAACAATGTCATAGACATAACAGCATATTCCATTAGACTAGGCAGTCGCCTATAGGAGCAGACAGGTCACCCAGCTTTCCCAGTGCCCAAAATAGTAATGTCATACATAGACAGCATCATCTATAGGACTGGGCAGTCAGGTCAGCCAGCTTTCCCAGTGCTCTGAATATCAATGTCATACACATACAGCAAGTTCCATAGGACTGGGCAACCAACAATAGAAGCAGACAGGTCACCCTGCTTTTCCCAGACCCTGAACAGCAAAGTCATACACATACAGCATCTTCCATAGGACCGGGCAGTCACTTATAGGAGCAGACGGGTCACCCAGCTTTCCCAGTGCTCTGAATAGCAATGTCATACACACACAGCATCTTCCACATGACTAGGCAGCCACCTTTAGCAACAGACAGGTCACTCAGCTTTCCCAGGAGCGCAAAGGGCCACCAATAAAAAGTTATCAAACTTTCCACGAGCAGCTACAATGACAGTGTATGAGGCTCCGCGGTATCTGAGCCGGTGACCGCCCCCATCCCGCCCGGTGCTGCACCCTGTGCCCGTCTCACCGTCATGTCTCCCGGTCACTTCCTGCGCTCCGCACGGCCCCCGCCTCTTCTTACGGCTCCTCAGAAAAGTCGCTCAAAAGTCTCCAACTTCTTATTCCTTGTAACCTTTTCCCTTGTGTTTCCTATAGTTTTTTTTTAATCTTTTTTTTTTTTCACAAACTTCCTGGGAGGGGACAGGAAAACTACCCCAACGAGGAAGGAGGAACCAACAGGGAGGGGAGGAGGGCGGCCTCATAGGAAGTGTACGGTGACACCACAGGAACTAACACACTGTGCCGGAGCTTCTGCTGTGTGTGTGTGTGACACAAACTGGACAGGAACTACACCTCCCAGCAGGCCACAGACAGGACACAGCTTCACAGCAAAGCCTAATAAACAACACACCATCAAACACTATGGCTTCCTAGCCTTGTCTGGTAGGAGATGCTGGGAGTTGTAGTGCGCCCTGTCTTCATATATCCAACCCGGGGTAAAAAACAAACAAAAAAAAAACCTTATATATATGTAACCCCTTTAACTTTGGGGACATTTTAAGTGACACTAGACAGGATGGGGTGTATTGACAAGTATAGGCTCAGAGTGAACCTCTCTCGGTTGTCCAGGCATGCTGGGAGTTGTAGTTTTGCAACAGCTGGAGGCACCCTGGTTGGTAAACACTGCTCTGTAAAGAGGGAGCTTTGTTTTATGCTCTGTTTAACCCCTTAAGGACCCAGCCCATTTTCACCTTAAAGGGGTATTCCGGGCAAAAACATCTTATCCCCTATCGAAAGGATAGGGAATAAGATGTCTGACCGCGGGGGGTCCGCCACTGGGACCCCCGCGATCTCCCTGCAGCAGCCCACATTCTATGCGTAGCTGCGTCTGAAGTTTCAGAAACCTCCGGGCTTCCGAGACGGGGACGTCACGCCGCACCACCTCCATTCATTTCTATGGGAGGGGGCGTAACGGCCGCAACGCCCACTCCCATACACATGAATGGAGGGGGCGTGATGTCACGTCACGTCCCCGTCTGGGAAGCCTGGAGGTTTCCGAAACTTCAGACGCAGCTACGTATAGAATGCGGGCTGCTCCAGGGAGATTGTGGGGGTCCCAGCGGCGTGGCGTGCCCCCCCCCCGTGATCATACATCTTATTCCCTATCCTTTCGATAGGGGTTAAGATGTTTTTGCTCGGAATACCCCTTTAAGGACTCAGACCTTTTTTTTTTTTTTGCAATTTTGCCCACTGTCACTTTAAGCATTAATAACTCTGGGATGCTTTTACCATTTATTCTGATTCCAAGAATCAAAAAAAGAATTTCCTCTGTAGTATACTGCAGCTGATAAGTACTGAAAGGATTAAGATTTTTAAAGTAATTTACAAATCTGTTTAACTTTCTGACACCAGTTGATTTAAAAGGAAAAAAAAGTTTTTCAGTGGAGTACCCCTTTAATGCAGTGTTTTCCAAACAGTGTCCCTCCAGCTGTTGCAAAACTACAACTCCCAGCATGCCCGGACAGCCTTCGGCTGTCCGGGCATGCTGGGAATTGTAGTTTTGCAACAGCTGAAGGGACACTGTTTGGAAAACATTGGCTTAACGGCACAGTTCTAGCTCAATTCGGTTCATCCATTCTTTAGGCTCTGTTCACATTTGCGCTGTTATTTCTGTTTTGAATCATAGAAGCAGAAATTCGAAGTCCCAAAAGCGCACCCGACAGACCCCACTGACTTATACTGGGAGGTCCCAGGCTCCGTCCTATGCTGCATACGGTTCTATCCTTCTCATCGGGTATGATAGAACCTACATCGCAGCCTGCAACACATGTGAACGGCGCTTTAAAGGGGTACTCCCGTGGAAAACTTTTTTTTTTTTTAAATCAACTGGTGCCAGAAAGTTAAACAGATTTGTAAATCACTTCTATTAAAAAAAAATCTCAATCCTTCCAGTACTTTTTAGGAGCTGTATACTAAAGAGAAATCCAAAAAAGAAATGCATTTCCTCTGATGTCATGACCACAGTGCTCTCTGCTGTCCATTTTAGGAACTGTCCAGAGCAGGAGAAAATCCCCATAGCAAACATATGCTGCTCTGGACAGTTCCTAAAATGGACAGCAGAGGTCAGCAGAGAGCACTGTGGTTTACTGTGGTTTACATCCACATATGGGGTTACAAATTTTGGGGGGCTTTTTTCCTATTTTCACTTGTAAAAATGAAAAATTTAGGGTAACACCAGCATTTTAGTGAATTTTTTTTTTTCATTTTCCCATCCAACTTTAACAAAAATGTGTCAAACACCTGTGGGGTGTTAAGGCTCACTATATATATATATATTTTTTTTTTTTTTGCTTTTATGTTAGAACCGCTGTAAAATCAGCCACCCCTGTGCAAATCACTAATTTAGGCCTAAAATGTACATAGTGCGCTCTCACTCCTGAGCCTTGTTGTGCGTCCGCAGATCATTTTACGTCCACATATGGGGTATTTCCGTACTCAGGAGAAATTGTGTTTCAAATTTTGGGGGTCTTTTTTCCTCATGTGAAAATGAAAAGTAAAGGGCAACACCAGCATTTTAGTCTAAAATTTTTTATTTTTTGACACTAACATGCTGGTGTAGACCCCAACTTTTCCTTTTCATAAGGGGTAAAAGGAGAAAAAGCCCCCCCAGATTTGTTAGGCAATTTCCCCCGAGTACGGAGATACCCCATGTGGCCCTAAACTGTTGCCTTGAAATACGACAGGGCTCTGAAGTGAGAGAGCGCCATGTGCATTTGAGGACTAAATAAGGGATTTGCATGGGACGGACCCGGATGCAAGCCTCCTCCACCAAAAATACTGTACGTCAATGTTCCCCAAACAGGGTGCCTCCAGCTATGGCAACACTCCCAGCATGCCTGGACAGTCAATGGCTGTCCGGCAATACTGGGAGTTATATTGCAACAGCTGGAGGGTCCGTTTTGGAAACCGTGCCGTACAAGACGCTTTACATTTTATTTGGGGGGTGGGGGGGGGGGGCAGTGTTAGGGTGTGTATATGTAGTGTTTTTTCACCCTTTATTTTGTGTAGGTGTAGTGTAGTGTTTTTAGGGTACATTCATACGGGCGGGGGTTTACAGGTTCACTTGGGGGGGGGGGCGCAAACCTTCAGCTGTTGCAAAACTACAACCCACAGCATGCACTGACAGACCATACATGCTGGGAGTTGTAGTTATGCAACAGCTGGAGGCACACTGGTTAGGAAACACTGAGTTAGGTAACAGACTACCACAGTGTTTCCGCACCAGTGTACCTCAAGCTGTTGCAAAACTACAACTCCCAGCATGCATGGTCTGTCAGTGCATGCTGGGAGTTGTAGGAAACAGGCAGTGTTTCCCAACCAGTGTGCCACCAGTTGTGGCAAAACTACAACTCACAGCATGCACGGACAACCGAAGGGCATGCTGGGAGTTGTAGTTCTGCAACATCTGGCCCTTCAGATGTTGCCGAACCACAATGCTCAGCATGCCTGGACTGTCTGAGCATGCTGGGAGTTGTAGTTCTGACACATCTGGCCCTTCAGATGTTGCCGAACCACAACGCTCAGCATGTCTGGACAGTCTGGGCATGCTGGGAGTTTTAGATTTGCAACATCTGGAAGTGCAGTTTGGAGACCACTATACAGTGGTGTCCAAACTGTAGCCCTCCAGATGTTGCAAAACTACAACTCCCAGCATGGGCTGTCTGGCATGCTGGGAGTTGTAGTTGTGAAACTACAAGGCAGCAGTGAAGATCACTTAGCACATCCTCACTGCTGCCTCTGTTTCCGCCGCCTGCATTCTGCTGCCACTCGTCCTCCCGCTACCTACCGCCAGCCCCCTCTTCCATAGCGGCTGGTAACCGTCGCCACTATCTTTCCCCCGCTCTTGCCGGACATCCAGGGGCGGGCAGAGCTGGGGATCTAAACGTTATCAGCTGCTGTATACTACAGAGGAAGTTGTATTTCTTTCTGGAGTTCTTTTCTGCCTGACCACATGCTTTCTGCTGACACCTCTGTCCTAATCAGGAACTGTCCAGAGCAGGAGAGGTTTGCTATGGGGATTTGCTCCTACTCTGGACAGTTCCTGAGACAGACAGAGGTGTCAGCAGAGAGCACTGTGGTCAGACAGAAAAGAATTCCAGAAAGAAATACAACTTCGTGGGGAGCATACAGCAGCAGTACTGGAAGGATTAATATTTTTTAATAGAAGTAATTTACAAATCTGTTTAACTTTCTGGCACCAGTTGATTTAAAAAAAAAAAAATGTTTTCCACTGGAGTACCCCTTTAAAGCACAACTGTCATGAGATTTGGGGCATATAACCTAACCGCAGTGTGTGTATGGTGTGTAAGATATGTCTGCAGCCTTTGTTTTATCCCTCGTAATGTCGGTCGGCACTTAGAAATGAAAGATAAGGGGGCGCATGTGCTGGGACCTGTGTGTCAATCACACTGCGGTCCCAGTGCTGGTATAGAAGGGATAGACGTGGCGGCTGTGGGGCATAGCGAACCCCTGTCCACGCCTATTAGACTGTCAGTGGCTGCATATTAAAGTGTTTTTTGAGCTAATAAAAGCCATAATAAGAGGGATAAAAGTAAGGCTGCAGATATATCTTACACCCCATACACACACTGTGGTTAGGTTATATGCCCCACACCTCATGACAGTTGCGCTTTAAGTTAATGTGACCATCGGGACCTGTTTTGGGGCCGTTCAGCTCTAAGGGAAAAAAAACTGAACAGACCCAGACAGGACGGATCACAACAGCACTGTAAACCCACCTTTACCTTTATTTTAGCTAAATATATATATATATAATTTTTGCATAAAATGGGGGGGGGGGGGGGGAATTGCTTTGTAACACTGTATTCTTAACCCTTTTAACTTTTGTTTTCTTTCACTGGAGATGTGCGAGGCCTTATTGTTTGCATTGTACGCTGTAGTTTTATTTAGTTATTGATACACTTTTGGGATAAATGTGAATTTCTGATCACTTTTTGTCTCTTGCACAGACTTTGGACTCCTGCTGTCCTTGCAGAAGTCCAAAATCAGGAAATACAGTCTGGAATGCTGAGGGGTGTGTGTGCAGCCTTAGCCAGTCATAGCTCATCTCATACTGAGCTGCTCTGGGCTGTGTGTAGCAGAGTGAGGGAGGAAGTTCTCCCCTGTATGGCTTCAGATGATGTCACGCCTGCTGGAGAACGTCCCTTCCCAGTCTGTGAATCTGAGGCTGAGCAGAAAATACAGAGCAATATCTATGTAGAAAACTAAAAAACAATAAAAATAAAGGCAGGGGGTGGTTTGTTGTGATGGGGCAGTGAACTGGGAGGATTATAAAATATAACAAGATCATGAGAGGTCCTCTTTAAGGGTTTTTTGTAATATATTTTTAGGAACTTTATTTAAGCTTAGCTTTTACTCTGGGAATTTAAACATGTGTTTACATAACACTCACGTTTCAGTAGACTGGAACACTGATGATAGTGCATCCGCTGGACCTGTGTGGTAGATGACTAGGACCGTACCAGGGAGTGGAGTCTAAGTAGCCGCTGGTTTTCACCAGAGCCTGCCGCAATGCGGGATGGACTTGCACCCAGGTCGCTACCCCTGGCACGGCTCAACCACATAGGTGGCTGAGGAGATTCGAGGCACAGGTAGTATAAGACAACTCGTGGTCAGGATAGCAGAAAGTCAGGGCTGGCGGCACAGTAGCATAGTCAGGAACGTAGCAAGTGGTGTGTAGGCAGGTGGCAAAGGAGCAAGGTCAGGTCACAGAGCAAAGGGTATGATACACGGCAAGGTAACTCTCAGGAACGCTTTCTCTCGGGCACTAGGGCAACAAAGATCCGGCAGAGAAGTGTGGGAGGTGGAGGAATCTATCAATGAGCCACAGGAGTTACTTCACTAATGGGCGCACTGCCCCTTCAAATCTTAAAGTTCTGGCATGTTCGCGCCCCAGGGGACGGGAACACGTGTGCTAGAGCAGAGAGGCAGAGGCAGGGGCAGGAGAAGCACCAGGTGAGTGACTGGCTGTGATTCGCATGTGGGCGTGTCCCCCGATGCGAATCCCAGCCCCGCCGGCAGCAGTAGGTAACGGGACCATGCGCTCAGTTTTTGGGGGGGAAACATTGATTTATTATTATATAAGTTGTTCCAATTGTACGTTATTGTGTCTTTTTGCTGTTTGTTTTTCAATCCCTCTAATTTACTTTTTAAACATGAAAGAGAACTATCAGGCAAGAAAATTTATCTGGGGGGACCTCAAACCACACATCCCCCCCCCCCCCCCGCCCCGGGGTTCTCCTGCATGGCACCCAGGTTCTTCCCCATTCCTGGGGTGTGTTGACCTCCCCCCCGCCCCCACGAGGCAGTGGCCGACACACCACCTCCATGTATCTCTATGGGAGGGCCGGAGATACTGCGTTTGTCTGACAGCTACACCATCAGTAGAAAATGGTGCATGCATCAAGCATGGCCAAATTGCACCAAGTCTAGTTGTTCGTAAGTATTTGTCACAAAATATTAGCATACATGATGTGGTGGTGCTTGTTGCACCAAATTTACTTTACTCTTTGTGCCATTTTGATACTTTTCTTTCAACTCCTTAATGCACTGTAAAGTAGTTTTCATACTACAATATTGCCTTTTGGCTTTTAAACTTGAAGTTAGTCTGAAATCCATCCCCTGTCTTAGTCGGGTCCTGTCAGTTGGACCAAAAGTTTAGATCCTGAGAGAAGGCCCCCACCACATCTGCTAGATGAAAGAGCTGAGGAACGTGCTCTCCATCACCTGAAGTGCAAGAAAAAGTGCAAATGTGTCACACTAACAAAAAGTGCACAAAGGATGCGGTCTATCGCTAAGCCCTTTTCCAACCGGAGAGAGGCCCCCCAACAAACCTTACCCTTCACCTCCGAGCCAAAAGGCACCTGCAAGGATCCAGGTTCAATGCCCCTTTTCGCCGAAGCTAAACCCATCGATAACCAGCCCTACATTGCATACAGTCTAGAAGTGGTCCAGATGGCTGGATGAGGTTCTTTTAAAGCAGTTTGTGGAAGGTACTGATTGTCCTTAATGAGAACCTGGTGTAGGGACTTTTACAGGCAATGCTTTCTGGGAAACAGTATGCAAACAAGCTCCACCAGAAGGAGAAGGAAGAATACCATCTCTCTAGTGCCATCTATTGGTAGATACCTTGTACTGCATGTCACTGCCCAATCTCATCAAAGAGCCTTGAAACATGACTAGGGATTATCTACCAAACCAGAGACACCCATCAGGACACTGAAGACATCATCTGACACGTCTTAATAAATTGTCGGACATGTAGAAGAGGACCCAATTGTCCATAATTAAAGGTAAAGAAAGATTTCTCTGGCATGTCCCTGACGAACATATAAGATCACGGTATTACATCCTACAGTTGTAGATTCACTCAGGCTCATGACTGCACAGTGATGGGATGGGAAAGGGAGGGTCCTGAGAGAGGGATGAGGATAAGTATCTGAGAATGGGATAACAGCTTAGCATGTAATTGCAGGCACTCCCTGTCCCAAAAACTTAAGATGATGGAGTCTGGAACACAGCTAAGCTTACGGAATACAGATACAATACTTAAAGGGGTACTCCGGTGGCCAAGGGTTTTTTCTGGTTTTTATACATACATTTTCTGTTGAGTTTCATCTTCAGTCTGCTGTCTTGTGTACTCTTAGTTGTTATTTCTGTCCCTGTTACTTTCCTGTCTGGGCTTGTAGTGTAGTGTGAATTTCCGGTTTGCAAGCGGTCAGTAAACTACTAGTTCCAGCATGCCTCTGCCTGTTTTTTTCTGTTCAAGTCGTGCCCACTTTATTTTGTGATCCCGCCGAGCATTTTTTCTGTGCGGAAAGGTTCTGCCTACTTTGTGGTTTTGTCACTCCCGTTCCCCACCCTGCTTACTACCATGGTCTGCCTCCTGAACACGTGTGTGCCGCTGTGATGTCGCGTTGTCTGTGTTTGTGAGGTCCGGCGGTTTGACCAATCAGCGTCCGAAACACAAACACACATACCCACTGGCACAAACCCTGACCGATCAAGAGCCATTCCTGTTGACATCAGCACACCGAAATCAGCCTAAATGGATGAGCCACAACAGCGTCATGAAAGCAAAACCTCCAAACAATGCATGCACCGCGGAAACAGGACAATTGGTGCGAACAGCGAAAAAGAGGCACAGAGACAACGACACGCCAAACCAATACGGAAAGAGCACTAAGTGACAGCAGGGAATATTCATTAGATGGGAGGGGAAAGGGCCGACCACAGAGCTGCCATTTGTCCACAGCACTTAATAAACATGACGTTGATTGTGGACGACCGTAACAGCCAGCCTAATAAACTACTGAACTTCCACCACAGCAAGCAGGTCAGTAAAAATCACATAGACTGGGGATATATCTAACACATGTAAATTACAAAAAGGCTCAACTAGCAACAAACACGCTACCTAACCATAGAAATTTGGTACCGGAGTACCCCTTTAACCCCTTTAAGGTTTAAAAAGAACATATAATCAGAAAATGACTTATTAGGCCTCATTCACATTATGATTTGTGCCTTCGAAGCACAGATAAGTTGACAACCTGTCATAATCGGCTGCAGACGTATCTGTGCTCGGAAAGGCACCGTCCCCAATTCAGTGGCCTAAGTTTAGCCAGCTAGTGATTACATTCAATCATTTCCAAGAGATGAGAAGCTTTGGTGTGGACTGAAAAGCATGGTCTGCTGTGTTTTTCAGTCTTAAATGATTAAATGGAATAAAAGGCAAATATTTTCAGCCACATGAAACCCCAGATATTGGATGAAGTCAGCAGAATATGATGTGATTGTGCAATGCCTCCTGTTGGCCTACATGCCAGTTATCAGATAGAACCCTTGAACTGAGAGACCTTGATTTATCATTCCGGCAGATCGCTACGTACGTTGGCCAGGATGTCAGCCCTTTTCTTGTCCCAGTGGTTGGGAGACTAACAACGAACTGTAATGACAACAAGAGGTGCACTGTGAATCTATGCACAGAGGGATTGTTAGATTAGAAGAATGGCGCCTTGTAATCCATTCTGTACTGTGAGTGGAGTTGGGCATCACATACACAACCTAGGGCGTTGAACAGTGTCCACACAAACTATGAGAATGCACTTGCACAGACGAGTGACATTTAGATGCCAGATAGGCCTGGAGATAAGGTGGGCAACACCATGAAAAGGCCTTCACAAGAAAACGTCACACCAGTACAATGGGATTATGGTGTGGCATAATGTATGGTAGCTGGACTCCTCTAGTCTTCATTCCAGGAACAATAACAGCTCCGCATAACATTGATGTGGTCTTAGAACTAATGGTACGGTCATTCTCTGATGTGTCCCAGGGGCTGTTTTTCAAGAAGACTGTTCCAAGGCTCATGTTGCTTGTGCTACAGTGAGCAGCCTGAGTGAGCTAACCATGCTACTATGGAATACAGCATCTTCGGACTCATCTTCCATTGAGCACATCTAAGATCTTACTGGTTGGCAATTGTAAAAGGAGCTGTCAGCAGAGGATCTTGATGATCTGACCTCACTGATAGCATGCCAAGGCATGTAAGTGCATGTATTTCTGCGGGTGGCACTCAATACTGAATGAATACAAATGTTTTGAATATTTTGTTTCCATTTTTTCATCACATGTATATAATTAACATATCTATCGATCTTGTGATTTCCATTTTTTCATGACTTTTCCTTCCAGGTGTTGAGGAGTGTGTTATAGTGTTTACACTGGCTACGAAAGTACCTTAGACTGTCCCTTAACACTTGACATACGATGGCTAAGAACGCTCAAACTTTGCTTCTAAGGCTATGTTTACACAGCAGAATTTCCGTGCAGAATTCCACATTGGAATTTTGCATAGAGATTCCGCAGCAGCAGAGTCCTATTGATTTCAATGGGATTCTGCTGCGCTGTTCACATAGTAGAATTTTTGCACCGGAGACACTGGCACGGAAATTCAAATTCCGTGAACGCAGAAAGAATAGACATGTCTATTTTTTCTGCAGACTCCGCACAGAATGCATTGCAGTCTATGAGATTCCTGAGCAGTCCTAGCACTGGCACTCCACATTCAGGGGCAATCTCCATGCAGACATTGCTGTGTGAACATAGCCTAAGCAACCAGACTCTTCATTATAGACAACCTTCCTGTTTTAGGTGGCTCAGTTCTCATCTCTGCAGGCTTGGATGTGTTATCACAATAACTTTCTTATCACTTTGACAGATGACAGCTCTATTGTACTGCTGAAGACTCTATTCACACCATGCCCAGCCTCTGTTTAACACTCCCCACCCTTTTTTATTTCCTTTGGCCTCGTTCACATTGCTGTCAGACTCTGCTATTCATAATGCTGTCGGCAATCCGGCTAGAAGAACGGGAGTTTATCGAAGAAAAAAGAGTGCAAGCTCTATTTTTCTCTCTGCTAAAATCCTGTACAATTACCGGGTCAAGTGAAGGGGTCCGTCGGGACCCAGTAGTAGCCGTTTGTATCCGACCCATTTCAGGGTCTGATCGGCTCAAAAAACTTGTTGGATGCAAACGGTCGTGTGAAGTTAACCTTAGATAACAGGAAAAAAAAATTCAGACTGCTCCAAAATACAAATGTGGGGTATATGTGAGCATATGTTTGCACAAAAAACAATATAATAAAAACAAAATACCCTCCAATGCCTAATAGCGTTGGAGGGTATTTTATGCAATACCATTTAAAAAGTGTCTAAATGGACACACAAATGCTATCAAAGCTGCAAAGCCAAAGATCCTCACTTAATTGTCATTCACAGAATTTGTGCATAGTGCCAGGTGACTCCATATGGGCCTAGCTGCAGGTGCCTCACACCTCATATCCTCAAGTGTCAAGCCACATGGATTCTATAATTGTGAGCCACTGATCACCACCAAAATTGTCAGCCACAGTTCATCCCACAACTGCCAGCCACCTCTCACCTATAATTATGGAGATATGTATCGCTATGACGCTAATGTGTGTTGCTCACATGTTGCCCACATCCATTCATTGCTCTAAAGTCTCCCCCTCAGGAGTGGTGGAGGGTGCATGCTCAATACACACTACTATATTAGAGAATTTGGTTGGCTGCTGTCCCGACCCAACGCTATGTTGAGGACAGGACTCTCAAATCTCCTTTTTGGATAGAGGGTTGATCAAGTATACACCATGCCTGCCTATCCCCATTAATTGCCTATGAGTCTGCCAAAGATAGCCAAGTGCTGTATTCTGTTATCTTAGTCAGTCCTATAGACAATAAATGAATACTAGATCATGTCTCCATTTATATGAAAACTTAGGCTGCATTCACATCACGATTTCTCCATCCGACCTGAGTACACGATTTTTATAACTTAAAATCGTATGAAATCGTATATAAAGTCGGATCCATTGACCTCCATTAAAAAATCGGATCCATTACACATATACGATTTGATCCGCATCCGATTTCACACGATTTTTGTTTGGGTTTGAAATCGGGATTGACCACGATTTCAGACCTGAACAAAAATCGTGTGAAATCAGATGCGGATCAAATTGGATGTGTGTAATGGATCCGATTTTTTTATGGAGGTCAATGGATCCGACTTTATATACGATTTCATACGATTTTAAGTTATAAAAATCGTGTACTCAGGTCGGATGGAGAAATTGGAGAAATCATGATGTGAATGCAGCCTTAGAGGGTTCTGTTCTGGAGATTGTGGAGTCCTAGTGGTTTCAACCACCCCCTCCCCTTAAAGAAGAACACAATCTAGGCCTTCAACTATCGAAAATACAGACCAAATCTCACTGTACTACGCTGTTTCCGTAAATTACTTTCAGTTCTACGGGAGTTGTGGAAATAGCATAAACCCAGCTTCTTCTGAAATCTCCAACACCTCTGGCTGCCACATTCTGACAGGAGTAGAGAGAATAGTGCACGTTCCAGAGGTGGGACCCACATTTTTTAAGACATTTATGACATATGTGTGGATAAGTCTTAAATGTCTGAGATTATAATACCTCTTTTACTCTGGACAATGAGTAAAGCACTGTGGCGCATACCTTTACGTGTTTGCCCATGGTGTTGAGATACATGTCCGTGTCACAGGCTTCTTCATATTCTGCAGTATTGCTATCAGCAGGGGAATAGTCATAGTGCTGGAAGTGTCTAATTTCTTTAGTCAGTGGCTTTTCAGTTTTAGTATCTGAAAGTGATGAATTATCATTGACATTAGATGTCTTATAGTGTAGGGATTCATTATGGAGAACCTCAGAAGCATCTGCTAAGTCTAATCCCTTCCAGTCATAGAAAATGTGTTCTGGTGAAGGAGAGTTCGGATAATCTTTCTGAAAGGTTTTTACAGGAGTCACTTGTCGCTCTGCAGTTTCTGGTTTCAAGTGTTCTGATGGAGTATGAGGCCTACTTCTATCTTCTGCTGGACAATCATTCTGAGACCTAGACTCTTTTAGTGTTTCCACATCTTGTGAATCATTGCTATCATTTTGTTTTGCAGATTCTGAGGTGACAATAATGGATCTTGTTGGTTTTAGTACAACTTTTGACAATGGTGTTTCAGTGCCACTATACCAATCTACAAGGATTTGACTCTGTGGCTCTCGTCTGTAGCAAGAAAGAGGACCTGCAGGCTTATACAGAGACACCCCTGGATGATATTTTGGTTCTGGGTCACTGTCTGCTTGTTCTGGAGAAGAATTTGATGGTGGTGGATGTGATTGTTGTACATTTTTCTCTTCATAAGTGTCTTCGCTATAGTTTAATTCAGTCATTCCTTTTCGTGATTCCTCAGTTTTAGAAGGCTGCCATTCAGGACTGTCATACACTGAAGATTCAGTCCTAGATGGTGTCTTAGATGGTGAACAACTAGATGATAAACCAGTAGAGTCCTTACGGATGATCTCAGATGCACTAGATTTTCGTACTTCCTTACGATTATAAGGATTTGGTTCCTCTGAATGTGCATATGGTTTCTGAGAACTGCTGGAATTTGAGGAGGGTGTTTGTGGCCTTTGGAGTTCCCTTTTCGTAGTTTCTGGTGGAGTGTAAGCTTTGCATTCAGATTCTGGTCGCAATAAAGATGGATCTCGAACAGTTTGTTGTTTAGTGTCTGATAATAAGGGCTCAGCCTGTGATTTTATATTATTAGATTCCTGGGGTGATAGTACACATGGGGCAGACCCATTTTTGGACATTTCTCCATCTGTTTGGGTTCCAGCCGCCTTTAATTCAGTTTTTAGAGGTACATTTTCAATTTCAGAAAAGCCCAAAAACTGTTGTTTCTGTGGCTCTGGTGTGTGGCATGAAAGTGGCCCTGCGGGCTTGTACTGGGACCACCCTACATTTTTTGCCTCTTGTATAGAGTTGGCTTGAGTATACTCCTTTACAGCATTCTCTAAAAGAGAGCCATATGATGGGCGATGCTGTGAGTGGTGTGGATGGTTAGATCCACTATAATGGGACTGGGGGTTATTAATAGGTGATGGTTTATACTGTTGCTCCACCTTTTGTGACTTCTCATGTTTTTGGTATTGTGAGCTGCCAAAGTGGAGAATTGTGGGCTCTGCAGATGTTCTTGAGATGCTTGCTTGAGAATTCTGTGAAGAAACCATTGTAAAATATAAATAATGTAAGTAATTTATATCAGTATAACAAGTCTGCCAATAGTTAAAAATAAATACTTGCTTTTTATTGCAATTTTGGAAAGATATATATGGTCAAGGCACAAAATTCTAATACAAAAGAAAAGTGGCAACAGCGCTCAAAGATGTAGAAAAAATAAGGTAACTTTATTCCATAACCAAACAGGTGCCACCTGGGACCACACAGAATGCGCTGTCTCATAGACGGTTATGCATTCCGTGCAGAATCTGCACAAAGAATGAACACGTTCATTCTTTGTGAGGACACGGCTGTGTGCTTTTCCACCATGAATTCAATGGGACTCTGCTGCAGCGGAAATTCTGTGCTGACATTCCAAGCAGAGGTCCACATGGAATTTCCGCCGTGTGAACATGGCCTTACTCGTCTCTCCACAGTCACTCTCCCTTTCCCCTCTACATAGACTTCTGTGGACAGCTATAAACTGATATATATTTGAGCAGTTTTGTTTGAGTGAATGATAAGTTTAGAAAATAGTGGACCAGAAAAAAGTGCATGATAAGTGGAGAAAGAGGCATTTTAATAAGATATAGTGAATCCTGGATAATACCACTGATTGAGCGAGTTGCAGCTGTGTTTTTAGTTCTATGTAAATCTGAAGTTTTAACTTAACTTAATTTATTCCCTTTCCACATCCAAGTGTGAGAAGGTAGGGAGTGTGATCACTGTGGCCCTCCAATTCTCCAGAATGGTGCCCTCCCTTCTTTTGGCACAGGTGGGTTGATACATGCATGGTTTCTCCATTCACTGTCTATGGAGCCGTCGGAGATAACTAATATAGCGCACCATTCAAAACAAAGTAGTCCCAGCTGTCGGACTCCCTGCGACTCTCACTTATCCCTATCCTTGATAATTTTTGTCGGAATCACCCTTTATTACCATTTTTGCAGGATATGCCATGGATGTCTGTTCTGATCAGGGATCCACCTATGGGCATGCACTTCTATTTTTAGAAGATTGTCTGAGATATGAATATGCACTTAATGAAATATTGTTAACCTTTTATTTGTTAAATATTATTCTGCAGGCCTCAATTTGTCATATAAGAAATGTGCAAGGGTGAGCACTAGAAAAAATACTTAAAATCCTTAATGCAGGATAAAAGAGAGAATATTTAAAGCATACAAAACATAAAGAAGGTTACAAAATATTCAAGTACATAACAGAAAGTTCACAAAGTTAGTGAATTTTGAAAGTGTGAAAATGTCTCCCAGTGAGTGTAAGTGTCTCTATGTGTGAGAGAGTAGCCAGATGGTGGTATCGACCCTTCCCCCATACGACTTCTGAGCCATATATTTGTACTAATATGGCCTTAGAAGTATACATTTTGGATATATGTGTCATATATACATCTCACTAGACCTGGTTAGAATGACATAAGACACGGACGTGTTCCTCACATTGTCTAATAACCATATAACCTGTCCTTACACGTCAAGATCAACATGAACCACAAGTGCCTTCAACATATGACGGTTAGATATATCTCACTTTGTGTTTTGTTTGCCTCAATTATCTAAGATCTCTATGTTCTGTCAATGAAAAGAAACATTCCTGTTCCCATACAGAGGCTGACGTGGAGACGTACAGACCCAATACTTCTCATAGGCGAAGATTTGTGAGCTAAACAGCTTGTATTTCAGGCGTATACATACAATGATACCTTATAAAAACTAACAGGATTTGTGGGATTTGTGTTTCTGCTGATGTATCCAGCTCATGTAGGATTGTCTACACTGGGTACACTTGTAGTAACCATTGGCTGTATTCATTCTGTACCAGTTTTCAGTCTCTGGATGTCAAATAACATCTTAAAATGGTGAACTATGAGTATGCAAAGTATACTATATTGGAACTAAACTTTTTCATATTGACATAACCTGTCATCTTTTGCCACTATGTTTGTATGTTGGGAAAAGTTCCCTGCGTACACACTAAATGTGTCCATAAGGGGGTAATGTAAGATAAAATAAGATGAAGGTATACAAGCATACCAATAAATGTCTGCCTGATAGATGCCAAAATGTTTTAATAGTATCTGCCATGTATATGGATTCATTCAGCATATGCATGGAGAATATCTACAACTGCATGCTTTAAAGGTATACACCAAGCATGCTGTGAACACAGAATTAAAGGGGTACTCCGCCCTTGGACATCTTAGGGGATAAGATGTCTGATCTCAGAGGGTCGACCCGGGGGGCAGATTGGGGGAGGGGGGCAGAGATGGTGGGGTTGTGTCCCAGCGGCGGGACCCCCGCAATCAGGCATTTTATCCCCTATCCTTTGGATAGGGCATTAGATGTCTAGGGGTGGAGTACCCCTTTAATGCTGTGTTCACAACATGCTTGATGTATACCTTTTAAGCATGCAGCTGTAGATATTCTCCATGCATATGCTAAATGAATCCATATACATGGCAGATACTACACAGGCTTATTGTTTTCTGAATAAGCATTCCTAGGAATACTTGTTCCCAATTATTGGGCTGTGTGAAAGGGCCAACAATCAGCCAACCAATGGGAGAATGCTAGTTTGTAGGTTGATGGAATCTTTTGTACGGCCAATAAAATCATTATTGGCCAAACCTAATCTTGGGTAAACATGGGAAATGTGGTCTACAATAAAGAACTGTGCCGCACAAATGATCGCACCTTGTAAAGGCTCAGTAAAAGGGCCTCTAGTCATTGCATCACCCAGTAGTTCAACATTAGTTCTACATTAGCTAAAAATATCATCTATTTAATACTGTGTACTGGTTGTTCTAGTGATATCAATTCCACTTTGCATTATGCAAAATTCACTAACATAACCGAGGATTATTGTTTCATTTGCAAATTAAGATTTTGACACATGGCTTCCAGAAACTAATATCTAGGCTACTAAGAAAGCTTTGTGACAAAATGTCCATCCCACCAGACCAGAGGTGGCATACGCAACCTTGAATATTAGTTCAGGTGACTTCATCCCATTTCTGACATTCAAATGCTCCACAAATGCTGTTGAGGGTCTCCAACTCAACCACTGATGGTCCAGTCTCTCCAGAATCTACTCTGTAATAGTGCATGAGACACAATGCTCTGCTTAGTTTTCTCCATTTTAATATGTAACATTTGGCAAAGAGGAGATGTTGTAGACTCTCAAGGTTGCTATGGATTTGACGTAGGATAAAATCAGAGCATAGAGTCTAAGGCATTATAAGTTCTTTATCCTTAGTCTTGCAAGAAGGCTTGGAATTTCCCACAGTGAATCGCCAGGTCTTGGAGTAGACTGCTAACCTTAAAAGGCATCATACACACTGTCTCTACCATCTTCAGTGTTTTTCAGCAAGTATTTTGGAATATAGTAGGTAAGAAACATAAACCTGTCATACGTAAAAACAGTTTTTACCTCTCTGCTCCGATAATTTGTAGAACCCTGATGTTCATGTGAGGCCTCCACCGGCGTGGGCGTCTGTAAGAAATGTTGTTTGTATTCTTAATTCACAGGTTTGTTTTTCCACAGTTAAAGGAAAATTTAGAAACAAAAAATGTGCAACAAAAAAAAAATACATGCATTACAAGGCATATTAAGATGAACGGATTAAACGAATAATAATGTTTTATTAGGTAACATGAATAGTCTACTGTATTGAGTTCCTGTCATAAGGAAATTAATGAACTGTTCAGTGCACTTGGTTGTTCCCTGTAGGTTAAGGAGAAGACAACTGTAGTGTTCTTCTATAGGTATACCACAGAGAAATGTCTTGCTCATGACTATTGCAATATTTCCTACTGAAGCTCCAACAAAGTCCCATCCTTCTCATTTATCATCCAATAGCTAAACCGTAGTTAGGTTTAGATGTGGTACCACAGCTCCTCAATCTTTTTATTGATTTATTTTTTACATATGTTTGTTAGGGTTTCATATATAAAACAATAAGCATTGTTTGGGACACACCCCGACATCTCGAGTAGGACAAACAATGTGGAGTACAATACTGGTATCAAAAAGTTATCAAAAGACATAACATGGTAGTGGCCACTGGGCATGAAAGTCAAACAAGTCAGTACAACAATTTATTTATACAAGAACCCTCTCCCCTCTCCACCACCCCCCCCCCCCCCCCCTTCATGTGCTCAATGGTAAGTATCTCTCCAATGAAAGAACAAACAATCTTGTCAAATAAGCAAGGCAAGCCTAGTGGTAGTGGCAGTACCATAGGTTTATGATACAGGATAAGCAGGATAGAACTGGGGTCTATCTAGAGGTCCCCCTCTTCAATACCTCCACCACAATCTCCTGTGAATCAGTCAATATGTAGACACTCCAAAGACCTTCAATGCGTCTTGTCAAGTACAAAGTTGTGTTTAAAGAACCCACCACACTAGCTATTTTGGTATTAGTCAGGAATGCCCCATAAACATCTTCCATTTTTTTAAAGAAGGTTTTAGTAGATTTCTCTTTTGTCCTGAGTACCAACCTGGTCTAGAAACAAGTATCTCAACATTTGCTGGACCACTTCCGCAGTGGAGGGCATAGTTGCTTCCAGCCAATGCGCCAGCAGACAGCGCTTCGCTACCAAAATAAATGTATGGACCAATAAAGTGGGTGCAATGTCATCCGGAGCAACATGAACCACTATAAGTGGTGCATCCTCCAACTTTTAATTTTTTTATTTTTTACCAAGGCCATACCAGCCAGAACATGGTTTGTATTGGTCATTGTCCATGCCAATAATTATTTTCCAATGCCAGTCCTGGACAACTTCTTCAAAATAAAACACAAATATAGTCAGTTGTGTTTCTAAACCAGGGACATTTACAACAATAAAAAGGCCTGTGTGGGGTATGATAACTTATGTGACTACTGCCTACCTAGCTGCCCTCCCCAACAATTGAGGGACCATCTCACATTTGAAGTATTAACATAGACTGTATTTATGAAGATTGCAGTAATTATGTTAGGTGTCAACTGATATTCTTAGCAGACAAACATGACTTTACTTGAAGAGAACCATTTACAACATATACACACCTATATTGTCTCACCGATTTTAGGAAGGTCTCACGATTTTTCCAGGCTAGTTCAGTGTTTTTGTCCAACTTTCCTTCTTTCTGCGCAAAATGTTTTAAATATTAGTATAGTTTACTAGAAACACAATTAAAGAGAACATGTCGATAAAAAAGGACCCGTTGTTTGAATCAAGTTTTATGTTAACCATATTTTTAAAGACATTTTGGTGATCAGTTTTTTTAAGTTTGCATTTTACTATCTGAATTTCAAAATGATCATGAAAACCTGCAGTTTTTATTCTGGCCACTAGGGCTATAACTATGCTGTTCTGTACAGATCATTTCCCAGTAATGCTTTTCTTCTCAGCACAGACAAGCAAAGTGACACCATTAGACAGATAACACTGGATCAACCACCATTCACAGCAACGATCAGCATCCCCCTTCCTGTAAAATGACCTCTGAAAAGGTCACAGATATTGCTCAGTAGCATATCCAATGCATCTAAATGGGACAGCTTCCATCTATTTTTGGCTTTGCCCATGGGTCCTTTTGTAAAGCATATCTCTAAATGCTGTTGGAAAATAACTTTGACAAGATGGCTGTCACAATAATAATGAACAAAAAATGAAATTAAAAAAATTGACAACCATAAAATAGAAACTGATAAAAAAAATAAAACATGTTTCAGCATCTGCCTCTAATCAGGAAAAAATTTAGGTGATACATTCCCTTTAAACTTTACAGTATAAAATTGGTAAAAAAAAATTGTAATATAGTAATACATTACATGCAATTAAGGCATGTGTCAACCTTTTAGGGTAGAGTCACACATTTTGCATCAGCAACGTCAAATACGCTGACGCCGGTTAGCTGTGTGTGTCAGCTTGTGACTTAAGGCTGGAAATTACCCACAACGAGCGGAAACACAGAGCTATTGGGAGCAGGGAGCTCGCTCTGTGACTGCCGGCAGCGCATCCACAGCATCAAATATGCTGTGGATGCGCTATGTGTGACCCTACCCTACACATCATTTGTTAATTTGCATATAGAATTAACCAGCATTAGATATTGAAAAACAGAATGGACCTGTCTCATCTGTATGTAAAGCTGAAATAACACATTCAGTTTTCAATACAATTTTCTGAACCAAACATAGAAGTATATACATAACAGTATAAAGAATAAGTATAAGAACAGTTCTTTTTGCATCCACTTCTTGTTTTGACTCAAAAAACTGCCACAACAACTGTATGAGTGATTCCTGCCCTACACAGATGGTTCACTGCTTTCAATGGGCACTGTGTAATGCAGCCTTGGAGAAGATGCTTCCCCAGCAATACCAGCTGAGCAGTGATACAGCCCTTCCCCGTGACCGTCCCAGTGATACACCGCTTCTCCATGACTGTCCCAGTGATACACCCCTTCCCCATGACCGTTCCAGTGATACACCCCTTCCCCGTGACCGTCCCAGTGATACACCTCTTCTCCATGACTGGCCCAGTGATACACCCGTGACTGTCCCAGTGATACACCCCTTTCCCATGACCGTCCCAGTGATACACCCCTTCCCCGTGACCGTCCCAGTGATACACCCCTTCTCCATGACTGTCCCAGTGATACACCCCTTCCCCATGACCGTTCCAGTGATACACCCCTTCCCCGTGACCGTCCCAGTGATACACCTCTTCTCCATGACTGGCCCAGTGATACACCCGTGACTGTCCCAGTGATACACCCCTTCCCCATGACCGTCCCAGTGATACACCCCTTCACCGTGACCATTCCAGTGATACACCCCTTCCCCATGACTGTCCTAGTGATACACCCCTTCCCCATGACTGTCCTAGTGATACACCCCTTCCCATTGACCACACACAAACCTTATCTTGTGCTCCCACAGGTCTCAGTATTTTATCCCGATTCATCCATTCAGGCTCCTTGAATGCTTTTCGTCCCTAATTGGGGTCAGAATGTTGTTTATAGTTATACTTATCTATAATGCATGAGATAGTTACGCTTTATTATCACTATTTGTAATGAAAACAAAACATAAAATTTTACATAGCCTAAAGGCCCCTATACACATTAGATATCTGTCACACCTGATGATTTCTGCAGGGTTAGTTGACCATCTAATGTTGGAGGCCTCCTAACCCTCCCCAAACAGTTGATGTTGCGAAGAGAAAGATCAGGTATGTTGGATCTCAACCGCCTAATGCTCTTGGATTGGGAGAGATAGCTGAACATTCAGCCAACAGCTATCAAAAGTGCATGGCCAGCTTTACCTGAGCTCCTGTATGGTATGAGAAGGGGTCCCCGCTTCTGGTTTCTGTTACTTTTGAACCACTGAACCCCTGTGTGAAGAGACAGATTAGTGTTTCATTTAAAAGCATCAATAAGCATAAAAGTATCAATAAATGATAAGTTATATGAATGTTATAACAGATTATTTTGACAGCCCAATACCTTGTAGCCAGTACAGTGGTCTTTCAATTGACAATGGTCTTAGGTTACAATAATTTCAACATACAATGGTCTTTCCTGGGCCAGTGTCCACATTCAACTTAAAAATAATATCTCAGCTCTATATGATGCTCAAAGCTACAGACACACGCAGATAGCTGATAAACCAAATGATACCTGTCTCTTAGCTGATGGCTTTGTAATGTTATAAAATCATGAATTCCTTCTAAGTTAAAGCATTAAAGAGGCTGTGCTGAGCTGCAGCATACATGCCTCCTCCCTCCCCTAACCCCTTCTACCTGACTTCCAGCACTGAGCACTGTATATTAATCATGCAGGGTATGGAGGGGTGGGGGAGGGAGGAGGTGTGCATGTATAGCTCAGCACAGCATTTGAGCTTGGAAAATTGTGCAAATTATCTGTTTCTCAGAAGAATATCTTTTAGTCAGGGTCCCACCCATTAAAAGAAGATTTTAATATATCCATGATCTCCCCCAAAAGGAAGAGTTGTAGACATTTTTTTTTTGTGGTTCTTGTCTCCCATCAGTACGGAACAGGGGTCTGGCTGAGAGAGAGCACTTTGATGTAGCTCTCGGTAGGTGGTGTCACTCTATATGTAGAGACGGACAGCTGGTATAGGTAGTCTTTTGCGTCTCTCTCTCTCTCTCTCTCTCTCTCTCTCTCTCTCTCTCTGTGACAAGTTTCTGTTATTCATTCACAAAACACAAAGGAAACTAAAAAGATTTCACTATAAATAGGATGACATGTGCTTGCTGACTGTAATATAACTGTAATATTTGTTTTCCCTTTCTTGTTTTGTCTATGGCCAAAACTTCCAGCTACGAAGAAAAGGAATTCTATTTATTTTACTCATAACTATAATCACGAATGTTCTCTAGGCAGTGGAGGCTCCTCCATTGTTATATTCATCCCTGACAGTCTGTAACGCCCCAACAGTTTGGACTTGCTGTGCCACTTGTTGGTTTGGCTTTGGACCAAACATATAAGTGGAGTCTGTTCCCCTGGTTTTCACTGTTTATCCCACTCCAGGATGCCGAAGCTGGAATTCATCTGCAGGGGAGACTCTAGGTTGTTACCGCAAGATTGGTAAGTGGCAGCTGGTGTATAGCTGAGCTGTAGCTGTTAGAACAGCAGGGCTGAGGAGCTCCGATGCAGCTAGGTGGAGCAGGCATGATCAGCTGACAGAGGCATGATCGACAATACAGGTCATGCACTGGAGAAGCAGACGGGTACAAAGGGAACAGGCTGAGGCGGAGTCGTTAGAGGATGCCCCATCACTAAGGGCGGTGTTTTCCAGTGGGTCACATCAATAAGGGCAGTGTCTCCCAACTAGGGTGCCTCCTGCTGTTACCCCTAGGTAGGGAAAATAGGAGGATGATGCTGGAAAAGTGCAGTGGAAATCGTCAAGATGGTCTGGGCCCGATGGAGAAGAAAAGGGAAAGTGGGTCGCTGCATATAGCTGCTCTGTAAACTACACAGCCAGCAGATATATAGGGATTGTGCATTGCTAATTTTTATCTATTTTTGGCAATGTAAGAGTGAAAGACAGCCTGGCACTGCTCGTGTATACACCTGTGGGATTGTAGCGCGAGACTGGTCCGTAGCCCACGCTCACCTCCCTCCTATGTCGTCTCCCTCCACTGTTAATCTTTTATGTGGACTCTGAATAAAGCTCACGGATAAAGCAACAACTGTGGTGAGTGCACTTATTCCCTTTTCTGCATTATTTATCTATTTTTGTCTTTAAGCAACAATTATTTAGGTTTGCCCCGCAGAATTTTTTTTTTTTCTGAGGGGTGCCCCAAGCTGAAAAAGGTTGGAAACCACTGCTCTAAGGGATTGCACAAGCTCTACACAAAATAGAAGTATACGTGAGCCCTTACAATCATAATTGTACAGCAAGCTGTTTCTTACCATATCTGTCCTTGGGGGTGGATGAAGACTAGCTCTCCTCATCTGTAATTCCTGTCTCATCCGCACAGATTCCTGTAAACAGCAAAGTACTTGGAACTAGAAAATAGCATGATCCTGTAAATAGCATCAGTTAATGGAACTAGAATAATGACAAATATTGAGTAAGATAAATTAATGTACAGCTGTATTCACAATTTCACTGGATTCCAATACTATTTTTGGCTATTAAGAATTTTTGGTAGCCCAGTACAGTTGCACCCCTTATAGGGTGACCTATGGGACCCCTCCAGAGTCTCCCCCATAGAAACCCTGGGAGGAGCTAGCTAGTCAGTCTAGAGTCAGTATAAGTCTTTGCTGAGATTCAGAACAGTCAAGTCCTGAGAGAGTGTCTGGTGTCCTGCGGAGGCCAAAGGCCTACCACGCAGCCACGCTTCCACTAATCCAGTCCCCCACAGGTGAACGTCAAAACCTGGTAAGCTACATATGGGGTGAAGTCAGTCTAGTCAAGTCAGTTAAGATCAGTCTGTATACAGTCAGCGTGGACCTGCAGAAAATTGTCCAAATCCACTATAAGTCCCAGTGAGCCCTAGAGTCTCTGAAGTCACTGGTCACCCTCTTGGAACTAACTGAGCTGTCAATACTATTACACCTGTCTACCTCAGTAAAGCTGCCGTTGTTCCGTAACTTGGTGTCGGAGTCATTATTTGCCCCGTGCCTTGCCCAGGATCCAGCGGTATAGCTTCAGGTTAAAACACGCCCTGGCATCATGAACACATGGGGTTAATGCCCTCTGCCCCTAGGGTAATAACATCTACCCTCATCACAACCTCACCACAAATGTAACACACTTGAATGGACAAGTGCAAAGTTTAGGGTTCAGGTCAGCAATGGCTACTGCAATGATGATGCTTCCTACAATTCACAATGGACTACAACACTATCTCTGATACAATGGTTTCCCACCTCTGGATATAGGCAAGGGGTGGATTGTCGGCGAGCTCTTCGCTGCTCCATCAATGAATATTTCCCAGAAAGACTTTCTATTAACCCAGCCTCCAGTGCCTGAAAAGCTTCAAGGGCGTCTGCTGTCCTAAAAACAGTTGTAAAGGGAAAAAAACATTAAAACGTAACAAGAAAATCCCAGAATTTTTATTAATACAATCAACATTTTCTTGGCATCCCATAATTCACAATTTCTGAGAATATTGGTCTCATAACAGAACTTTTTAAATTACTCCAAAAGTGGGAACCAATACATCCAAATATATGGGGTGTTATACCTCTATGTCCACTTTCAAAAGTGCTGTATATCAAACTAAAGTTGAAACATGAACAACACATTTAAAAACACGTAAACATATAATTAATTACGAAAACCTAGTCCACCCAGGAATCAGTGTAAAAAAAAAGCCATTAATTTGTAGTGAATCAAAAATGCATATCTAGCAGGACAATAACAGTATAGCATCAGTTTGCTATCAATCAGCTCTTTTACTCTGATACCATGCTGGACTATACCTACCTGTTTCGTATTCTGTGGCTGCAGAGCTCCCCATCGGTCCTGGCATGGATTCTTCATACTAAGTATGAAGCTGGTTTATGTTTTGTGTTGGACATAAAATAATTTATGGCAGCACTAAGCTGCTAAATTCTTACCCACCTCCGTTCCTGTCCAAATATTCTCTCGATCTCTGCTTGCCCTGGACTACGTTTTCGGCCTTTCATATTAAGCGTGGCCAAGTCAGGTCTCAGGCGCTTTGCTCGTGGGATGTCAGCCATAGCAGTGTAATGGGCTCGATTTCCTCGCTGACTACATTCTGAATCGAGTGAGCTAGTGGAAGATGTAAGCCTGTGGCTTACCCCAAGGGTTGTAGGATCTTGACCTGCCCTTGATGGTCCATGACTGGAGAACGTAGTCCTGTATTGATTGACATCCACCTGCCCTTTCTGAGGACCGGTCTTATGAATGGATTCCGTACTGACTGTGAACACATGAAATGATGAATGGAGAAATATGACATGCATGGTAAGTTTACTACAACCAACAGTATAGATAACATCGGAATTATAGGCCCAGATTTATCAAGCTGTATGAGAGGAAAAGTGGAGATATTTTTCCACAGCAACCAATCACAGCTCAGCTAACGAGCTCTGGTAAAGTGAAGGTGGGCGGTTATTGGTTGCTGTGGGAAAAACTCCACTTTTTCTCTCACATAGTTTGATAAATCCCAAATTATTATTTCTAGTGTCAAAGTGAATTCAGTCTCTTTCCTGGCTTCAGTTTTTACTGTAAGAAGAAGGTACTGTACTTCCTGTCAGCCATGTTGGCTCCCACCACAGTCTGTCAGCCAAATGACAGCCTATCTATGTCCGTCTATGTCCTATGTCCTACTCTCAGCTCTCTTCCTGTAACCAGTCACTGTGAGATTCTTCACACTGTGCAGAGATATTTCTAACTGAACCTATGACAGACCTCTTGTTTTAGGATCTACGATGGCTATATATATGTGATGGCCTTCAGATAAACGTGTATGTTCCCTCCATAGAGAACAAGAGACAAGATGGGCCAGAAACTTGTGACAGTAAATTTTGTCCTTGAAAAGAAAATTCTTGGGTCTGTTGAAACCCTACAAGCCTGATCATATTTTCCTCTTGTTATGGAACAGTCTGGATGCTCTCAGACACATCAGATTTTGTCAGATCCCACATTAATGGCGTCTACCAGGGCTTCAATGTTAATGGCCTATCCTTAGGACATCTTCCAGCACCCTAATCAATCAGCTGATTGAAGTGGTTGCAGCACTTGGGTGATTTCTGCAAACCTGTTATTTCTTATCAGGCACATCACCATATATTATGTATTGACTGTATCTAGTTTTTCAGCTCTGTCCCTTTCAATGATTTGTACAGCCACTACAAAATGTATGTAGCCATGGTCGGTGATGAAGATCTTGCAGAGCTTGCCCTTCAATCAGCTGATCAGCGAGGGTGCCAGGAGTTCAACCTCCACCATTCTGATATTGATGGCCTGTCCTGAAGATAAGCCATTATTTAAAGTCCTTTGGAAACCTTTTTAATCTCAAGCATATGGGCAGGTAGTATAGTATGTGTACAAGCCTGCATTGTGTAGAAAACACATATATGAAATATATAGATCAGGAATATACCTCATAGTTATAAAGTTGATACACAAATAGTTAAATGGGTTAGCAAGGAAAAGGCCCCCTGCTGAGACCCCCACGATCACTACATATAGCCAGGATAAGGATGTGACTGTGAGCTAGATGAGCTCAATACATTTACAATAGAGCCCACCTAATGCAATGTGTTGGTATGTACAGTCAGTCAGTTTTTTTCAGCTATATAAAATTATTGTGGGGGTCTCAGCAGTGAGACCCCAACCATTCAAAACTCTTGACATGTCTCTGTGACACTGTAAAGTTTTTTTTTTTCACATCACAGTAGTAAGGCTCAGGCAACAGTATAAACTGTAGTATTAATAGCATTCGTACTAATACTTCTTTTTAATGGTCGGCAGCCGGCAGCGCAGTGTGCAGGTCAAAGAGGTGGGTGCCGAATGCAAGATTGCGGGGGTCCTCCTTTGGATAGGGGATAAGATGTCTTAGGGCCGGAGCACCCCTTTCAGCTAAAATCCAATTTGAAGGGAACCTGTCACTGTGAAAATGGTGACTAATCTATTGGCATAATGTTTTAGAGCAGGGACAGCTGAGCAGATTGATGTACAGGGTGGGCCATTTATATGGATACACCTTAATAAAATGGGAATGGTTGGTGATATAACTTCCTGTTTGTGTCACATTAGTATATGTGAGGGGGGAAACTTTTCAAGATGGGTGGTGACCATGACGGCCAATTTAAAGTTGGCCATTTTGAATCCAATTTTGTTTTTTCAATAGGAAGAGGGTCATGTGACACATCAAACTTATTGGGAATTTCACAAGAAAAACAATGATGTGCTTTGTTTTAACGTAACTTTATTATTTCATGAGTTATTTACAAGTTTCTGACTTCTTTTAAAATGTGTTCAATGTGGTGTCCATTGTGTTGAATTGTCAATGCAACCCTCTTCTCTATATACTGCTATATACTACTATATACACCGCAGGAGAAATGCTAGCACAGGCTTCCAGTATCCGTATACACTGCTATATACTACTATATACACCGCAGGAGAAATGCTAGCACAGGCTTCCAGTATCCGTATACACTGCTATATACTACTATATACACCGCAGGAGAAATGCTAGCACAGGCTTCCAGTATCCGTAGTTTCAGGTGCTGTACATCTCTTATCTTCACAGCATAGACAATTGCCTTCAGATGACCCCAAAGATAAAAGTCTAAGGGGGTCAGAGGGGGAGACCTTGGGGGCCATTCAACTGGTCCACGACGACCAATCCACTTTCCAGGAAACTGTTCCTCTAGGAATGCTCGGACCTGACACCCATAATGTGGTGGTCACCATCTTGCTGGAAAAACTCAGGGAACGTGCAGCTTCAGTGCATAAAGAGGGAAACACATCATCATGTAGGCCCCTGGATATGCGAAATTGCTACATTGCTACAAATAACTCATGAAAGAATAAAGTTATGTTAAAACCAAGCACATCATTGTTTTTCTTGTGAAATCCCCAATAAGTTTGATGTGTCACATGACCCTCTTCCTACTGAAAAAACAAAAGTTGGATTCAAAATGGCCGACTTCAAATTGGCCGCCATGGTCACCACCCATCTTGAAAAGTTTACCCCCTCACATATACTAATGTGCCACAAACAGGAAGTTAATATCACCAACCATTCCTATTTTATTAAGGTGTATCCATATAAATTGCCCACCCTGTATATCATTGTGGGAAAGGATACAGTATAACTTGTAAGACATTGATTAAAATCTCTGATCTTTCCATTCTCCAGTCCAGTGGGCAGTTCTATCATTGAGTGACACCATTACTGGACTCCTTAGAATAGAAGGAACAGGGCTTTTGATCAATCAAGTGACAGATTTACTGAATCTCATCCCACAAAGATATATATCAATCTGCTCAGCTCTTCCTGCTCTATAACATGATGCCAATAGATTAGATAGAATTTTCAGTGTACGAAAACTCAAGCAGAACCAGTGACAACTTGACAATTCTTATGTGCAACAATCATTGCCCAAAACAGTTATGTGAAGCAGAGATGTAACAACATATCTATAGCAACATATGGAGACTATAATGTGCTAGGTAAGTCATTTCCATCAACACAAAACTGAGTAAAACTAGAGAGCTGTATGCAAAATATGAGGACAGGAAGAAAGAACCCGAGCCCTGGTCTCAGTCCATGCATATAATGGATCAATTTAGCAATCTACAGTATAAGGATTCCTGGCATTGACTTATCATGGGTTTGTTGGGTTCCACACTTCAGAACAATGCAGCAGTCTATGTCAACCTATCGTGATGGAACAATGACGCCAGTGTGAATGTTTTGTGATCATTTTTTGGAAAAAGTTAAATTTAGGATACTGACAGATGTACCCAGTGTCATCTGGCTCCCTGGTGCATAAAAAATGGTACTGCTCCTCTTATAAGTTATCTTAATGTGTTACACAAACCTAATTTTAACATTTCTGCTCAATTTCTGGCCTTATCTTGCTCTTTCATAGGATACCCCAGCACAACTTTGTAAAGATGGATAAAACGTATCACACTGTTCTCTTTTAGTCTCATTTACTCTCTTAGGCTAGGTTCACATTAGAGTTCGGAGCTCCGTTTGCTGATTCTATGATAATAATGAGACTTTAAAGCTGAAAAAAACCTTGCATGTCGGGGTTTTTCTCCACTTACACCATATAAAATAACGGGTATCTAATGGAACCCTAAATGACCCCATTCAAAGTGAATGGGACCTGTCTTGTTCCGTTGATGTCCGGTGTCCTAACCTCCACCCCAGTCCCCTTATCAGCTGTTGTAACGGAGCTCCACAAAGCTGATGTGAACCTAGCCTAAATAGATATAAATAGCTAGTAGCCTCAGCTTATGATGGTTAAACCTGCTTTGACCTAAGGGCTAAATATAATGAAAAATTATCTTTTTGCTTTGGTGAAAAAGTAAAAAACATATGTAATGACCTGTTTTTGGTGCTGAAGATCTTCTACTGACATTCCAAGTGTGGCCCACATCAGATATGGTTCTTTGATGTGATGGGGACGGAGAGGGGCTTCTCTTAAGATAGACTGATGATGCACTTTTCTGCTGCTCTCTAAAAGCTGAAGAAAGTCTTGATTGTGATCTGGCAGGAGATGTGCTTCTTGGTGGAGTCCTAGCCGGTGAGATTGACCTAAGTTGTGTTCTAGCAGGAGATGTGCTTCTTAGTGGAGTTCTAGCTGGAGATGTAGACCTAAGTTGTGTTCTAGCAGGAGATGTGCTTCTTAGTGGAGTTCTAGCTGGAGATGTAGACCTAGGATGTGTTCTAACAGGAGATGTGCTTCTTGGAGTCCGAGCGGATGAGGTAGACCTAAGTTGTGTTCTAGCAGGAGATGTGCTTCTTGGAGTTCTAGCTGGTGATGTAGACCTAAGTTGTGTTCTAGCAGGTGATGTGCTTCTTGGAGTTCTAGCTGGTGATGTAGACCTAAGTTGTGTTCTAGCAGGAGATGTGCTTCTTAGTGGGGTTCTAGCTGGTGATGTAGACCTAAGTTGTGTTCTAGCAGGTGATGTGCTTCTTAGTGGGGTTCTAGCTGGTGATGTAGACCTAAGTTGTGTTCTGGCAGGAGATGTGCTTCTTAGTGGAGTTCTATCTGGTGATGTAGACCTAAGTTGTGTTCTTGCAGGTGATGTGCTTCTAAGTGGAGTTCTAGCTGGTGATGTAGACCTAAATTGTGTTCTAGCAGGAGATGTGCTTCTAAGTGGAGTTCTAGCTGGTGAGATAGACCTAAATTGTGTTCTAGCAGGAGATGTGCTTCTAAGTGGAGTTCTAGCTGGTGATGTAGATCTAAGTTGTGTTCTAGCAGGAGATGTGCTTCTCTGTTGTGTTCCAAATTTGGAGGTTCCTTGTGTTCTTACAGGAGAGGCACTTCTTTGCTGAATTCTAACCGGAGAAGCACATCTTTGCTCTTCTCTCACATATGTGGAAGTCCTTTGATAGAACTCAGTGGGAGATTTTATTCCCTGTGGGGATCTTAAATGTGAATAGTCATTATGCTGCGTTTTTAGGGGGGAAGAATTTCCCTGCAAGGAACTGACAGAAGAAGAGCTTCTCTGTTGAGACCTTGGAGGAGAGGAACTTATTTGCTGGGATCCTATAGAAGAGCTTCTGTGATACAGCCTTACAGGAGAAGAACTGCTTTGCTGGATTTGTGAAGGAGAAGAGCTTCTCTGTTGGTAATGTACAGGAGAAGAGTTTGTCTGCTGTGACCACACCGCAGAGGAGCTTCTCTGCTGGAGTCGTACAGGAGAACTACTTTGCTGGCATCTTACAGGGGCGTAACTTCTCTGTTGTGATGGCACAGAAGAGGAACCTCTAGTCAGGAAATTAGCAGGAGAGGAACTTCTCTGCTGGGACCTGGCAGGTGAGTTACTTCTTTGCTGGGTCTTTATAGATGAACAACTTCTCTCTTCTTTTACAGAAGTGACAGGCGTGAAGCTTCTCTGTACAGAATTGTCGCCTCTTTGTTGAGACTTTGTAGCGGAGCTCCCACGATTTCCTAAAAACTGCATCTCGCCTTCTGCTTCAAAAATTCCAGACACCTCTTCATAGATATTTCTCAGTCCCCAACTCTGAAGAATTTAATAAAAGTAATTTTAGGACCCCAAAAAAATAAATTATATTGTACATTTGGCTAAAAATAAGACTTAAAGGAGTTATCCACCATAAGGTGATTTTAGTAGTATGTACCTGCCAGAACTGGGTATTTCCTTCTCTAAACTACACATCCCATAGTTTGTAAATATGAGGTCACTTTCAGTCACCCCACCCATTGAAACACACCTGTGATCCCTTCCATGCAATACACCAGTGTTTTCTAATCAGGGTGCCTACAGCTGTTGCAAAATGATCTCTCTCCCACCCAGCGGTCGCTCCACCCATTGAAGCAGGTGAGGCTCCCTCTGATCACCTGACTAGTGATGTCACATCTCTACGCACTGCAACCTAGGAAATCCCGAGACATGAGTAATTTTGTATGCTGATAAAAATAAATATTGGGGCGATAATCACAGAAGAATTGTGAGTAAACCGTCACAGGTAACGACACTATATTATGAACTACAGTAACTTTACAGCCCCTGAAGCACAGTCAAATAAAAAAAAATCCTGGAATACCCCTTCAAGAGGGCTAATATGCATGCATAATGTAAAAAGACAGCTATGTAATGTGTAAGGCCAGCCTGATCTCTGAGGTAAATAAACAAGATGCTGAATACTTTTTGGCCTGTTGAAAAAATAGCATCTTGCAGCTACACATTAATTGTTCTGTTTATTTATTCTCATTAAAGGGAATAGAGATGTCACGATGCCGGCTGGCAGGAGGTGGATCCTCTGTGCCAGAGAGGGATAGCGAGGACCGTGCTAGTGGACCGGTTCTAAGACACTACTGGTTTTCACCAGAGCCCGCCGCAAAGCGGGATGGTCTTGCTGCGGCGGTAGTGACCAGGTCGTATCCACTAGCAACGGCTCACCTCTCTGACTGCTGAAGATACTGAAGATAGGCGAGGTACAAGGGAGTAGGCAGAAGCAAGGTCGGACGTAGCAGAAGGTCGAGGCAGGCAGCAAGGATCGTAGTCAGGGGCAACGGCAGGAGGTCAGGAACACGGGCTAGGAACAGACAAGGGAACGCTTTCACTAGGCACTAAGGCAACAAGATCCGGCAAGGGAGTGCAGGGGAAGTGAGGTAATATAGGGAAGTACACAGGTGATCACACTAATTGGAAATTGGGAAGATTGGGCCAGGCACCAACATTGGTGCACTGGCCCTTTAAATTGCAGAGACCCGGCGCGCGCGCGCCCTAGGGAGCGGGGCCGCGCGCGCCGGGACAGGACCGCCGGAGAGCGAGTCAGGTACGGGGACCGGGGTGCGCATCGCGAGCGGGCGCAACCCGCATCGCGAATCGCATCCCGGCTGGAGGCGGTACCGCAGCGCACCCGGTCAGTGGATCTGACCGGGGCGCTGCAGCAACGAGGATGAGGCGAGCGCTCCGGGGAGGAACGGGGACCCGGAGCGCTCGGCGTAACAGTACCCCCCCCCTTGGGTCTCCCCCTCTTCTTGGGGCCAAAGAACCAGAAGAAAAAAAAGTCAATTTTTCCGTGATGAGGTCCGATGCACATTAGGAGGGGTTCTGTGCGAAAACGCATGAGACAGTCCAATCTTTTATTGTTAATACAATAGATGTAGAGGGGTCTGGCGAGACTGGTCACAGGGACGTAGAACCTGTTGATAAGAGAGGCCAAAAAAAATTTTCCTGCAGATCCGGAATCCAAGGAGACCATAGTAGAGAAGGAGAAGGTAGAGGCAGATATCCGCACAGGCACAGTAAGGCGTGGAGAAGCAGAGTTGACATCAAGAACTGTGTCACCTTTGTGCGGAGTTAGCGTACGTCTTTCCAGGCGGGGAGGACGGATAGGACAATCCTTCAGGAAGTGTTCGGTACCGGCATAGTACAGGCAAAGATTCTCCATGCGGCGTCGTGTCCTCTCTAGAGGTGTCAAGCGAGACCGGTCAACTTGCATAGCCTCCGCGGCGGGAAGCACAGGAACGGATTGCAGAGGACCAGAGGAGAGAGGAGCCGGGGAGAAAAAACGCTTCATGCGAACAAAGTCCATATCCAGGCGGAGCTCCAGACGCCATCCGGAAGAACGCATGTCAATGCGAGTGGCAAGATGAATGAGTTCATGTAGGTCAGCAGGAGTCTCTCGTGCGGCCAGAACATCTTTAATGTTGCTGGATAGGCCTTTTTTAAAGGTCGCGCAGAGAACCTCACTATTCCAGGACAATTCGTAAGCAAGAGCACGGAACTGAATGGCGTACTCGCCAACGGAAGAAACACCCTGTTCCAGGTTCAGCAGGGCAATCTCGGCAGAAGAAGCTCGGGCAGGCTCCTCGAAGACACCACGGACCTCAGCGAAGAAGGACTGGACTGTGGCTGTGGCAGAATCATTGCGGTCCCCATCAAACTTGTCCGGCAGGGACAAGCAGGGGTTAAGAACGGCCGGTTGCTGCGGAGGAGTTGCAGGAGCCGGCGAAGGAGATGGTTGTTGCAGCTGTAGCTGTGACTGAAGTTGCTGTATCTGCGGCAGCAGCTGCTGTGACTGAAGTTGCTGTATCTGCGGCAGCAGCTGCTGTAACTGTGACTGAAGACGCTGTGTCTCGGAGATCAAGTATGCCAGCTGTTGATCTCGTTGGGCGATCTTTACGCCAAATTTGTCCGGCAGGGACAAGCAGGGGTTAGGAAAGACCGGTTGCTGCGGAGGAGTTGCAGGAGCCGGCGGAGGAGATGGTAGTTGCAGCTGTAGCTGTTGCTGTATCTGCGGCTGCAGCTGCTGTATCTGTGACTGAATACGCAGTGCCTCGGAGGTCAAGTATGCCAGCTGTTGATCTCGTTGCGCTATCTGTTGCGACTGCTGGGCGATCTGACGAGCTTGCTGGGCGACCAGCGTAGGGAGGTCAGCGACAACTGGCAGAGGAACTTCAGCGGGATCCATGGCCGGATCTACTGTCACGATGCCGGCTGGCAGGAGGTGGATCCTCTGTGCCAGAGAGGGATAGCGAGGACCGTGCTAGTGGACCGGTTCTAAGACACTACTGGTTTTCACCAGAGCCCGCCGCAAAGCGGGATGGTCTTGCTGCGGCGGTAGTGACCAGGTCGTATCCACTAGCAACGGCTCACCTCTCTGACTGCTGAAGATACTGAAGATAGGCGAGGTACAAGGGAGTAGGCAGAAGCAAGGTCGGACGTAGCAGAAGGTCGAGGCAGGCAGCAAGGATCGTAGTCAGGGGCAACGGCAGGAGGTCAGGAACACGGGCTAGGAACAGACAAGGGAACGCTTTCACTAGGCACTAAGGCAACAAGATCCGGCAAGGGAGTGCAGGGGAAGTGAGGTAATATAGGGAAGTACACAGGTGATCACACTAATTGGAAATTGGGAAGATTGGGCCAGGCACCAACATTGGTGCACTGGCCCTTTAAATTGCAGAGACCCGGCGCGCGCGCGCCCTAGGGAGCGGGGCCGCGCGCGCCGGGACAGGACCGCCGGAGAGCGAGTCAGGTACGGGGACCGGGGTGCGCATCGCGAGCGGGCGCAACCCGCATCGCGAATCGCATCCCGGCTGGAGGCGGTACCGCAGCGCACCCGGTCAGTGGATCTGACCGGGGCGCTGCAGCAACGAGGATGAGGCGAGCGCTCCGGGGAGGAACGGGGACCCGGAGCGCTCGGCGTAACAAGAGATAGCTATGTACATGTGCAGCCACCTCTCCATTCATTCTCCGCCAGTATGTGGTGGCCGACATGACTGGGAGTCCCAGAGGTGGGACCGGAATCTAACAGAAATTTATGGCATATTCTGTAGATATTCCATAAATATCTAAGAATAACCCTTTAGTATGAACTTTGCCTTATATGGTACTGCACACGAGAGCCCTGTGTGAGATTGTTTTCTTAATCCCACTCCCCCTGGATCTCTAACTATGTGTTCCTCTCCCGTCCACTCCCGCAACATGTGTGTCCAATCCAGCCAATGCCAATTTACCTCCCCTTGTGCCAATTTACCACCCCTTGTGCCATTTCATCAGCCCCCTGTGCCATTTCCTCAGCCCTCTGAGGCATTTTATTAGCCTCCTGTGGCATTTCATCAGCCCCCTGTGCCATTTCCTCAGCCCTCTGAGGCATTTTATTAGCCTCCTGTGGCATTTTATCAGCCCCCTGTGCCATTGTATGTTCTGTGACCGTCCACTCCCACCTGCAACAATCTCATTACCGCCCACAAGTTTTTGATTGGGTCCCACGGGACCTACATGCTCCCAAACCCAATGCAGGGCTTTACACTTTGTAGGCTAGGTATTTCCAATTAGTATAACAATATCACATTGTTTTCACAGATAACAAGTGTCAATGAAATTCCGATTTTACCGTAGCGCGGAATTCATCTCTGATGTCTGTGCAAGTCACATGGGTAACAGAAATGTTTTCCCTCCAACTGAAAAGAGATATAACATGTTATTTGTAAAAATATTGATCCAATGATAATTTTGTCTGATAAACGCATTAATACCAGTAAGGCTAAGATCACATCTGCATTGGAGATCCGTTTGGGAGCTCCATTGCAAGGTTTGTATCAGAGACAAACAACGCAGCTGGGTGGTCTGTTGCACCACGGAGACCAATAGGTGGCTGTGATCGTCAGTCATGTGGCACAGAGCGGAGTTCACTCCGTGCACCAGATGACTGTGATGCCACAGCAGAGATCGTGGGGGTCCCCAGTGGCCGGACCCCGCCATCTGACATGCTTCCCTTTCCTTTGTTTTTTTTTTTGTTGTTTTTTTAAGAGTCGAGGAACGTGCTCTCGAATCACCCAATGTGCAAGAAAATGTACAAATATGTTACACTAAGAAAACGTGTACAGAGGATGCGGTCTATCGCAAGCCCTTCTCCAAAAGGAGAGAGCCCCCCCAACAAACCTTACCCTTCGCCTCCAGATCTTTCCTTTGGATAGGGGATAACATGTCTAGCAGCGCATAACATGTAGGCCAGAACCGACACTGTGAATGAACTCCCGGTCCAAAAGGATGCTCTGCAACTCAAGGCCAGACTCCAAGCCCCATCTCACATAATCCAACAAAGTAGGGAAGCGGCACTCCAATGTAGCGTGAAAAAGGTTTTTTATTCACCCATCCATGTAACAAACAGCCATGTTTCGATCTCTCAATGAGGCTTGAGAAAGGTCTCATTGAGAGAAACAAAATGTAGCTGTCTGTTACATGGATGGGTGAATAAAAAACCTTTTTCACGCTACATTGGAGTGCCACTTCCCTCCTTTTTTGGGGAATTATGTCTAGCAGCAGAGTACTCCTTTAAGGTTTAGGAAAGCCAAAATAGAGGCTGCAGACAAAACCATCATTTCAGATAATAATTGAAAGTTATTACTTTCTTGAAGAAAAAAAAGGACATTTTGGCGCATGACATTTACAAATAGAGAAACTGGAGAATATATACAGCTCACCCTCGTAGTGTTCGGTCTCTGCTGCTCATCCAGTCTGGGTGCACGGGAAACGTGGCCGCTCCACGAGGCAAACAATACAGGATGAGATCACTTGAAAAAATCCATAAAAAACGACGTGTTTCGTTAACCTTTGTCAAGGTACCTTGACAAAGGCTAACGAAACGCGTTGGTTTTTATTGTATTTTCCTGCCTTCTATGCATGTTTATTTTACCTCCATGGAGATTTAATAAATTATATACACTTTTTTTATCCACTCTGGAAGTGCTGGAGTTTTTCACTATGGATTTTTTCTAGAGATGAGCGAACTTACAGTAAATTCGATTTGTCACGAACTTCTCGGCTCGGCAGTTGATGACTTATCCTGCGTAAATTAGTTCAGCCTTCAGGTGCTCCGGTGGGCTGGAAAAGGTGGATACAGTCCTAGGAAAGAGTCTCCTAGGACTGTATCCACCTTTTCCAGCCCACCGGAGCACCTGAAAGCTGAACTAATTTATGCAGGAAAAGTCATCAACTGCCGAGCCGAGAAGTTCGTGACGAATCGAATTTACTGTAAGTTCGCTCAGCTCTAATTTTTTCAAGTGATCTCTTCCTGTATTTAGCAAATAGAGCGATACCCACGTTTATCTTTAAGTTGTTTACAACATCATTGTAGGTTTTGTTTGTTACCATTTTTTGACATCAAATTTGTGAAAAACCAATAAAACAAAGTTTTAACAAAAATAATGAAATGCATTTGCCCATACTTTTTATTTACCACAATTTATATGGAACTCCAATAGTAAATAAGGGTCTATGTGCCACAGGCCTACATAATGTTTTTAGCAAGGATCAACATACCAGACCGGAGTGGAAATGATACAGGAATAATGTCCTGATGCATAAATAATAAGAGGAGCTTCTGACTTCGGTGACAATGGCCTCACTAAGACGCTTGCATCGCTAGTACTCACCTGTCCTCTGTATTCTTGTTCTCCTCCCAGGTGTACAGTTCACATTCAGGTGATACAATGCACAAGGGGTTGGTGTCTGAAGAAGCGAGTACATCAAAATACAGAGCGTGGAGCTCAGAGAGATCTGCAGAGCCCTGTATACAAGGAGATACAACGGGGCTCATGTTTTATTACAGCTAATTTTAAGGTCTATGAACTATATAGGGCAGTGGTCTTCAACCTGCGGACCTCCAGATGTTGCAAAACTACAACTCCCAGCATGCCCGGACAGCCGTTGGCTGTCCGGGCATGCTGGGAGTTGTAGTTTTGCAACATCTGGAGGTCCGCAGGTTGGAGACCACTGATATAGGGCATATTTAAAACTAAGTGTGATTTTTTTGTGCCACTTTTTACCAAGCATAGCGACAAATATTTGGCTTGAAAATTTGCAAAAAGTGCATTAAAAATCACATTACATTTTCAAAGGGGTTTTTCTAAAAAAAAAAAAAAAACAGGACATTTTCAAAGTCTCATACTTGTGTTTACATGAAAATTCAGGTGCAAAGGTTATACTACCTTTGCAATGGTGTGAAGATGTAAAAACATTTTATTTTATTTTTTTCAATGTTATATATTGCATTTTTAAAGGGGTACTCCGCTGGAATTTATTTTTTTTTTTTTTATTTATTTATTTTTGTTATCAACTGGTGCCAGAAAGTTAAACAGATTTGTAAATTACTTCTGTTAAAAAAATCTTAAATACTGGAAGGATTATCAGCTGCTATTTACTCCACAGGAAGTTTTTTTTCTTTTTTGGATTTCCTTTCTGTCTGACCACAGTGCTCTCTTCTGACACCTCTCTCCAAAATCAGGAACTGTCCAGAGCAGGAGAGGTTTTCTATGGGGATTTGTTCCTGCTCTGGACAGTTCCTAAAATGGACAGAGGTGTCAGCAGAGAGCACTGTGGTCAGACAGAAAGGAAATTCAAAAAAGAAAAAACTTCCTGTGGAGTAAACAGCAGCTGATAAATACTGGAAGGATTAAGATTTTTTTAATAGAAGTAATTTACAAATCTGTTTAACTTTCTGGCACCAGTTGATTTAAAGAAAATTTTTTCCAGTGGAGTACCCCTTTAAACGTGACAGTGCAAAATACTACTTTAACTATACAACACGGGTTTTTATCACTTTTTTTTATGGCAAATAACCGAAATCTCTGACAAATGGCACGTTTAACCATGATTTGCATATTTGCAGTAAATTTGCACAATTCTTACTGCAGTTTCGAAATATCCACATAAAAATGTGACAGTACCACAATGGTACCACAAATAAAATGCAACGTGTGAAAACTAGCAAATATTTTACCAACCTCCTCAACAAGTATATCTTTTCAGTAAGTAAAGAATTTTACTTTAGTTTTTTGTAGGTGTGATCTCACTCCCATCATTACTGGATTTGAATTATATTGTTTCAGATGAATCTTCTATCTCACAATTTTGTTATTTTTAATTTGCATTTTTCTGCCTGAATTTTTCTGGATTTTAAATTTGCTGTAAAAAAATTTACATTTTGTAGTAAAATGGGAAAAAAGTGTTGTGAAACCAAAACCTCACATATTTCAAAGCAACACATGTAAGCTCAGGGAAAAAATGGTGAGATTAAAATTATTGTAACATAAATTACCGTACACTGTTTTTTTAACATGTCCCCTATATGTCTTGTATAATACATCTGCTTAATGTATTTCAGGCAGGTATTTTCTGGGCTGCCAAATAATTCTGCAGGATAGTGAAAAGTGTCTGGGGGGCCCCACTGTTCACAAGAATGGCGTCCTTAGTCAGTCCCATAGAGTTGAATGGAGCAGCAGTGCACATGCCTGACTGGGGCTTTATTCAAACATGGAGACACAGGACCCCTGTTTTTTCTGATTAGTGGTGGTCTCAGCAATGGAGCCTCCAGCAATCAAACCCTTATCCCCTACACTTATCCCCTATTCTGTGTTGTTCATGGCAAATAATCCTTAATGGGCACTGTCAGAATCAAAAACATTTTAAAGGTTGTACATCTTGGCAAAACATTAACCTTTAAAAAAAAAAAAAAATGTATCTCCTTTTTTATACAAATCATGGCTTATGAAAAAAAAAAAAATATATATATATATATATATATATTTTTTTTTTAAACACCACTAGGGGTCCCCATACCATCCAGAACATAATCCTGTCCAGCTGCAGCATCATCTTTGTCCCAGCTGAGGCACAGGCTAGGACAAAGTACAGGAAATGAGGTTGGGACTAGCACTCCTCTGTGCTCACTCCTGTCCTGTCTATCAGACTGCAGCATGAAAACAGAGCGGAGGGGTTTACAGATCAGCCTGGATGAAGAGACCCAGCACAGCAGACTCAGGGAGGAAGTGAATGCATGGTAAGTGCCTCAGACACGTCCCTTTCTGAGCAGTGGATGTCAGAATGTGTGAACAGCAGAACAGAGCGATTTGTGAACCACATACAGAAGCTAGACACATAAAAAGACATAAAGCATCTGCCTGACCTAGTGAGGAACATATAGAAGCATTATTTTGATCTGTTATATGACAGGTACACTAATGTGACACGTTCAGATGGGCTCACATAGACATCCATGGACAGGCGATCAAAGATTATAGTGGGGAACTTCCTTATATCTGATTGGGGTTACTTTTTATTTCACACCATTTTGATGAATACATACAGGATCAAAACTAGAACAACATGGTAGCGTCCAAAGGCCAGACCGCACTCATTCAATTATGGTGGCCAAATGATAAATCTTATATGAGAGTATATTCTGATAAAGGACATGACGGGAACCTTGTTATCGGTTCCTCCAGAAACATAAGCAGGACCTGTCACTTTTACAGAACATAGAGATGGCAAATTGATTTCTGCCTGCCCAAAGATGCTTGGCATCCCGGTTGGCAAAGCCGGCACCAAATGTTGGACCGAATACAAAGTCCTAACATACACCAATCATATAAGAGGAAGGTACATAGAGTTCCCTGGGGATGAAAACATTATTCAGGCGCTTTTCTATGGTAAAAAGTTTGGAAATCATTGATCCAGAGCAAGAACATAAAAATAATATATTGTATTAGAGAGATTTGGCAAGAAAATGATAAAAATAAAAAATTCCAAACTAAGGTGTTATAGATATGTGAACCATATATGAACCTTTATTTTATTCATATGCAGTCAGTACTATCATAACAGTAATCTAATCTTGCCTATTCTGTTATAAAATAACTGGAAAGCATTAAAGGGGTACTCAGGAGGGAAAATGCTTCCAAATCAACTGGTGCCAGAAAGTTTAACAGATTTGTAAAAATCTTAATCCTTCCAGTACTTATCAGCTGCCGTATGCTCCAGAGGATGTTGTGTAGTTCTTTTCTGTCTGACCACAGTGCTCTCTGCTGTCACCTCTGTCCATGTCAGGAACTGTCCAGAGCAGGAGAGATTTGCTATGAGGATTTGCTCCTGCTCTAGACAGTTCCTGACATGGACAGAGGTGTCAGCAGAGAGCACTGTGGTCAGACTGAAAAGAACCACACAAGTTCCTTGGGAGCATACAGCAGCTGCTAAGTACTGGAAGGGTTAAGATTTTAAATTTACAAATCTGTATAATTTTCTGGCACCAGTTGAATTGAAAAATTGTTTTTTTTTCTCCTCCGGAGTGCACCTTTAACTTTAAAGCAGTTGAATACCCCTTTAAAGTGAAATGCTTTAAAGGGGTATGCCAGCTTGTCAAAACTTGGTACACAAAGTCATATTCTTAATTGATCTGGGTTTATACTGTTTTGATCAGACATGAGAAAATTTTAGGTATAAAAATGGTGCACAAATGCAATTGCAAACCCAACATTGGGGACTCTTGCGCACACGATGTCACATGATTGCATTGGTGCGACGCATGCTATACTGATATGATTACTACCATCAAACTGGATATATACTATCAAACTACAGTTACCAATAACACGTATGTATACAGGTATACACTAAGCCAATGTTTCCATACCAATGTGACTCCAGTTGTTGCAAAACTACAACTCCCAGCATGCCCGGACAGCCTTCGGCTGTCCGGGCATACTGGGAGTTGTAGTTTTGCAACAGCTGGAGGCACGCTGGTTGGAAAACCCGGCACTAAGGTCATACTTGTCACTTAGCTATATTTACTGAAGTCAGTTTATATAAGTATCGACTACATAGGCAATGGTTACCCTCAACTAAACAAAATGAGACGTACTGTATGGTGCCTACATAGGCAGGAGCGTCACATATAAGACGGACCAATTACTATGTATATGACATAAACCTAGAATCAATACTACTTGATGCATACTGCACTGACTATTCAGAAGATATATCTACAGTATATCTAGTCTCCAGTTCTAAAGTTTTTCCTTCAGTTTTTAAGTTTTCACCGGTTTTCCCCCAGTAACCCTGGCCTGCAGTCTTTCTCTTACCATCCGATACTCTCATATCTTAGCATTACCTTAGCCATCATTATAACAATACAGTACAAATAATACCTCCCCCACCCACCTTTCTTCCCCCCCAACCCCCCCCCCCTCCAGCCCATGCCATACCGCTTATTGATGCCTCCAATAACAGATGGACCCCCTCGGATTAGCAGCAGGTAGCAGTAATGTGACCGTTTTGGTGACAGGCAGATAATGTGACGGTAAGCAGACTAATGAATAAATAAAAGGGCAGAAAAGAGACAGATGAACTTAAGAAGGGGGAGAGGATTTCCAGCTAAAGAGGTGGTGCTGGATTATTAACCTGTATCTGACTGTTAATACAGTGCTAATCTATATTTACTGGAGCAAGGCCGACACCCGGGCAGACCGGTCAGTCATAATACCCACAGGCTCTGGTTAGATCCCCTGTCTATTTAAGTTGTAGACTCTTTTTTTTTTCCCTTTACCACATTCTGCAGATTCTATAAAATACTGTACTTGATTTTTGGCCAGTTGAAAAATTAAAATGTCAATTATACTTCATGGTGAACACTGTAAAAAAAAAAAAATAAAAAAAATATATATATATATATGTTACGCCGAGCGCTCCGGGTCCCCGCTCCTCTCCGGAGCGCTCGCTTCACTCCCTCCGCTGCAGCGCTCCGGTCACGTCCTCTGACCCGGGGCGCTGCGATCCTGCTGCCAGCCGGGATGCGATTCGCGATGCGGGTAGCGCCCGCTCGCGATGCGCACCCCGGCTCCCCTACCTGACTCGCTCCCCGTCTGTTCTGTCCCGGCGCGCGCGGCCCCGCTCCCTAGGGCGCGCGCGCGCCGGGTCTCTGCGATTTAAAGGGCCACTGCGCCGCTGATTGGCGCAGTGGTTCCAATTAGGGTTTTCACCTGTGCACTTCCCTATATTACCTCACTTCCCTTGCACTCCCTTGCCGGATCTTGTTGCCTTAGTGCCAGTGAAAGCGTTCCTTGTGTGTTCCTTGCCTGTGTTTCCAGACCTTCTGCCGTTGCCCCTGACTACGATCCTTGCTGCCTGCCCCGACCTTCTGCTACGTCCGACCTTGCTTCTGCCTACTCCCTTGTACCGCGCCTATCTTCAGCAGCCAGAGAGGTGAGCCGTTGCTAGTGGATACGACCTGGTCACTACCGCCGCAGCAAGACCATCCCGCTTTGCAGCGGGCTCTGGTGAAAACCAGTAGTGGCTTAGAACCGGTCCACTAGCACGGTCCACGCCAATCCCTCTCTGGCACAGAGGGTCCACTACCTGCCAGCCGGCACCGTGACAGTAGATCCGGCCTTGGATCCCGCTGAAGTTCCTCTGCCAGTTGTCGCTGACCTCACCACGGTGGTCGCCCAGCAGTCACAACAGATAGCGCAACAAGGCCAACAGCTGTCTCAACTGACCGTTATGCTACAACAGTTGCTACCACAGCTTCAGCAGTCATCTCCTCCGCCAGCTCCTGCACCTCCTCCGCAGCGAGTGGCCGCTCCTGGGATACGCTTATCCTTGCCGGATAAATTTGATGGGGACTCTAAGTTTTGCCGTGGCTTTCTTTCCCAATGTTCCCTGCATCTGGAGATGATGTCGGACCTGTTTCCCACTGAAAGGTCTAAGGTGGCTTTCGTAGTCAGTCTTCTGTCCGGAAAAGCCCTGTCATGGGCCACACCGCTCTGGGACCGCAATGACCCCGTCACTGCCTCTGTACACTCCTTCTTCTCGGAAATCCGAAGTGTCTTTGAGGAACCTGCCCGAGCCTCTTCTGCTGAGACTGCCCTGTTGAACCTGGTCCAGGGTAATTCTTCCGTTGGCGAGTATGCCGTACAATTCCGTACACTTGCTTCAGAATTGTCCTGGAATAATGAGGCCCTCTGCGCGACCTTCAAAAAAGGCCTATCCAGCAACATTAAAGATGTTCTGGCCGCACGAGAAATTCCTGCTAATCTACATGAACTTATTCACCTAGCCACTCGCATTGACATGCGTTTTTCTGAAAGGCGTCAGGAACTCCGCCAAGATATGGACTCTGTTCGCACGAGGCGTTTCGTCTCCTCGGCTCCTCTCTCCTCTGGTCCCCTGCAATCTGTTCCTGTGCCTCCCGCCGTGGAGGCTATGCAGGTCGACCGGTCTCGCCTGACACCTCAAGAGAGGACACGACGCCGTATGGAGAACCTCTGCCTGTACTGTGCTAGTACCGAACACTTCCTGAGGGATTGTCCTATCCGTCCTCCCCGCCTGGAAAGACGTACGCTGACTCCGCACAAAGGTGAGACAGTCCTTGATGTCTACTCTGCTTCTCCACGTCTTACTGTGCCTGTGCGGATGTCTGCCTCTGCCTTCTCCTTCTCTACAGTGGCCTTCTTGGACTCTGGATCTGCAGGAAATTTTATTTTGGCCTCTCTCGTCAACAGGTTCAACATCCCAGTTACCAGTCTCGCCAGACCCCTCTACATCAATTGTGTAAATAATGAAAGATTGGACTGTACCATACGTTTCCGCACGGAGCCCCTTCTTATGAGCATCGGATCTCATCATGAGAGGATTGAACTTTTGGTCCTCCCCAATTGCACCTCGGAGATTCTCCTTGGACTTCCCTGGCTTCAACTTCATTCCCCAACCCTGGATTGGTCCACTGGGGAGATCAAGAGTTGGGGGTCCTCTTGTTCCAAGAACTGTCTAAAACCGGTTCCCAGTAACCCTTGCCGTAACTCTGTGGTTCCTCCAGTAACCGGTCTCCCTAAGGCCTATATGGACTTCGCGGATGTTTTCTGCAAAAAACAAGCTGAGACTCTACCTCCTCACAGGCCTTATGATTGCCCTATCGACCTCCTCCCGGGTACTACTCCACCCCGGGGCAGAATTTATCCTCTCTCTGCCCCAGAGACTCTTGCCATGTCCGAATACGTCCAGGAGAATCTAAAAAAGGGCTTTATCCGTAAATCCTCCTCTCCTGCCGGAGCCGGATTTTTCTTTGTGTCCAAAAAAGATGGCTCCCTACGTCCTTGCATTGACTACCGCGGTCTTAATAAAATCACGGTTAAGAACCGCTACCCCTTACCCCTCATCTCTGAACTCTTTGATCGCCTCCAAGGTGCCCACATCTTCACTAAATTGGACTTAAGAGGCGCCTATAACCTCATCCGCATCAGAGAGGGGGACGAGTGGAAAACGGCATTTAACACCAGAGATGGACACTTTGAGTATCTGGTCATGCCCTTTGGACTGTGCAATGCCCCTGCCGTCTTCCAAGACTTTGTCAATGAAATTTTTCGTGATCTGTTATACTCCTGTGTTGTGGTATATCTGGACGATATCCTAATTTTTTCTGCCAATCTAGAAGAACACCGCCAGCATGTCCGTATGGTTCTTCAGAGACTTCGTGACAACCAACTCTATGCCAAAATTGAGAAATGTCTGTTTGAATGCCAATCTCTTCCTTTTCTAGGATATTTGGTCTCTGGCCAGGGACTACAGATGGATCCAGACAAACTCTCTGCCGTCTTAAATTGGCCACGCCCCTCCGGACTCCGTGCTATCCAACGCTTTTTGGGGTTCGCCAATTATTACAGGCAATTTATTCCACATTTTTCTACCATTGTGGCTCCTATCGTGGCTTTAACCAAGAAAAATGCTGATCCCAAGTCCTGGCCTCCTCAAGCAGAAGACTCCTTTAAACGACTCAAGTCTGCCTTTTCTTCGGCTCCCGTGCTCTCCAGACCTGACCCTTCCAAACCCTTCCTATTGGAGGTTGATGCCTCCTCAGTAGGAGCTGGAGCTGTTCTTCTACAAAAAAATCCTTCCGGGCATGCTGTCACTTGTGGTTTTTTCTCTAGGACCTTCTCTCCAGCGGAGAGGAACTACTCCATCGGGGATCGAGAGCTTCTAGCCATTAAATTAGCACTTGAGGAATGGAGGCATCTGCTGGAGGGATCAAGATTTCCTGTTATTATCTACACCGACCACAAGAACCTCTCCTACCTCCAGTCGGCCCAACGGCTGAATCCTCGCCAGGCCCGGTGGTCTCTGTTCTTTGCCCGATTTAATTTTGAGATTCACTTTCGTCCTGCCGATAAGAACATTAGGGCCGATGCTCTCTCTCGTTCCTCGGATGCCTCAGAAGTTGATCTCCCTCCGCAACACATCATTCCACCTGACTGCCTGATCTCCACTTCTCCTGCCTCCATCAGGCAGACTCCTCCAGGAAAGACCTTTGTTTCTCCACGCCAACGCCTCGGAATCCTCAAATGGGGTCACTCCTCCCATCTCGCAGGTCATGCGGGCATCAAGAAATCTGTGCAACTCATCTCCCGCTTCTATTGGTGGCCGACTCTGGAGACGGATGTTGGGGACTTTGTGCGAGCCTGCACTATCTGTGCCCGGGATAAGACTCCTCGCCAGAAGCCCGCTGGTTTTCTTCATCCTCTGCCTGTCCCCGAACAGCCTTGGTCTCTGATTGGTATGGATTTTATTACTGATTTACCCCCTTCCCGTGGCAACACCGTTATTTGGGTGGTCGTTGATCGATTCTCCAAAATGGCACATTTCATCCCTCTTCCTGGTCTTCCTTCTGCGCCTCAGTTGGCTAAACAATTTTTTGTACACATTTTTCGTCTTCACGGGTTGCCTACGCAGATTGTCTCGGATAGAGGGGTCCAATTCGTGTCTAAATTCTGGAGGGCTCTCTGTAAACAACTCAAGATTAAATTAAATTTTTCCTCTGCATATCATCCCCAGTCCAATGGACAAGTAGAAAGAATTAACCAGATCCTGGGTGATTATTTGCGACATTTTGTTTCCTCCCGCCAGGATGACTGGGCAGATCTCCTTCCATGGGCCGAATTTTCGTATAACTTCAGGGTCTCTGAATCTTCCTCCAAATCCCCATTTTTCGTGGTGTACGGCCGTCACCCTCTTCCCCCCCTCCCTACCCCCTTGCCCTCTGGTCTGCCCGCTGTGGATGAAATTTCTCGTGACCTTTCCATTATATGGAGAGAGACCCAAAATTCTCTCTTACAGGCTTCTTCACGCATGAAGAGGTTCGCGGATAAGAAAAGAAGAGCTCCCCCCGTTTTTTCCCCTGGAGACAAGGTATGGCTCTCCGCTAAATATGTCCGCTTCCGTGTCCCTAGCTACAAGTTGGGACCACGCTATCTTGGTCCTTTCAAAATTTTGTGTCAAATTAATCCTGTCTCTTATAAACTTCTTCTTCCTCCTTCTCTTCGTATCCCTAATGCCTTTCACGTCTCTCTTCTCAAACCACTCATCCTCAACCGTTTTTCTCCCAAATCTGTTCCTCCCACTCCTGTTTCCGGCTCCTCGGACGTCTTCTCGGTCAAGGAAATTTTGGCTGCCAAAAAGGTCAGAGGGAAAAATTTTTTTTTAGTAGACTGGGAGGGTTGTGGTCCTGAAGAGAGATCCTGGGAACCTGAGGACAACATCCTTGACAAAAGTCTGCTCCTCAGGTTCTCAGGCTCCAAGAAGAGGGGGAGACCCAAGGGGGGGGGTACTGTTACGCCGAGCGCTCCGGGTCCCCGCTCCTCTCCGGAGCGCTCGCTTCACTCCCTCCGCTGCAGCGCTCCGGTCACGTCCTCTGACCCGGGGCGCTGCGATCCTGCTGCCAGCCGGGATGCGATTCGCGATGCGGGTAGCGCCCGCTCGCGATGCGCACCCCGGCTCCCCTACCTGACTCGCTCCCCGTCTGTTCTGTCCCGGCGCGCGCGGCCCCGCTCCCTAGGGCGCGCGCGCGCCGGGTCTCTGCGATTTAAAGGGCCACTGCGCCGCTGATTGGCGCAGTGGTTCCAATTAGGGTTTTCACCTGTGCACTTCCCTATATTACCTCACTTCCCTTGCACTCCCTTGCCGGATCTTGTTGCCTTAGTGCCAGTGAAAGCGTTCCTTGTGTGTTCCTTGCCTGTGTTTCCAGACCTTCTGCCGTTGCCCCTGACTACGATCCTTGCTGCCTGCCCCGACCTTCTGCTACGTCCGACCTTGCTTCTGCCTACTCCCTTGTACCGCGCCTATCTTCAGCAGCCAGAGAGGTGAGCCGTTGCTAGTGGATACGACCTGGTCACTACCGCCGCAGCAAGACCATCCCGCTTTGCGGCGGGCTCTGGTGAAAACCAGTAGTGGCTTAGAACCGGTCCACTAGCACGGTCCACGCCAATCCCTCTCTGGCACAGAGGGTCCACTACCTGCCAGCCGGCACCGTGACAATATATATATATATATATATATACGGTATATATATATATATATATATATATATATAATATTAATAACTAATAATTTGCCAAAATGACCCATTTCTGTAAAAGCGTAATAGTCACATCACAGGAAAAAAAATGAATGCTTCTATATATGTTGCTCACTAGGTCATGCAGATGTTTTACATGTCTTTTTTATGTGTCTAGATTTTGTGTTTGGCTCCCAAATCCCTCTGTTTTGCTGCTTACTCATTCTGACAGCCACTGCTCAGGAAGGGGTGTGTCCAAGGAAAGCACTGAGCCAGTCTTCACTCACCATGTATACACTTCCTTCCTGAGTCTGCTGTGCTGGGTCTCTTCAGCAAACCACTGCAGAATGCTCTGTAACCCCCTCCTCTCTGTTTTCAGACAGGATAGACAGGACAGGAGTGAGCACAAAGGAGCGCTAGTCCCATCCTCGCTTCCTGGACTTTGTTCTAGCCTGTGCTTTAGCTGGGACAAGATGATGCTGCAGCTAGACAGGATTATGTTCTGGATGGTATGGGGACCCCTAGTGATCTTTTTTTTTTTTTTTTATAAGCCATCAATAAGCCATCATTTCTAATAAAAGGAGCTAAAAAATGTTCATGAAGTATATTAGAAAAGTTTATGTTTTGCCAAGATGTAAAACGTATCAAAGTTTTTGAATCTGACAGTGCCCCTTTAATCCTGTCTTCCTAAAAATGTTCTAAAAATCTAAATGTACCCAAAAGTGGTACCAGAACAGAGGTCAACTCATCCTGGAAAAAAGCCCCCACAGAGCTCCATCGGTAATAAAAAATGTATGGCTTTCTGAATATGGCGACACATAAACATTAATTTGATTACCATAAACGATTAAATGGCGATCTGAAACAAAGTGGTCACCAAAAATGATCCACACCAAAAATTAGACCATATCAAACAAGAAAGAGAATTTTTGCGAAGAAAAATAAAAATTTTATTCAATAACAATCATGATAAAAACATATATAAAACACATATAGTGGTACAACAAAATACTTGGGCAGAAGAGTGGAGGATAGTGGCATACACTTACGTTATGCTCTCATATAGAGTGAAAAAACAAGGGGCCATCTGTACATAGACATGAAATCCCACATAAGCCTAAGTGTATAGAAAGTAATATATATTGCATAAACTAGCAGCGGGTATTCCGCAGATATCTACACAGATACTGTAACATAGGACTAATGACAGGGTAATGACCACATAAATCCTAGGCAGTACTGAAGAGACCTCAAAGGGGGAAAGAAAACAACAAAGGTGCGGAAAATCATGCACCCTAGAGAGCAATGCCTCTTACCACCTACCCCAAACGCGTTTTCACAATGTGGCCCCCTGACGAAGCCACATTGCGAAAATGCGTTTGGGGTTGCCCCTATCCTCCACTCTTCTGCCCAAGTATTTTGTTGTACCACTATATGTGTTTTATATATGTTTTTATCATGATTGTTATTTAATAAAATGTATATTTTTATTTGCAAAAATTCTCTTTCTTGTTTGATACGGTCTAATTTTTGGTGTGGATAAACATGATTTTGTTTAACAAACAAAATAGTTTTTAGGGTGTAAATGTCATGATCTTTTTTTTCAAGAACTATATAACTGTAGCACTGTAATCGTACTGAACCAAATGAAGTTACCGTATTTTTCGCCGTATAAGACGCACTTTTTCTTCCCCAAAACTGGGGGGGAAAAGTCTTATACGGCGTATACACATCTATCGGGTCGGTCCCTGCGGCCATCAACGGCCGGGACCCGTGGCTAACACAGGATATCACCGATCGCGGTGATGCCCTGTATTAACCCTTCAGACGCGGCGATCAAAGCTGACAGCCACGTCTGAAGCGAAAGTCGGGCTGTTCGGGACCGCCGCGGTGAAATCGCGGCGTCCTGAACAGCTTACAGGACACCGGGAGGGACCTTACCTGCCTCCTCGGTGTCTGCTCCGTGCCGGAATCCCCTGCATGGCTGCGATCTCCTTCGACGTCATCACGTCGTCGCGCATGCCGTCCCGTCATCCAATAGGAGCAACGTGCATAGCGACGTGATGACGGCAATGTGATGACGGCGACGGAGAGCGTGGATCCCGGGGAAGAAGATGTCCGGAGCGTTGGGGACACCCCGGGGACGCGGCGACAGCGATGGAGCGACATCCAGGGCAGCGGTGACGGGTCCGGAGCGGCGGGGACACGTGAGTATTACCTCCTATCCAGTGGTCTTCAACCTGCAGACCTCCAGATGTTGCAAAACTACAGCTCCCAGCATGCCCGGACAGCCAACGGCTGTCCGGGCATGCTGGGAGTTGCAGTTTTGTAACATCTGGAGGTCCGCAGGTTGAAGATCACTGTTGGGTGCAGAATCTTTTTTTTCTAGATTTTCCCCCTTTAAAATTGGGTGCGTCTTATATGCCGGTGCGTCCTATAGGGCGAAAAATACGGTACGTCATTTATACTGCATGAAGAAGGAAGTAAAAAACACACAACAAAAAAAACACAAACAAAGGCAGAATAGATTTTTTATTTGTACCTTCTCCTTCTAGTGATGTAAAATAATAAAAATAAAGCATAATCACCTTGCAGAGACCATCACCAGTGCTCTGTCCACCTCAGTGCCCTCTGTTTACTTTACCCTGATGACACGCTCTCCCAACTCTTTTCATGACATTCCAAACCCAATGCAGTGATCGGTTACAATGTGTTTGTTACTTCAGCAGGGAAACTACAGCAGCACTAGTGATGGACTTTATAAGGTGATACGCTTTACTTTATTATTTTTCATGCCTGGCAGGCCCAAATTTGTTTTACTTAAAGCGTACCCGTCAGATCCAACAAAATTTTTTTTTTTTTTTTATATATCACTCAGTACCTAATGCTGACCATGTACATCTAATTTTTATGTGTCTATCACCTTTATTTATTTATTTTTATTACATTTTTAATATAGCTCACTAGTCTGAATTCCTCTCAAAGGGAGGGGGCGTGGCCTCACTGTGCAGGTCTCCGCCCCCTCCCTCAGTATACTGTCTGCTCACATCTCCCCAAGCATTAGCAAAACTACAACTCCCAGCTTGTCCTCACTGACAGTAGCGGGACACAAGCTGACAGTGGGAGGATTTTTTCTCCAGCTCTGAGCCCTGCGCTCACAGCTGTCAATCAAGGAAGTGTGTCCATGACATAGGTGATGATGCATGGACACAGCAGGACTAGTATGTGTCCAAGCAGGCAGGGAGGCAGTTCTCTGACTGGCTTTTTCAGTATGAAATACAAAAATGTTTCTAATGAAAGCAATTGCAAAACCTATTGGTTATACATGCTTTACAACATATTAAAAGTTTTTGTATCTAACAGCGCCCATTTAAAGGAAATGTATCATGCAGAAAAACGTATCCACTACTTTCCTTACAAGCCAGCCCCAAGATGGTGTGTGTGGTCCAGCTTAATGTGCCACCGCGGAGGGTTGCATTGAATGCCCGTGCAGCAGCACCTACAGCTGGACCGCATGCGCCATCTTGGGAAGACAAGGGGAAGCCAAGCCCCCTGTGATCAGCTGTTGTCTCAAACTGAACAGGATCCTGGGAAAGGCTCATCCAAACACCGGAGGAATGCTAAACCTGGGGGGACCCTGAAAATACAATAAAAGGGGTCGATCCACCCCACACATGCCAAAGCATTTACTACATAATAGCCGATAGTGAAAAGTTAATAAAACCAGGATAACCCCTTTAAATCAGAGAACTCTTTAAAGGGGTACTCCGGTAGAAAACTTTTTTTTTTTTAATCAACTGGTGCCAGAAAGTTAAACAGCTTTGGAAATTATATTGTAATACTATATTAGTATCCAACAAGCGCTAGAATGGGGAAATGTGAATATGGTAGCTGCAGTACTGAAGTGTGAGATCCCGTTACTCATACAATACAAAGATACTTGGAGATATATATATATATATATACATACATATTTATATATATATATATATATATATGTGTATAACGCACATATATGTTACAGTACGCGCTTACATTAATGATTACACATACCTGGCTGAGATGGAAGAAGTCAGACCATTGGTATGGTATGTTTGTTTTATGCAGGGTTATTCTTTGTGCTCTAATTTTAACAAAAATGTATATATATTAGTGTATTATTAGATATCTGGTTTTGGAGTAAATGGAATTAAAATTATATATATATATATATATATATATCAATATGGATATTTGGGAGATTTCTCAAAACCTGTGCAGAGGAAGAGTGGTGTAGTTGCCCATAGCAACCAATCAGATCGCTTCTTTCATTTTCCACAGGCCTCTTTAGAGGCCTGTGGAAAATGAAAGAAGCGATCTGATTGGTTGCTATGGGCAACTACACCACTCTTCCTCTGCACAGGTTTTGAGAAATCTCCCCCATTGTGTATACCTGGATTAATCATGAATATATAGGGGTCCTGAGTGGCAGTTTCTATAGATGTCAGATTGTACAAAATGTTCTATTTCGTTCCTTATTGAAGATAGCAGTAAATGCCTATTACTTTGTTTGTGGCACTGCAAGTCAAAGAATGTCCATTAGGTTCTATGTTCTGTGATGTAGCGGAGAATGCAGATCCTTTTTGCTGAAGATCCAATTGGGGATTACGGGAGTACGCTCCGGCCGGTAGCGTTCTCTACCGTGATAACCCTGGTTCGCGGCTTAACAGAGACCGGTTAGTGACGTCACTACGGTACGAGATCAGATCCAAGATACCCCCAACGCGTTTCAGAAGCACGGCTTCCTTCGTCAGGGAGATGGTATGACCCTGGATCCTCAATCCTTATATATCTCGCGGGTGGAGGAGGATCTTCTTGGATCAGCATTGTCCATTTTTTTGGGTGGAGATTTTACTTAGGTTTACTTGGGCTATTCCTTATAGTTGTTTTACTATCATATGGGTTCATTTTATTTTATTTTATGCTATTGTGCATACAGAGTCAAATATTTATATAGAAACTTAAGGACTTGTCTCTATTGTCGTATTTTTTTGGTGTTTCTAATTTTCCAAAAAGCCGAAGAGTTCAAACTCTGAGTTCAGACCATGCGGCATCAAACTGTTCATATTAAAAATCCATTTGGATTCAGCTCTTGATAATTGTGAGATGTAATTTCCTCCCCGCCAGTCTGGATTTTTTTCTATAGCGTAAAAATGGGAAATTACTTTTATTTAAAATCCTTAATCCTTCCAGTACTTATCAGCTGCTGTATAATACAGAGGAAGCTCATTTCTTTTTGAATTTCTTTTCTGTCTGTCCACGGTGCTCTCTGCTGACACCTCTGTCTATGTCAGGAACTGTCCAGAGCTGGAACAATTCCCAATAGCAAACCTATCCTGCTCTGGACAGTTCCTGACATGGACGGAGGTGTCAGCAGAAAGGAATGGTATCGACTATGGTATATCGACTATAGTTTCCTTACTGCCACATGGTCAAATGCTATTATATGGTTCCTAGTAATTGTAAGTGCATATTCTTGTACAAAAAAGAATAGTAGAAATAAGGCAACAGTATTCTTGGACTACAATTTATAAGCTGCTTTTTTATGGCTATAAAGTGCTTAGATGTAACACCAAAGCCTCATGCAGTGCATTAGACCTGACTTTGGAGTATGGGGCGCTATCTTAAATGGGTACTGTCACTTTAAAAAAAAAAAAAGTTTTTACTTGTTGTCAAGACTTGGGAATAGTCTTGATCGGTCGTTTGAGTGTTTAGACTGCAACTGCTAGAACTAGCTGGGTGAGTAAAAGCGCTATCTCGAGACAAACTTACAATGTTAGTCTATGGGATTGTCTTGGTCAGTTGTACTCCCCCCCCCCCCCCACAAATGTTCTAACGATTAGTCGGTGTCAGAACAGTCAGACCCTGAGCGATCAAAAATTTAGTTTTTTTAAGCGACAGGTACACTTTAAGGCCCATTCCATAGTTTGCATCAGTGTAAGTAAGCCACAACTAGAAATGGGTCTGAAACATGGAAAAAGGCCTAGTACACAGCTTAAAGGGGTACCCGTGTGGAATTATTATTTTTTATTTTTTTTATCAACTGGTGCCAGAAAGTTAAACAGATTTGTAAAATACTTCTATTAAAAGATCTTAATCCTTCCAGTACTTATTAGCTGCTGAATACTACAGAGGATATTCTTTTCTTTTTGGAACACACAGCTCTCTGCTGACATGACCACAGTGCTCTCTGCTGACAGCCCCTGTCCATTTTAAGAACTGTCCAGAAAATCCCCATAGAAAACATATGCTGCTCTGGACAGTTCCTAAAATGGACAGAGATGTCCACAGAGAGCACTGTGGTCATGATGTCAGCAGAGAGCACTGTGTTCCAAAAAGAAAAGAATTAGTACTAATAATAAGTACTGGAAGGATTAAGATTTTTTAATAGAAGTAATTTACAAATCTGTTTAACTTTCTGGCACCAGTTAATAAAAAATAAAAAAAAAGTTTTCCACCGGAGTATCCCTTTAAGGCCCATTCCATATTTTGCATCAGTATATGTAAGCCACAAGTAGGAATGGGTCTGAAACATGGAAAAAGGCCTAGTACACAGCTTAAAACAGTGTTTCCCAACCAGGGTGCCTCCAGCTGTTGTAAAACTACAACTCTCAGCATGATGGGAGTTGTAGTTTTGCAACAGCTGGAGGCACCCTGGTTGGGAAATCCAGCCTTGTCTGTAGGAGGATATTCTGCTCCCAGTTCTTTCTTATATTTAATATGTCATATACAAAAAAATCTAAAGTATTCAAGCAATCCCGGGAATATTACAGGAATGTTGTACATTATATTGTGTGTAATAAAGTCAGATTATACGGCTGTATCCGGAGAGCACGGCCGGCAGAGAGCCCGGTGCTTGGCTTCTCCCCAATGTATTTGTGTACTCGCACAATAAATGATTCATTGGGAAATCCCTGTAATGTGGCCTGATGTTGTCCCTGTAGTCTTGTCCTGAAGTGCTATTCCCCGCACAGGAATATGCGATTAGCAGCCGGCTCCACTTTCCTGTATTTGGCCCCTAGCTGTATTATAGGTACTGTGGGGGAGATTTATCCAAACCTGTCCAGAGGAAAAGTTGCCGAGTTGCCCATAGCAACCAATCAGATCGCTTCTTTCATTTTTGAAAAGGCCTCTAAAAAATGAAAGAAGCAATCTGATTGGTTGCTATGGGCAACTTCTTTTCTGGACAGGTTTTGATAAATCTCCCCGTGTTTTAATGCAGAAGCCAAATGTTACGGCTCGTTCACCCAGTGTTTCCCAACCAGCGTGCCACCAGCTGTTGCAAGACTACTGTGGTGTCCCGGTACTGTACACGTACTGTACCTTGTGTGGTAGGTCCCCAAAGTCAGAGTTCCTCCACCCTGATAGGATGCTCTTAGTGTGATAACCCATAGTCGCCTCTTCCTTCTTAAATTTTATGTATATTTCTTATATTGTATAGTGTAAATATTCCTTCCAGGACCTTAGGTCACATGATTAATAATTATATCGCTCTGCTAAGGTTAAGGACCTTCCAGGTCAGGTGCTCATGTCACGTGATGTACCACAAAGCTTTGTAATAGGACTGAGAGGTTTGGGGGTCCAATAAGCTTTGAGCCTGCCCCTTGCCATATAAAATGGTGCTGTTATCCAATCCTCGCTCTCTTGGGTTTCGGACTAGCAGAGAGAGAGAAGCTCCGTGAATACTTTCAAGACAAATCTAGGCCTGAAGCCTGCTACCTTCAGCCGAATACAAAACTGTGAGTTCAGTCTAACTCAATCCTAATCCTACGTGACTACTGAACCTAAATAAAACCCCTAAATCCAGTGGAATAGCGTAATCAAGCATCAAAGCTTATTCACTAAAAGATCCCAACTAGAGATGAGCGAACTTACAGTAAATTCGATTCGTCACAAACTTCTCGGCTCGGCAGTTGATGACTTTTCCTGCATAAATCAGTTCAGCTTTCCGGTGGGCTGGAAAAGGTGGATACAGTCCTAGGAGACTCTTTCCTGAAGGCTGAACTCAGGCTCCCGAGACCAGTGAGTCAGCAGAAAGTGGGAGGGGGAGGAGTCATCACAGTGAAGGCAAGAGAGGGACACACTCTCTCTCTTTGGGAAGATGGAAAAGACATTGAGCAGCTGTAATATGCTATATTTTAGTGAAATATCAGTGATAGGGACATAAAAAGTACATGTACATGATCAGGATTACGTACAGAGTAACATATAACATATTTTTGTGGGATATGACAGGTATGCTTTAAGCATGTAGTGATGTTTCGAGCACTACTGTTTGAACTCCAAAATAATGGACTTGTATCTGGTTGGTGTTTAAGGAATCAGTGAATGGTTTATCAAGAAATTTACCTTATTGGCCAGCTTTAAGAAATCTTGTCCCTTGAGAGAGCATTTGTTACATCATTGGAGTGACCTGGAACATAATGGACTCTCAGGATTAGGTTGTCGGCCTGAGCTCAGGACCAGGAATCCAGCGCTTCTGTGCACAGGGCTCTCAATCTCGTTCCTCCTATACTGTTTATAGAAGATACCACTGTTCTGTTGTCCATTTGAAGATGTGATGTTGGGTTGATTAGGTTCTGTAGACCCAGTGTGGTTGTGCTCAGCTCCTGTAGGTTTATGTGGAAGCTCAATTCTGGGCCTCTCCATTTTGCCCTTCACTGCCCCCATTGCTAAGAATGTTCCCCATCCTAGGCGATAAGTGCCCAACTTTATTGTCATGTATGACTGAATATGGAGGGGGAGGACTCAAGTTTGTTTGCTACTGTGTTGGTGAGGTTAAGGCGGGAGTCCCAGAAGATTTTCTGACATTGGAGTGTATTGAGCCAGAATTGCATCTGACAACATGAAGCAGCCGTGTGGAAGCCTGGTCTCATGGCTACTATTTTGCTGATCAGGCTTGCTAATTCTCAAGCGGAGACAAACTCAGATCTTAGCTTTAGCCACTTGTGTCTTAGCTTTAGCCACTTGTCTTCTGGACTGAAGGTGAGATCTAGAGTGTTTATGGAGAAACCTAGGAAAATAAGAGACTGGCAGGGGAATAAAATCTACTTTTCTATGTCTACCTAGAAACCTGTGGGTGTGAGAAGTGACATGAGTTTGTCTATTTGTAGCAGTAGCTTTTCTCTGTCGGAGTGAAAGACAAAGTATGATGTCTAGGCATATTAGGCGTGTGATACCTGAAGCCCCACAAATGAGAGAGGATTCCTCTTATGACTCTTGAGAAGATGTATGACGCATTGGAATGGCCAAACTCCTTAACTTCTGATGGAGCAGAGATAGCCCATCTTTGAAAAAGTTTATTAGGTGGGGTACAACCAGCTAAGCCCATTCTTGGCATTTGTAATTCGCAGTCTCAATCCACTTTAGTAGGGACATCAGTCAGATGATGCAAACGTTGCATGACCAACATTTAAGGGAAATGCCTCACGAATTACTGTCATAAATGAAATGCCCCAGACTGGGTGTAAGCAGCATTAAGTCTAGTGCTGTGTCTCTAAACTTGAACTTCTTCATTGAAGGCCTTATATCCTCCTCTGATGAGGCGTCTGGGGAAGGCTGCCCGATTCCTCTTATAGGAGGAGGATTTGTCTGTTGGCAACAGCACCATGCTGAAGAACACCTCAACAGAACAAGCTTCCCACATTACCACCAGTCACGTGGGATCACGTGACCACTGATGCGCGGCTTAGTGTTTACTTTTTTTTAGCCTTGTTGGGACCCAATCGTCCATATCCTACAGTTGATCATAAGTGTCTGCCTCCCTAAAGAACAACAATCTGTTGCAGTATGCTTGGGCTCTATTCACATCATCACATTTTAAATGTATACTTCGACCAGAAGGTTGCAACGTATACAACCAATACCTCCCCCCAAAAGAGAACCAAACAGCCTCTTTCTGAGTTTAGGAGTAACCAGAGTTCCTACAAATCAGCTAGGACAATTTTTTTTCCAACCAGAGTGTTGCTAAACTACAACTCTCAGCATGCCCAAAAAGCCTTTGGTTAAGCTAGGGTATAAGCAGAGCATTACTTTATTTTTCCAAGTAGAGAGGAATGGAAAGGGTGTATATCCAATGTTTCTAGCAGGTTAAAGGGATTATATCCAGGAAAAAACTTTTTTATATATCAACTGGCTCCAGAAAGTTAAACAGATTTGTATATTACTTCTATTAAAAAAATCTTAATCCTTTCAGTACTTAGGAGCTTCTGAAGTTAAGGTTGTTCTTTTCTGTCAAAGTCCTCTCAGATGACCCGTGTCTCGGGAAACACCCAGTTTAGAAGCAAATGCCCATAGCAAACCTCTTCTAAACTGGGCGTTTCCCGAGACACGTGTCATCAGAGAGGATTTAGACAGAAAAGAACAACCTTAACTTCAGAAGCTCCTAAGTACTGAAAGGATTAAGATTTTTTTAATAGAAGTAATATACAAATCTGTTTAACTTTCTGGAGCCCGTTGATAAATATAAAAAAGTTTTTTCCTGGATTACCCCTTTAACTGTGTAAACCTGCTTGGCCCACTGACTGCCCCAACTCTTGTGCTAGTAGTTTAGCTTGTCAGCCGAATAGACAGGAGAAATCATCAGGGCTTGCATCAGACACAGCCCTCGGCTCAGGGAAACTCCATATCATCTATCTATGTGTTGTAATGTGAAGCTTCCCAAGGGAGCCGTAGAGAAGTGGTCTCCAAACTGCACCTCCAGCTGTTGTGGCCCTCCAGATGTAAAAAGCCCTATGGCAGTGGTCTCCAAACTTTGGCCTATGGTAAAAAGCTCTACAACAGTGGTCACAAAAACTGTGAACCTCCAGATGGTGCAAAACTACCACTGGGCATGCTGAGAGTTGTAGTTTTGCAACATCTGACCTTGGTCTAGCAGTGGAGCCCTTTAGATATGTTAAGCATGTATTAATGACTATGTAGTTTGCTATTTTTTTTTCATATCTGTATATCTTTTATGTAATTATTTTATGGCCTATCCCCCAGTCACTACCTATCTGTTCCTCTGTACGACGTGACCTTATGTCTCTTTTAAAAAGGGGTACTCCGGTGGAAAACAAATGTTTTCCAATCAACTGGTGCCAGGAAGTTACAGATTTGTAAATTACTTCTACTTAGAAACTTTAATCCTTCCAGTACTTATCAGCTGCTGTATACTACAGAGGAAGTTGTGTAGTTCTTTTCAGTTTGACCAAAGTGCTCTCTGCTGACACCTCTGTCCATGTCAGGAACTGTCCAGAGCAGAAGTAGTTTGCTATGGGCATTTACTCTGGACAGTTCCTGACAGAGAGGTGGCAGCAGAGAGCACTGTGGTCAGACTGGTAAGAACTACACAACTTCCTCTGGAGCATACAGCAGCTGATAACTACTGGAAGGATTAAGATTTTTTAATAGAAGTAATTTACAAATCTTTTTAACTTTCTGGCACCCACTAATTTGAAAACGTTTTCCACCAGAGAACCCTTTAAGTAATTTTAATATTTGATGAACTGCAATAAAAGATATATTTAGTTATGTATTTATAAGATTATATCAGTGGGGGTCCTTTTTATAGGTGTTTATCTACTGTTGAGTGGGCTCGCGTTTGTTCATTAGACATGAGGTTATGCCAAGATATAGGCCCAGAAGTGCAGCCGTATTATGCTTATATGCAACTAGTCTTTCAATCTACTACAAAATCTATGGTTGGTGATGTACGTAGTCAGGGATTACAAATAAAAAATCTGAGCAATGACATCCTTTTGGAACAGCAAAATTTAACCCCACAATCCAACACATGTATAAACAAAAAACAAATGTATAATCTTCAAGCATCAACTGGACTGTACACAACAGTAAGAAAACAATTACAGGTAATACTTGTGTGCATTCAACTATACAAGTGTGAAAATGCAGTCTTAAAAAAAAATCTGCATAAATAATTTCCCAAGCACACAAATGGCAGTAGAGGTAATGACCAGCACCAAGGTGCCATTCCTTTAGGAGGGAAGCAGCCTCGGCAGGCACTTATGAGGAGGGTGATGCACACCAGTAATGTTATCTTCACTGCTAGTGCCAGGTGCAATCCCACAATATAAAAGTGTTTTGTATGCAAAGATATGGCGCATAATGTAACCTGAGCCATCAGTGCATCATTCCCTGAATAATCATCATTACTATAAATATTAATACTCAGCCCATCCCTGATCGGTTACCTGCATGGTGAGACTGGAGCGGCCTCTCCTGTTCTACACATTTTGTTCCCATCTCCCAGAGGACCTTTTAAACAACAGGTGACCTCCCCCTTATCTGTCATTGGTTACAGAACAGGCTGAATAACAAAACACACAAGGACGATGGGAGAGAATGAAATCCAAGAACAGAACGGCAGAGCTTAAACAGTATAGAAAAGCTTTACCATTATATTCTCTGGTGCATGTAGAAAACAGCAATAAAACAATAAAACAAGTATTCTGCAGTGTGGGTAACGTCACTGTAGAGCAGTCCTTGCTGCAACGTACTTTGTCATCAAACCATCTGGAAATCCTAAAACATGAAGGAACGTAACCTTAGTATAAAGTCTGTATGTGGCAGAAGCCGGACATATAGTTTACTCTCTATTCCGCCCAGTTCTGCCAGTTTGCCTCCTGCGTTGAGCTTTGGTTGTACGTCTAGTTGTCTTGGCTGTGGCTTGCTTCTTGTCATGTAACTTTTGTGGCCGCTTCTTGGATTTCTGTTGACTGCGAACGTGGAGAGACTTTGTGAGACTGCAGATCCTAGGGAGACAAAATGGGTTTAAAAAACAGTCTTCTGGATTTTATGCTATAACTAAATCCCATTTAATGTTTTAAGTAAGACTATATAGTAAGTGATCTATCTAGCAGAGCAGTACTGATTTTTTTTTTGGTCTTAGTAGTACAACTGCTGCCTGGCCCTAAGACATCCTGGTTACTGGAGTTCCCATATTCACTTTAAAAGGGGTACTCCGCTGCCACATCGTTAGGAACATTTTGTTCCGGACACTTGGAACCGGCGGAGGGGGTTGTGATGTCAAGTCAATGCCCCTCGTGACGTCACACCACGCCCCCTCAATGCAAGTCTATGGGAGGGCGCGTGAAGACCATCATGCCCCCTCCCATAGACGTACATTGAGGGGGCGTGGTGTGACATCGAGGGGCATGGTCTTGACATCACAACCCCTGCCGCCGCCACCCAGCGTTCTAAAGAAACGCAGGGTGCTGCAAAGATATTGCAGGGGTTTCAGCTGCGGGGCCCCCACAATCAGACATCTTATCCCCTATCCTTTGGATAGGGGATAAGATGTCTAGGGATGGCGTACCCCTTTAAGGATAAGCCTACATGTAATGGTTTTGCTACCGAAAATGTTTATTGCCAATTTATAGGACAAAGTTGCACCAGGTTGGTTAGATGTTGGGTTACGGATTTGCCTCTGTAGATTAAGATCATCTACAATAGAGCATATGTAGTATTTGCCCTTTACCAACCCCTTTCTGCACCGATCCTTTACCAGCTCTTTTCCAGACTGTTCAACTGGCTGTATAAGTCGTGTCCACAAGCCTCAAGATTGCTGCAGCCTGGCGAACAGACTGGCAAAGGACTAGGGAAGTGACAGCATGGGAGAACAGGGGATCAGTAAGGTGAACATGCTCTTTGTTTTTTCATACTATTATCCATTTATTGCAGAAATTTTTGCAACTGTCCCATTCATACCCCAAAGAAACAGAGTTCAATAAACTTAAAAATGTATAAACACACCCCTCTATGTATACACAATATTCAAGTTTACATGCAAAGTTTTTACAGAAAGAGAATCCAACAATTTGTGGAGCATCACAATCCCCTGTGGAGGTAGCCGGTGGGCTTACCTCTGCATCCATGGCTGCCCCCATAGATCTGCATTTGATTGACAGGTTCAATCAAATGAACACAGATCAAATAGAGTTCAATAGAACTGCATTGATCTACATGAGGAATATAAATGATTCCTCCTAAAAAAAAAAAAAGTGGTTTAATAAAAAAAAGTTTAAAAACACCCATTGACCCCTTCCATATTAGAGGTACGTTCACACAGGTGGATTTATTTGCAGGTTTCCCGCTGCGTGTTTGAAAGGGGGCGGTCTCTTCTCTTCTCAGTTAATCCACATTTTATTTGCCCACTGTAGTTGGACACATGGACTGGACGTATCTACATCCCTAACAAATATTCACCTCTTTGAAAGCAGCGGATCTCCTGCTTTTCTGGATAGAGAAGATATGGATACGGACGGTTGTTCTTCAGCCTTTTTCTCATTTTCCTCCTGCTAAAAGATACATAGATAAAGGAACCATAGAATAGACAAATGAGAAAATACAACTCTGAACCATTCCCACTGCCTTAACACATACAGTGAAACCTCTTTAAGAACACCACCTCCTTATCCAGATCAGAATTCTGTGACAGATTTCAAGTTCACAGTATATTATGCACAGTGACTATATGACAGGGCCACCCAATAGAAAAACTCTTTAATGCAATTTTATAGCTGGCCTTGTCAGAGCCAAACAGACACACTTCAAGGTGCTTTAAAGCCAGTAGTGTGAAACTAGCCATATATATAGGCTAGCAGTAATCTGAACGCTGCCATACACATGGGATAGCGTCATCTGAACGCTGCCATACACATGGGATAACTGTTACCTGAACGCTGCCATACACATGGGATAGGAGTCATCCGAACGCTGCCGTACACATGGGATAGCAGTGATCTGAACGCTGCCATACATATAGGATAGCTGTCATCTGATCGCTGCCATACACATGGGATAGTAGTCACCTGAACGCTGCCATACACATGGGATAGCTGTCATCTGAACGCTGCCATACACATGGGATAGCAGTGATCTGAACGCTGCCATACATATAGGATAGCAGTCATCTGATCGCTGCCATACACATGGGATAGTAGTCATCTGAACGCTGCCATACACATGGGATAGCTGTCATCTGAACGCTGCCATACACATGGGATAGCAGTGATCTGAACGCTGCCATACACCTGGGATAACTGTCACCTGAACGCTGCCATACACATGGGATAGCAGTGATCTGATCGTTGCCGTACACATGGGATAGAAGTCATCTGAACACTGCCATAAACATGGGATAGCAGTCATCTGATCGCTGCCGTACACATGGGATAGCAGTCATCTGATCGCTGCCATACACATGGGATAGCAGTCATCTGATCGCTGCCATACACATGGGATAGCAGTCATCTGATCGCTGCCATACACATGGGATAGCAGTCATCTGATCGCTGCCATACACATGGGATAGCAGTCATCTGATCGCTGCCATACACAGGGGATAGCAGTCATCTGATCGCTGCCATACACAGGGGATAGCAGTCATCTGATCGCTGCCATACACAGGGGATAGCAGTCATCTGATCGCTGCCATACACATGGGATAGCAGTCATCTGATCGCTGCCATACACATTGGATAGCAGTCATCTGATCGCTGCCATACACATGGGATAGCAGTCATCTGAACGCTGCCATATATATGGGATAGCAGTCATCTGATCGCTGCCATACACATTGGATAGCTGTCATCTGAACGTTGCCATACACATGGGATAGCTGTCATCTGAACGCTGCCATACACATGGGATAGCAGTCATCTGAACACTGCCATACACATTGGATAGCAGTCATGTGAACGCTGCCATACACATTGGATAGCAGTCATGTGAACGCTGCCATACACATTGGATAGCAGTCATCTGAAAGCTGCCATACACATTGGATAGCAGTCATGTGAATGCTGCCATACACATTGGATAGCAGTCATGTGAACGCTGCCATACACATGGGATAGCAGTCACCTGAACGCTGCCATACACATGGCATAGCTGTCATCTGAACGCTGCCATACACATGGGATAGCAGTCACCTGAACGCTGCCATACACATGGGATAGCAGTGATCTGAACGCTGCCATACACATGGGATAGCTGTCATCTGAACGCTGCCATACACATGGGATAGCAGTCATCTGAACGCTGCCATACACATGGGATAGCTGTCATCTGAACGCTGCCATACACATGGGATAGCTGTCATCTGAACGCTGCCATACACATGGAATAGCTGTCATCTGAACGCTGCCATACACATGGGATAGCAGTCACCTGAACACTGGTTTGGTCCCTAAGAACATGCATGGTCAGTTTGGCCCTGGCATACTTGTGACCCCAATAAGAAGGGGGGTGGGGAGAGCCGCTACTAACACACATCTGGTGGTGGCTTATCTCTTCTAAAAACCAAAAGGTCGTAAAGTACAATATCCCACATCTTCTCTCCCCTGACATCTGTAATCCTGTATTCAAAATCAAGGATACATTATTAACCCAGTTTGATGCTGCATTCACAGAGTAAGATCTAACAGCTGACACCTCTGCCAAGTAAAGTTGGTTTAGTTAAAATATTATATATATATATATATATATATATATATATATATATATATATATATATATATATATATATATATATATATATACATACATACACACACACACAGTATATACTAGAGTATAAGCCGAGTTTTTCAGCACGATTTTCCGTGCTGAAAACACCCCCCCCCCCCCCCCCCTCGGCTTATATTCGAGTGAACTCTTCGCCCTCAGTGGTCTTCATCCTACGGACCTCCAAATGTTTCAAAACTACAACTCCCAGCAAGCTCGGGCATGCTGGGAGTTGCAGTTTTGAAACATCTGGAGGTCCGCAGGTTGAAGATCACTTTCTATACCTCCTGAGGACACCTGCTCAGTACCAGCAGGTAAAAACGCGTTGTGGTTTAAAACTATTATCACCTTGTGGTGTGCATATGCCGCCTAGGGTGATTGGTTGCACTGGACTGGCTGGGCCCTGCAGAGGCCAGTGTAGACCAATGATACTAGTGATCTAACATATCATTTATACATCACTAAACACTACTATATCTTTTTTTAGTATTTTTGATAAATTAAAAGCTAAGTTTTATATATGCACATCCCTGGCACATAGTATTTGCCCTATATATTTGCGATTATGCTGGATGATTAAATTATACATTGGGGAAGACGTGGACCCCGTTGATTAACAACTACGTCTCTTTATATAATGAAGACCACTGCAGCCTTAGTCATCATCCAAACCCCCCCCCCACCCCTTTAGTTTTGTACTCCCCTCCCCTCGGCGGGACGTTAAGGTGAGCTGGTCCGGGCCATCTGTGCTGCAGGGACCGTCCGGTGGGGAGGGATAGTCATTCCGGGCTGTCCATCTTCACCGGGGGGCCCTCTTCTCCGCGCTTCGGGCCTGGCCCCCGAATAGTGACGTTGAATTGACGACGATGTACAGGGACGTGCATGAGCAACGTCCCTGTGCGTCGTCGTCAAGGCATCGTCTCTATTCCGGGCCTGAAGCGCGGAGAAGAGGCCCCCCCGGTGAAAATGGACAGCCCGGAACGACTATCCCTCCCCACCGGACGGTCCCTGCAGCACAGATGGCCCAGACCAGCTCACCCTAACGTCCCGCCGAGCGGAGGGGAGTACAAAACTAAAAAGGGGGGGGGGGGGGGAGGGGGTCTGGATGATGTTGAAGGCCGCAGTGGTATTCAACCTGCGGACCTCCAGATGTTCCAAAACTACAACTCCCAGCATGCTGGGAGTTGTAGTTTTGGAACATCTGGAGGTCCGCAGGTTGAATACCACTGTAATCAGACATTGACAAGCGGTGATGATGAAAGGGGGGGGGGGTGTAAGCGGGCTGATGACAGGTGGTGATGATGAAGGGGGGGTGTATGACAGGCAGTGATGATGAGGGGGGGTGTGGAATGATGACAGGGGGATGATGAAGGGGGGGAATGATAACAGGCAGTGATGAAGGGGGGGGGGGGGTGATGACAGGGTGATGATGATGAAAGTGTTAATGATGGGGGTCTGGATGATGACAGGGGGGGGGGGGATGATGTATTTCCCACCCTAGGGTTATAGTCGAGTCAATAACTTTTCCTGGGTTTTTGGGGTGAAATTAGGGGCCTCGGCTTATATTCGGGTCGGCTTATACTAGAGTATATACAGTAAATAAATAAATTGATAAATACACTGCAAGTGTTATTTCACCATAAGGCCACTGTTACGTGGTTAAATTGTAGTTAGTATTTAGCTTCGGTGTTTTTAGCAAAAACTAGGAATGAGCCAAAGAACAGAGGAGGTGCTAATCTTTCCATCACTTTTTCCTCAACATCTGTTTCACTTCTGGTTTTGGATTAATATACTGACCACAATACCGCGGAGTGAAAGTGTCCTAAATGTGCTCTAATGAAATGTTGAAAAGCTTCCTTTCTGGAAAAAAAAAAAACTCACATTGGCGCTACTAACTGACCCAACTATTGAGATGTACTGGATTTCAGCAACACCTCCCAAAAGCCAACCGCAGTGAATGTGCCCACAGATCAATTCATGGATATACACTCGATTAGTTGACATCTGTATGTGGGTCACTTATACTAGTGTTTCCCAACCAGGGTGCCTCCAGCTGTTTCAAAACTATAACTCCCAGCATGCCCGGACAGCCTTTGGCTGTCCGGGCATGCTGGGAGTTGTAGTTTTGCTACAGCTGGAGGCACACTGGTTGGGAAACACTTACTTATATACAGTGACAAGGTGTAAAAATGTCACTGATGAACACATTCTGTGATGAATATACCATAGCAAACTACGGAAAAAAAAAAATTATAATTTCACAATCCTATACCACCAGGAAGTGAACGAAAAACAGTAGTATACGCCACGTGGATGCGTTGCCACAGCCGGCTGAAGTGCTTTTCCATACATGAGTGCAGAGGAATTACTATTTTGAGAATTTCCTGGCTCCTGTGCTGGGGCCTCCCTGGATGGAATTTCCCATATCACAGGAAGCGGGACTTCATATCTCTAGAACTCATAACAATAACTTGTGCATTTTATATCAGTTTTTACATCAAGGTGCTAAAAGCTAATATGGGGCACAAACTTAAAAATGAAATAGAGACTCCAATAAAATTGCTACAAAGAATGGACAGAATTGCTCATTTGTTGTGCAACTTTGTTTCTGAATTTATTGGTAGAATCAAAAAGGATGTAGGTTATGCATGGGGGGGGGGAAGAATTGTCAAATTTTTGAGCAGTCACTCATTTAAAATTTAACGACTTTTGCGGTTTAGGTGCAATCGCGGGGGTCCGATAAGTGCAAATGGGTGCCGGAGGTCCCCTCACCTGCCTAGTCATGCAGGATCTTGTGCAGCCTGGAGAGCCATAATACTAATCAGTACTATGATATTACGTAGTACTGAACAGTACATAGCAATCTAATGATTGCTATTAAAGGGGTACTCCGGTGGAATTTATTATTATTTTTTTTTTACATATATCAACTGGTGCCAGAAAGTTAAACAGATTTGTAAATTACTTCTATTAAAAAAATCTTAATCCTTCCAGTACTTATTAGCTGCTGAATACTACAGAGGAAATTCTTTTCTTTTCGGAACACAAAGCTGTCTGCTGACATCATGACCACAGTGCTCTCTGCTGACATCTCTGTCCATAGCAGCATATGTTTGCTGTGGGGATTTTCTCCAACTCTGGACAGTTCTTAAAATGAGCAGAGATGTCAGCAGAGAGCACTGTGCTCGTGATGTCAGCAGAGAGCTCTGTGTTCCAAAAAGAAAAGAATTTCCTCTGTAGTATTCAGCAGCTAATAAGTACTGGAAAGATTAAGACGCGAGAAGAAGACCCCATGATGACGGCAGTTGAGGAGACCTCCGTCCGCCATCTTGGCTGAAAGTTATAGGTCAGAATAGGGCAATTTTAAACATTCATTTGTTTTTTAAATGTAGTATATTAGAAAAGCGTGTAACCATGGGTATTATTTTAATCGTATTGACCAACAGAATAAAGAGAACTTCAGTTTTACTGTAAATTGCAAGGAGTGAAAACAAAAACTTCCCAAAAGTTGTTAAATTGGGGTCTTCTTTTTAATTTCCCCACACAAATACAACTTTTTGGTTGCGCCATACATTTGATAAAAATAAAATTGAAAGAATGGCTACCCTACAATGAATTGCCATCTACAAGAATAACTGAGCTCCTTTCCTAATACAATACGAACCTAAAACGAGTGAGGTCTAAAGTTCACCAAACTACTAGTAGACAAAGTTTTATTTTTCTGTTACAGAGTCCCAAATCCCCTACATGGACAACGGTTAAAATAGTAAAGTTCTGGCTGCCTGCAACCAACTTAGAGGAAGTTTACAGCATACTGTTCACACCCCAAGCTCAACAACACAGTGAGCTACTATGCCTTCCTTTGAAGCAGCTGCAGACAGCCAGAAGTGTATAATGTTCTACCTGGCCTATACAGTAGCAGTACTGGATATACAAATGGCCACTGCAGGCAGAAAGATGCAAGATAAAGATTAAAGGGGTTGTCCAGGGAAATAACCAGTGCTGACAGTGGCGCTCTCCTGACTCCCTCGCTCACTTCTAATGCCTGCTTCTTTTGCATGTTGGGAGGGCACAGTGACTGAGGTCAGGACACATTCTCTACTATTGCTCCTCTGTGGACACGCCGCAAACTTGTGCATTCAGGAGTCAACACAGGAGCCTCTGAATCAGAGGACGTGTGGGAGGAGCTACCACCAGGATGTGTCAAAAGGAATTAGTAAGCAAGTTATGTTATTGGCAATAGTGCAGATATCATCCATATCAGCTATGCTTTTCCCTTGTAAGCTGGGATGTCACACCCCAGGCTCTCCTGTTAGCATAGAATGAGACCAGTGATGTGAAGGGGAGAGATGGTATTACCGCTTAATAGATTTATGGCTCATTACATAGGGCAGCAGGAAGCCTGTTCTCTGTCACAGTTGTTTCACCAGAACAGGCTCCATGTTTTGTTGCCTTATCTAATGAGCTGAAATACCAGCTCTCCCCGTCAAGACTCATTAGATAAAGCAGCAGGTAGCCTGTTCTGATGAAAACTTCTGTGATTGGAAAAAGGCACCCTGCTGCCTTAATTAGTCATGAATCTAATGAGCATTAATACCAGCTCCCCCTTTCACATCACTGGTCACCTCCTACACTGACAGAAGGGCAGGGGAAGGGGGTGGTAAGGGAGAGAACTTTGTTCTCTGTGATGTCAGATGTTACATTAAGAACCCTACATCTGAAATGGGCAATTTGTTTACCTTGAATATCAACACTATTAGTAAGCTTCTTTATTCTACATTTTGACACCACAGACAGTGTGTTTCTTTTGCTGGACAACCCCTTTAGTTTTCTTGTTGTGTGGGCATATGATGGGAGTGAAAATGTAATTACCTCTTGTTCTTAGAATAGCTTTGAGTATGAGAAATTACTTAAAGTGTACCTGTCACTTTAAAAAAGAAAATAAAAAACAAAAAAAAAAAAACTTTTGGACATGTCAAAATGTTTTGATTGGTCAGGGACAGAGCTCTTAACTCAACTGATCACTAGAATGAACATGGGGAAAACTGTGTGGCTGATTCAGTCTATTCCCGCTCTCTGTCCCGGGGTCAGAGACAATCCTTAGAGACAAGCACGGAGATAATACACTTAGAACTATTGTCCCTTTACCGTGTTCTAGTAATCGGTCAGGGTCTGAACACTCAGACCTCAACTGATCGAAACTTTATGTCAGGACTCTACAACATGTCAAAATTGTTAATAAACATTTGGTTTCTTTTAACATTCCTCACCCTAACCTTGCTGCCTAATAATTCCCATTTATTCCCATGCAGGGGATATGGATCCCTGTATTGTAAAATGGAGCTGTAACTGTTCTAAATATGTAGTTAGAAATCTGTCAGCACAGAATGTTGTAGATAAAAATGACATGGGGTGAAAATATGGACACATATGGCTGTAGTCTACCAGGGTTACATCATGCTCATATATGGGCGAATATTAGTTTTCACAGAAAGCAGAAACCCTATAAAAAGATCAAATGTGTTGGCACAGAGAAAACTTATAATCATACCTCTATCATGTTAGGAGGCAGGAGACCCACTCCGGAAAGATCCAGGTCACTGATGGTTGTCACAGTTACTGTGTGGTTGGGGTGGTCAAATGTAAGGGACTCTCTTTTAGAAGTGACAAGCCGCTCTACTTCATCTGCTTCCTCTATTAAAAAAAAAAAAAAAATACATAAGTACAGCTTTTCTTATAGCATCTTCTGGTCTCCCAATAAATCTTGTGTCCTTAAAAGTTTAATATAAACGCCTTATAAAAACAGCAGTGTCCCCTTACACAATTCCTGTATATATGTCCTATTAGGAAACATGGACATTATACAGGAGGGTCTACTGCTCAATAAACCAGAATGAAGAGTCATTCTATACGATCAGTTATTGCTCTGGCGGACTCAAGTCATCCCTGTATTACCCATTTATTTTATCGGCCACCACATAATACATTTCCCAGCAATGTCGGCTGCTAGGGAAATTCCTTGCTGGCTACAGTTTTCCTAATCAAATTAATCTGTTTGCTAGGTGACAGGCATGGGACCTGGTGCTGCATTATGAAAAGGGCTCATCCCCTTTAAAGGGGTTCTCTGCCGCTAGACATCTTTTCCTGTATCCAAAGGGGGACCGACGTGATCTCTGCTGCGGCACCCCAGACATCCGATGCATGGAGCCAACTGCGCTCCATGCTAGATGACTGGCGATGGGGGGCGGAAGCTTGTGACGTCACGGCCACGCCCCAGTTGTGATGTCACGGCCACGCCCCCTCAATGCAAGTCTATGGGAGGGGGCGTGACGGCCGTCACGCCCCCTCCCATAGACTTGCATTGAGGGGGCGGCCGTGACGTAACGAGCCTCTGGCGCTCTACCCGACGCTCTAAACAAACGCCGGCAGGTGCAGCAGGGAGATTGCGGAGGATAGGGGATAAGATGTCTAGGGGCAGAGTACCCCTTTAAGTTACAATATTTCTGGGCCGTTGTAACTTTCCTAACCTTGAAATTCAATTTACAATGCTGATCTGCCAATACTACAAGACCCAGCCAACCAGCACCGGTATTGAATTCCTGCTGTCAGTAAATGATTGTCTTGTAGTGCCTTCTCTACAGCTCAGAGCCATGTCAGCTTATGAGCAAAGCCAGATTTCTCACTAACCACTGTGTCGGTGCTGCTACTTACCTAATGCCTCTTCTCTCTCCTTTAACATTTTCATATATTCTTTGTGTCTCTATAAGGGAAGAAAAAAAAGATCTGTGACAGCCTGACTGACTCTCAGTAAGAGAATGAACTTCTTGCCTTCTTTCACAGTTTGGTGCTGACATCTTCCGGCATTCTTTGGTGACAATGGAGCAAATCTAACAACACTGCATCCACTATGCATCAGCATGTAATTGTATTGCAGCACACTCCATGGTCCCAAATAAGTAACGCACCTATTCAAAGAATATTTTATTATATGTCACAGAATATATGACACCTACATTGTACCCAATAATGTTGACTACAAAATAAAAAGTTGCAGACATTTTAGTAAACTAGTTGCATACATATCAGGGACTTTTAAGAGTCACCCCAATCCCCCCCCCCACCACCACCACCACTTTCTGATACAAATTACAATGGGGAAGATTCATCAAAACCTGTCCAGAGGAAAAGTTACTAAGTCACCCATAGCAACCAATCAGATCACTTTAATTTCTGAAGAGGCCTGTGAAAAATGAAAGAAGCGATCTGATTGGTTTCTATGGGCAACTCAACTTTTCCTCTGGACAGGTTTTGATAAATCTCCCCCAATGGCCTTTGTGTTATAACAAGTAGACGGTATAAGCAGATAGCTTTTCCATGCAATTACACTAGAAAATTGATGTATATGCATTAATAAAAGTATCAGTGTCTGGACAGAGTAAGATGAGCAAACTGATACAGAAAAGACTAAAGCTGTAAACACACATTAAAATAATATAAAAAAAAGTGGATTCTATTGAAATTACATTTATAGAAAAGTCAGAAAGAGGGGGGGGGGATGGTTAAGATTTAGCTGACAGATATCAATTGTTTATGCCCAGCTTTGGGGTGTAGTCACATGTTCAAGGTTTTAATCGCATAAAGCAAGGAATTACTTGGAAAAGAGGGCAAGCCAAGTACAGTGACCCCCCGACCTACGATGGCCCCGACATACGATCATTTCAACATGCGATCTTCTCTCAGAGGCAGCATCAACATACGATGCTTTTGTATGTCGAGCCATCGCATAAACGGCTATCCAGCAGCGCAGACTGCTTCAGCTGCCACCGAATAGCGGTTTACGGTGCCCCGTGTGGTCCGCTGACGATCACTTACCTGTCCTCGGGGCTCCGGCGCGTCCTCTTCGGGATCCCCTGCATCGTCGGCGCTCTCCTCCACCGTCATCACGTTGCTGCGCACGCCGTCCTGTCATCCAATAGGAGCGGCGTGCGTAACGACAGGATGGCAGCGACGGAGAGCGAGGATACCGGGGAAGCAGAGGCCTTGCCGGAGCGTCGGGGACACCTTGGGGACGCGGCGACAGCGATTGAAGGAGACATCCCAGGAAGCGGTGACTGTCCGGAGCGGCAGGGACAGATGAGTACAACCTTTAATACCAGTGGTCTTCAACCTGCAGACCTCCAGATGTTGCAAAACTACAACTCCCAGCATGCCCACTGGGTGTTGTAGTTTTGCAACATCTGGAGGTCCGCAGGTTGTAGACCACTGTCCTATACTTTACATTGCACGGATCCCTCAGCATTCGATGGTTTCAACAAACGATGGTCCATTTGGAACGGATTACCATCATATGTTGAGGGACCACTGTACCGGTCTTTCCTCTATAGGTGTCCTCCATTTATGATCTGTTCCTGGCTTTGTATTCGATCATTTAAACCTGAACGTGTGAGCACATCCGGACAGCCTCACTACAATTAATTAGCTTAGCTAAGAAACAAGAAGAAGCTCTAAACAAGTCTATTGCATCAGGATCCATAAACTATCAGTAATGCTATGTATGTACAAAACTATACTAATACTGTAAATTGTGTTCATAAGGTGGATATATACATTGAAGGTATTTTCCCTGCGGTCTGCCCCGTTCCCTTGAATGTGCTTTAAGACTCTGCAGAGCCAGTTTGCCAAAGGCTGCTCTGCAGGAGAAAACCAGCACTGTATCCCCTTCAGTCTACCTATTAATGGGGTTTTCAGAGTTAAGACCCCCACAAATCATAGTGATGTTATATCCCAGATTACCCCCATTTAAATTAGGGGGTGTTCCCACATTCACATTTTTGTAATGCAGTTTGAGGCCAAAGCCAGGAATCAATCATACATGAAGGACATCTTTTAAAGATTCCTTTTATAATTTCTTGCTTTGTCTTCAAAAACTAAAATGGGGGAACAGAGTCTTTGACTATGTTCACACAGGCTACAAATGTGCGGAATGTCTGCACGAAAAACAGGTGCAGACATTCCGCATATTTGACTAGACAGCAATGCATTTACTTGTGGACTCCACAGACAGAATCGACTTGACCATTCTTTATGTGGACGCCGGAATCTGAATTTTCACGGCAGCAATTCTGCAGCGTGAACAGTGAAGCAGAATCCCATTGAAAACAATGGGACTCTGTGGCAGCGGAATCTCCATGCAGAATATTTTGTGTAGATCTTCCGCACAGTCTGAACCCGGCCTTAGTGTACCTCAACTAATGAGCACCGTGTGGTTCCTATTTTCACTTCAAAATCTGATGTATGGCTGGGTAAGGAATTCTATATTGTGGCAAAGATTTCAATGGGCACTGTCAGATACAAAAACTTTATATGTTGTACATATACTTCATAAGAATTTTATTTCCTTTTTATAGAAATCATGACTTTTAAAATGATGGCTTTGTCCAAGCTGAAGCACAAGCATGGACAAAGTCCAGTAAGTGAGGGTGGGCTAGTACTCCTGTCAGACAGAACAGGCAGCAAATGTCCCAGGTGGGAGAAAGAAATCCTGAACATAAATCCAGGCATATTCAGTGTGTAATAACCAATGTGTAAATATTTATTGCTTGCCAGTCACAGACGTGTTTCGATAGGACATGTATCTTTTTCAACATGAATACAGGCAGAGGAGTGCTCTCCGACAGGCTGAGAGCGTGCAGAGGAGTGCTATCAGACAGGAGAGAGCACAGAGGAGTCCTATCAGACAGGAGAGAGCACAGAGGAGTGCTATCAGACAGGAGAGAGCACAGAGGAGTGCTATCAGACAGGAGAGAGCACAGAGGAGTGCTATCAGACAGGAGAGAGCACAGAGGAGTCCTATCAGACAGGAGAGAGCACAGAGGAGTGCTATCAGACAGGAGAGAGCACAGAGGAGTGCTATCAGACAGGAGAGAGCACAGAGGAGTGCTATCAGACAGGAGAGAGCACAGAGGAGTGCTATCAGACAGGAGAGAGCACAGAGGAGTGCTATCAGACAGGAGAGAGCACAGAGGAGTGCTATCAGACAGGAGAGAGCACAGAGGAGTGCTATCAGACAGGAGAGAGCACAGAGGAGTCCTATCAGACAGGAGAGAGCACAGAGGAGTCCTATCAGACAGGAGAGAGCACAGAGGAGTGCTATCAGACAGGAGAGAGCACAGAGGAGTGCTATCAGACAGGAGAGCGCACAGAGGAGTGCTATCAGACAGGAGAGCGCACAGAGGAGTGCTATCAGACAGGAGAGCGCACAGAGGAGTGCTATCAGACAGGAGAGCGCACAGAGGAGTGCTATCAGACAGGAGAGCGCACAGAGGAGTGCTATCAGACAGGAGAGCGCACAGAGGAGTGCTATCAGACAGGAGAGCGCACAGAGGAGTGCTATCAGACAGGAGAGCGCACAGAGGAGTGCTATCAGACAGGAGAGCGCACAGAGGAGTGCTATCAGACAGGAGAGCGCACAGGAGAGTGCTATCAGACAGGAGAGCGCACAGGAGAGTGCTATCAGACAGGAGAGCGCACAGGAGAGTGCTATCAGACAGGAGAGTGCTATCAGACAGGAGAGCGCACAGGAGAGTGCTATCAGACAGGAGAGAGCACAGAGGAGTGCGAGCCCACCCTCACTTACTGGACTTTGCCCAAGCCTGTGCTTCAGCTTGGACAAAGCAATGATTTTACAAGTCATGACTTCTAGAAAAAGGGAACAACATTTTCTTCTGAAGTATATTTGAAAAGTTAATGTTTTGCCAATATGTACAATGTACTGACAGTGCCCATTTAAAGGCTGCTTAGCCAGCATCTATGTCAAGTATTTATGAGCTCTGTAATCCTTTCTGTGAACCTTGAAAAATTCTAGACCAGAATCCCAGAGATCGCTTGTTGGTAAACACTGAGATAGTAAATCAGTAAGGAATTGTGATGGTAACATTGCACCAATGATTTGTATACCTCATCTCTCAGACGCTTTTGCTCCTCTTTAATCTTGCGTTTTATTTCCTCCACAGCAGCTTTTCTCCTCTGCAACTTGCGTTTGTGAAATCCAGTCAAATACTCCCTAAAACACAGGGATGAGGTTTGTGAAGGTTACCCAACATACTAACACGGGCTTTAACACTGACAAGGTAATTTAGTAGCTGTGTGTCCAGCTATGAAACATGACATATTAGACTTGTATTGTTTATGTAATATATATAATATATATATATATATATATATATATATATATATATATATATATATATATATATATATACTATTATTTTTAAATTTTTTTATAAAGGAAAAGGAGAGGCTAACCACCTATCTTCGTGCAGAGAAAAAACTTTATTGAACGTGCAGGTAAAAAAATTGCTGCACACGTACAGGTTCAAATGCTACTCCCAGCACTAGGAGTAGCATCTGCAACCATCCACGTTTAGCTATTTTTACCTGCATGTTGAATAAAGTGTTTTTCTGCAAAAAAGATTGAAAAGTGCATCTCCTTTTCGACTTTTTTGGATTATAAGACTGTGCTATTGTATTTTTCTGGAGCTTGAGCAAATAACCTTGCAGAGGTATATGTAAACCAACTAAATAGTTTTAATTCATTCTGCAGTAGTTAAAGGAGTTTTCTGTAATTTTAACCTCTTCAGGACCACGGGTTCTCATTTGTACGTCTAAGGGGTTAATGCCGGGCATCACTGTGATCGGTGATGTCCGGCATTAGACACGGGTCCCGGCCGTTGATGGCCGCCTGGACCACCCCACGTCATAGAAGGGGAGCGGGAACAGGGCGTACAGGTATGCTCTTAGTCCCCAAGAGGTTAATATCAAATGCCCATCCTCAGGCTAAGCAACCAACATCAGATTAATTTGGGGGGGGGGGGGGGGGGGGGGAGATCAGTCCCACATGAATGGAATACCCAGCACAGCAAGTACAAAAATAAATAAATAATGAGCCTGGTAAACGACAAAGTGGCTGCAGTGTTGCGGTCTCTATAATCAGCTGTTTAAAGGGGTACTCCGGCCCTAAGACCTCTTATCCCCTATCTAAAGGATTGGGGATAAGATGTCTGATCACGGGGTCCCGCCGCTGTGTCTCATGTGGCACCCACCTGTCTCAACTGCACACAGCGCTGGAGGCTAAGTGTCTGAAGGCTCTCGACCACGGGGCCGGAGTATCATGATGCCACGACTCCACCCCCTTGTGATGTCTCACCCCACCCATAATGTCACAAGGGGGTGGAGTCATGACGTCACGATACTTCGGCCCACGGTCGTGAGGCTTCAGACATGGAGCCTCCAGCGCTGCGTGCAGCTGAGACAGGTGGGTGCTGCATGAGAGATTGCGGTGGTCCCCCACGATCAGACATCTTAGCCACTATCCTTTGAATAGGGGTTAAGATGTCTTAGGGCCAGAGTACCCCTTTAATGGTGGTGCTGGTTTCCAGACCCCTAGTGATCTGATACTGATGATCTATCCTAAGGACAGGCCATAATATTAAAGGCCCCAAAATTCTCTTTAAGGGTACTGTCACACTTACAGGATCCTGCGCAGATTTGATGCACAGGATTTGTAACAGGCGATTAGAAGCTGTGCTCAGTCATTTAGTTTACATTGAAATCAGGCTGATCTGTAATGTACCAACAACATTGACGGCAATGCATATCCAAGACTGTACTTGTTCATTTTTTTAGCAGAATCTGGAATTTAAAATTTCCACGGTAGAATTTACCACTGCAGAAATTCGGCAGTGTACACAGTGCAGCAGAATTCCATTCAAAACAATAGGAAGCTGCTGCACTGGAATTTCAGAGTGGAATTTATCTGCTCGGAAACTCCGTAGGGATAAAAGCAAAATGTATTTTTCTTTCTTGCACTTTCTATAAAGTATTTTACCACTTACTTTCGCTTCTCCTCATCAAATACTAGCTCTCTTTTAGCAGCCACAGCTTTTCTATTCTTCTTCCTTCCCATCGTCCTAGGATTAAGGCGACTTGTACTTCCTTGACCCACTAACTTGAAAAGCTAAATGAACACATGTAAAGAGGAAAAATAAATAAATACAAGGGAAAAAAAACGGTGACTCCGGTCGGCTCAGTTTTGACCCGTATGCGGTTTTGGACCGGACCTAAAACCGTAGTAAACTACGGGTTTAGATCCGGTCAGGAAACCGCATACGGGTCAAAACTGAGCCGACCGGAGTCACCGTTTGACTCCGGTCGGGTCATTAAAGTAAATGGAGTCACGGGTTGATCCGGCCAGGGTACGGGAGCGCCCGGTTTGCCCCTTCCCCCCACCGGATCCGGCACCCATATGTCCAAAACGTGGTGTGAATGCACCCAATGTCATGCATCATTAGTAGTACACAAAAAATGTTTTTTCTTTCTTTAGTTCCCGAGCTGTGACCTTAAAGAATGTCAATGCAAAGGATGGTTGGATTGTTTATTCACTGCCATCTAGTGCATGAATAAGGACAGAAATACAAGTATTATTTCCATATAGAAAAGAAAACCCAGGACCCAGCACGATGAGGACAGAGGACATAACAGCACATCCTGATCCATGAGCTGTGGTCATGCAGCCCCTGAGAATCCTGTGTTAAAAGACCATGTTCACGCGGCGCAATTTGTGCAGAATGTCCACATGGAAAACAGGTGTGGACATTCCGCACATCTGAAGAATCCGGCGGGTACTAGGACAGCTCGGAAATGTACAATCTCATAGACGGCAATACATTTCTTAGCAAAATCCACAAAAAGAATAGACACGAGGGGGGAGATTTATCAAAACCTGTGTAGAGGAAGTGTGGTGCAGTTGCCCATAGCAACCAGATCACTTCATTTTTTCCACAGGCCTCTTTAAAAATGAAAAAAGTTATCTGATCTGTTGCTATCAGCAACTGCACAACTCTTACTCTACACAGGTTTTGATAAATCTTTCCCAAGGTGTTTTTATGGTACATGTACATAGATGGCTCTATAGTGTCCATTTTATATTATAGTGTATCCTCAACCTACGGGAAATTTTTAGGAAGTTTCACAAGACATACAAGCTGCTCATTGCAATGAGATTTCAAATCTATGGAAAGTGAAAGCAGCATCTTGATTGGCTGATACAAGGAACGGCAGGATTTTTCCACATTAACCACAAGATTTTTGTTTACTTACCGTAAAATCTCTTTCTCGGAGGATCCATTGGGGGACACAGACAATGGGTGTATGCTGCTGTCTCTAGGAGGTGTGACACTATGGTAATAAAAAAAAGTCTGCTGCTCCCAGCAGGATATACCCGCCTTCAGGCTCTGAGCTAATCAGTTTAAGTTCCAGAGCAATAGGAGGAGACCAACAGGTCAAAGAAAAACCCAAAACTGTCCGAGAACCAGAAGAAAAAACAACTGAACACACCCTCGGACAGAGAACCAAAAGGAAACCCCAAAAAGGGCGGGAGCTGTGTCCCCCAATGGATCCTCCGAGAAAGAGATTTTACGGTAAGTAAACAAAAATCTCCTTTTCTCTATCGGCTCCATTGGGGGACACAGACCGTTGGACGTACCAAAGCCGTCCCTTGGGTGGGCAGATAAGAAGTCAGGCAGATGGCCGAACCACTGCCACCTGCAACACTTTACGACCCAGACTAGCATCAGCCGATGCGAAGGAATGAACTCGGTAGAACATCGAGAAAGTGTGCAAAGACGACCAGGTAGCCACCTTGCAAATCTGCGAGGCCGAGGCTCTATTACCAACAGAACGGGTAGAATGAGCCACAACCCTGAAAGGAGGAATCTTCCCCTTACAGCAATAGGTTTCCGAAATGGCGGACCAAATCCACCGAGAAATGGTGGCCTTGGAAGCAGGTGGTCCCTTACGACGACCTTCCGTAAGGACGAAAAAGGAATCACACTGACAAAACAAAGAAGTGATAGAGAGATAAGACCGACCAGCCCAAACTACATCCAGCTTGTGTAGTAAGCACTCCTTAGGATGAGAAGGAGCAGGACAAAAAGGATGGGAGGACAATGTCCTCATTGAGATGAAAGGCCGGAAAACAACCTTGTCCTGGTGGATCAACAGAAACGGAGAACGGCAGGAGAGAGCTGCCAATTCAGACACCCTCCGGAGGGAGGTGATAGCAACAATAAATGCCACTTTCCAAGAAAGGAGGCGGAGAGACACCTCTCTAAGGGTTCACCCTGGAGGGCACTCAGAACCAAATTCTAGTCCCAAGGGGGAGAGGGTGACAGATAAGGAGGAACAGCATGCGCCACTCCTTGAAGGAAGGTCCGGACATGAGAATTAGAAGCCAGGGGCCGCTGGAAAAGAATAGCAAGGGCCGAAACCTGACCTTTAAGGGAACTGAGAGACTGAGTTCCAAACCCGACTGCAAAAAGGAGAGAGGACGGGGAACCGAGAAGGTTACAGGGGATAAGTCCTGAGCTTCACACCAACGAAAATAAGACCGCCATGTACGGTGGTAAATTCTTGCGGAGGAGGGCTTACGAGCCCTGAGCATGGTGTGAATGACTTGGGAAGAGAACCCGAGGGCCCTCAAAACCGCGGTCTCAACCGCCACGCCGTCAAATGCAGCGACTGTAAATTGGGATGGCATAGAGGACCCTGAGAGAGCAGATCCGGACGGAGCGGAAGGCGCTGTGGATCGTCGTAAAGGAGCCTGACTACGTCGGTGTACAACTACCTTCAGGGCCAATCTGGAGCTACCAGAATGGCGGGGACGCCCTCTGTTTTGAGCTTCCTCAGAACCCTGGGAAGGAGCGGAAGGGGAGGGAACAGATAGGGTAGGGCAAACCCCGCCCAAGGAATCACTAGGGCATCCAAGGCCAGAGCCTGAGGGTCCCGGGACTTGCTTTCCACCCAGATGAGAATCTTGGTCACCTCGGCCATGGCTGCCGAGCTGCGAGTGCCACCTTGTCGATTTATGTACGCCACGGCCGTGGCGTTGTCCGACTGGACGCGGACAGGACGGGACTGAAGCCGGGACTCCCAATGAAGAAGACAAAGAAGAATCGCCTGTAATTCCAATATGTTTATTGGAAGAAGGGTCCCTCGGGGAGACCAGAGTCCCTGGACCATCCAATCCCTGAACACGCCGCCCCATCCCGACAGGCTGGCATCCGGTGTAACTACCTGCCATTGAAGGGGAAGAAATGACCTCCCTTGGAGAAGAAGGGGGGAGCGGAGCCACCAGAGCAGAGACTGACGGATCCTGCAAGGGAGAACAATCTGACGATCGAGGGACCAAGGAGACCTGTCCCATCGAGAGAGAATCGCCAGTTGAAGGGGGAGGTAATGAAACTGGGCAAAGGGTACGGCCTCCATAGTTGCCACCTTCCAACCCAGGACTTCTTTACAAGTGCAGATGGTGACTGTGACCTGGGCCTGAAGGGAGCGGACCCCCCAACAGAAGCGCCAGATGATTGTCTGGCGGGAGGCAAATTCGGGCAGAGGCCGAGTCGAAGTGAAGTCCCAAGAAGGTTAGAGACTGGGTAGGACAGAGGACTGACTTGTCCCGGTTGACAATCCACATTTGGCGATCCAGAGTGTGGCGAGTGACGTCCACATTCTCCAGAGTCTGGGCTCTGGTTGGAGCCTTGATGAGAAGGTCGTCCAGGTAGGGTATCACCGAGACTCCCCTCGACCGTAACAGGCCCATCACTGGTGCAAGCGGAGGTACCGATGATGGCCTGGAAATATTGGCACGTGGAGGTAGGCATCCCTGATGTCCACCGATGAAGAAACTCCCCTTGTTCCAGGGACACCACCACCGAACGGAGAGATTCCATTAGGAAGTGACGGATGAGAAGACGACGGTTGAGACGCTTGAGGTCTAGGATTGGGAACCACAAAGAGATTAGAATAGAAACCCGGAACCGTTCCCCTGGAGGAACGGGAATGATAACCCCCTGGAGAAGCAGAGACTGGAGAGCCTCTCGAAATTGCTTCGCCAGAGAAAGCGACCGGGGATCGAAAAAAGCGATCCCTCGGAAGGGAGGAGAATTCGATTCGGTAACCGTTGGACACCACGTCACTGACCCAAGAGTTCTGAATGTGTGAGGTCCAGATGTCTCGAAAAAGTAAGAGACGACCTCCCACCTGAGAAAAAAACGCGGGTGGAGGCCTCACTTCATGCAGAAGTGGGTTTGCGGTTGCCTGATTTGGGTCCGACTTCCAAGACGGGCGCGCCCGGAACGAGGGAGCCTTCTTATGCCGCGAAGGCGCCTGCCCGGACCCTTTGCTGGAGCCAAAGGTCCGAAAGGAAGAGGACTTCTTTTGGGAAGTAGGGCGAGCCTTATTTTGAGGCAACAAGGAACTCTTACCTCCCGTCGCCTCAGAGATAATCTCATCAAGGCGCTTGCCAAAAAGACGGCCACCCGTAAAAGGAAGCTCAGTGAGAGACCTTTTGGAAGCGGCATCTGCATTCCAAGCTTTAAGCCACATAGAGCGGCGGAGAGCCGCTAGGTGACCCATAGCAAAGGCAGAACAACGGGCTGACTTCATGGAAGCTGCGCACAGGAAGTCCCCAGCTTTAGTGCATTGGAGAGCCAGGGCAGATAGATCCTCTGGGGGGGGGATCCCGCTAAGATATCCTGGCGGAGCTTTTGGCACCACTCAGACAGGGCCTTGGACACCCATGTTGATGCAAAGATGGGAAGAAGAGAAGAGCCAGCTGCTTCAGAGGCAAAACTTCGCTAAGGATTCTACTTTCTTGTCCGTGGAATCCTTGAAGGCAGCGGCATCTGCCAGTGGCAGTGTAGTCGCCTTAGAGTCGGGAGATTGGTGGATCCACAGAGGGAGGGGAAACCACCTAGGTGACAAAGGCCTTGTCAAATGGATAACGTTCTTGAATCGTCCTGATTCCCGGGAACCTCTTGTCTGGATGTTTCCATGCAGATTCCAGAATGTCGTCAAGGTCAGCGTGAGAGCTGAACCTTTGAGATGCTGGTTTAGCACGATGAAAGGATACTCCTGGAGTGACATCCGAAGATCCTGGGTCCTCTAATTGAAAGGTGTCTCTTAGGGCTGTCACCATTGAGTTCACCGTTTCAACTGAATCCGAGCGGTCTTCTGAGTCAGATGCCGGCTCGGAAGCCTCGTCCGCCAGTTCACCAGGAGAATTTGAACGAGTAGAGGCAGTCCTGGACGGGGGCAGAGCGGCGACTCCGAGCGGCATGGCAGAGCGGCGACTCCGAGAACGTCCTCTGGAGTAGCGACGTTTGTGCCCAGATGACAGGTGGGCGGGACCCATGAGGGGAACGCCCACGTCTATCCGAAGACTCAATGGAAGAGTCAGACGAGGAACCGCTAGTACGCTTGTGAGAGCGTGAAGTATGTGGAGACGAGGAGCGGGCCCTCTCAGAGGCCCTGCGCAAGGAAGACCCCTACAAGGCGGACACCACTTCCCGGGAGGCCTCAGCCACCGAACGGGAGACTTGGGTCAAGTCAGCCATATACTGGGTCAGGGAAGAAACCTAGGCTGGTGGAGCGGCTGAATCCACCGGAACCGAAAGGGCATCAGGGGGTACCAGGGGATCTGGGGGAGCAGTGGAGCAGGCAGGCCAAGTGGGCTCAGCAGAGCCAGGCATCTTGGTATTACAGTGCTCACAGACAAAATAAGTCACTGACGTTCCAGGTTTCTGTTTAGAGGAGGAACAGCTCTGGGTACGGACATAAAGAGAAAAGACAGGAACTTCACCCTAGTCTGTGTCCCCAGGCAGCTGCAGGGAGGAGAACTCGGCTCCGTGCAGCTAGAGTGTAAGAAACATGCCAGCCAATAGGGAGAGAGGGGCGTGCCTGAAGCAGAGGAACTAACTAATTGGCCCCTCCTAACTGAAAATCGCACCCACGGCGCTGATTGGAGGCTACTTCGCGCCTCTGAAGAGTTCCGACCGCCCTGTGGGTGGAGCTATAGACTGCCAAGAAGAAGCTGTAATGGCGCCCGCTCCTTGTCCCGAGTGCACGTCAGCCGTATAAGCGCTCGGGGAAATAGAGAGGGCGGCCCATACGCCGGCAGAGACTGCCGGAAAAAGTAAGCCGACGCTGAGAGCGCCCAGCCCGTACCAGCGCCGCGGCTGACATAGAAACACACACACAGTGAAGTGCCCAATGTAAAACATAGATTACATGCCCCCTGAGATGCCACTGCTCCCCAGAATAAAAGTCCAGCCCCTGTATAAGCCAGCCCCATAACGTGAAAGGTGGGCCAAAAACAGGGGGTCTCCAGAGGTTGCAAGTCCGTACCTAAGGAGAAAAGGGAGGAAAGTACCTACCTCAGTCAGAAGAACTTACCTAATGGAGTCTTCAGTGAAGTCTTCAGTCAGCTTTAGTCAGCTGCTATGCGCAAGCGAGGTGAGCAGGGAAATAGGGGGACCCGGACCCATGGGGTACCAACCCAGGCGCTGACCGTTGGTGAGGGGGAGGGGTGAACAGCGCATATACGCAATGTCTGTGCCCCCTTACTCGCAATGGGGAAACAGGGAACCGGAGTCCCTGAGTCCCCACCTGAAAACAGAAAAGAAAAAGGAATAAAAAACTAACACGTCCCTATACTAGGAAAACAAAAAATCAGAAGACCTGGTCTGGAGAATTCCAGACCATGTCCCCCTTCTTCAGACACTAAGCTTAAACTGATTAGCTCAGAGCCTGAAGGTGGGTATATCCTGCTGGGAGGAGCAGACTTTTTTTTATTACCATAGTGTCACACCTCCTAGAGACAGCAGCATACACCCACGGTCTGTGTCCCCCAATGGAGCCGATAGAGAAGCCTGAAGCGTGGCCTGCTTAGCCACTTTCCACACAGCTCCTGTACCCCACCATATACCTCCTGTACCCTACCATGTAACCTCTGAACACCTCACAATGCTTTCCAAACAACTCACCATGTACCCCACCATACATTCAGGGTACTCTATCATGCTCACTTCATACACCTCGCCATGTTCCCCCCCCCCCATGCTCACTTCATACACCTCGCCATGTCCCCCCCATGCTCTCTTCATACACCTCGCCATGTCCCCCCCCCCATGCTCACTTCATACACCTCGCCATGTCCCCCCCCATGCTCACTTCATACACCTCGCCATGTCCCCCCCCATGCTCTCTTCATACACCTCGCCATGTCCCCCCCCATGCTCTCTTCATACACCTCGCCATGTCCCCCCCCATGCTCTCTTCATACACCTCGCCATGTCCCCCCCCCATGCTCTCTTCATACACCTCGCCATGTCCCCCCCCCATGCTCTCTTCATACACCTCGCCATGTCCCCCCCCCCCCATGCTCTCTTCATACACCTCGCCATGTCCCCACCCCCCATGCTCTCTTCATACACCTCGCCATGTCCCCCCCCCCCATGCTCTCTTCATACACCTCGCCATGTCCCCCCCCCATGCTCTCTTCATACACCTCGCCATGTCCCCCCCCTCATGCTCTCTTCATACACCTCGCCATGTCCCCCCCCATGCTCTCTTCATACACCTCGCCATGTCCCCCCCCCCCCATGCTCTCTTCATACACCTCGCCATGTCCCCCCCCCATGCTCTCTTCATACACCTCGCCATGTCCCCCCCCCATGCTCTCTTCATACACCTCGCCATGTCCCCCCCCCATGCTCTCTTCATACACCTCGCCATGTCCCCCCCCATGCTCTCTTCATACACCTCGCCATGTCCCCCCCCATGCTCTCTTCATACACCTCGCCATGTCCCCCCCCCCATGCTCTCTTCATACACCTCGCCATGTCCCCCCCCATGCTCTCTTCATACACCTCGCCATGTCCCCCCCCCATGCTCTCTTCATACACCTCGCCATGTCCCCCCCCCCATGCTCTCTTCATACACCTCGCCATGTCCCCCCCCCCCCCATGCTCTCTTCATACACCTCGCCATGTCCCCCCCCCATGCTCTCTTCATACACCTCGCCATGTCCCCCCCCATGCTCTCTTCATACACCTCGCCATGTCCCCCCCCATGCTCTCTTCATACACCTCGCCATGTCCCCCCCATGCTCTCTTCATACACCTCGCCATGTTTCCCCCATGCTCTCTTCATACACCTCGCCATGTTTCCCCCATGCTCTCTTCATACACCTCGCCATGTTTCCCCCATGCTCTCTTCATACACCTCGCCATGTTTCCCCCATGCTCTCTTCATACACCTCGCCATGTTTCCCCCATGCTCTCTTCATACACCTCGCCATGTTTCCCCCATGCTCTCTTCATACACCTCGCCATGTTTCCCCCATGCTCTCTTCATACACCTCGCCATGTTTCCCCCATGCTCTCTTCATACACCTCACCATGTTTCCCCCATGCTCTCTTCATACACCTCACCATGTTTCCCCCATGCTCTCTTCATACACCTCACCATGTTTCCCCCATGCTCTCTTCATACACCTCACCATGTTTCCCCCATGCTCTCTTCATACACCTCACCATGTTTCCCCCATGCTCTCTTCATACACCTCACCATGTTTCCCCCATGCTCTCTTCATACACCTCACCATGTTTCCCCCATGCTCTCTTCATACACCTCACCATGTTTCCCCCATGCTCTCTTCATACACCTCACCATGTTTCCCCCATGCTCTCTTCATACACCTCACCATGTTTCCCCCATGCTCTCTTCATACACCTCACCATGTTTCCCCCATGCTCTCTTCATACACCTCACCATGTTTCCCCCATGCTCTCTTCATACACCTCACCATGTTTCCCCCATGCTCTCTTCATACACCTCACCATGTTTCCCCCATGCTCTCTTCATACACCTCACCATGTTTCCCCCATGCTCTCTTCATACACCTCACCATGTTTCCCCCATGCTCTCTTCATACACCTCACCATGTTTCCCCCATGCTCTCTTCATACACCTCACCATGTTTCCCCCATGCTCTCTTCATACACCTCACCATGTTTCCCCCATGCTCTCTTCATACACCTCACCATGTTTCCCCCATGCTCTCTTCATACACCTCACCATGTTTCCCCCATGCTCTCTTCATACACCTCACCATGTTTCCCCCATGCTCTCTTCATACACCTCACCATGTTTCCCCCATGCTCTCTTCATACACCTCACCATGTTTCCCCCATGCTCTCTTCATACACCTCACCATGTTTCCCCCATGCTCTCTTCATACACCTCACCATGTTTCCCCCATGCTCTCTTCATACACCTCACCATGTTTCCCCCATGCTCTCTTCATACACCTCACCATGTTTCCCCCATGCTCTCTTCATACACCTCACCATGTTTCCCCCATGCTCTCTTCATACACCTCACCATGTTTCCCCCATGCTCTCTTCATACACCTCACCATGTTTCCCCCATGCTCTCTTCATACACCTCACCATGTTTCCCCCATGCTCTCTTCATACACCTCACCATGTTTCCCCCATGCTCTCTTCATACACCTCACCATGTTTCCCCCATGCTCTCTTCATACACCTCACCATGTTTCCCCCATGCTCTCTTCATACACCTCACCATGTTTCCCCCATGCTCTCTTCATACACCTCACCATGTTTCCCCCATGCTCTCTTCATACACCTCACCATGTTTCCCCCATGCTCTCTTCATACACCTCACCATGTTTCCCCCATGCTCTCTTCATACACCTCACCATGTTTCCCCCATGCTCTCTTCATACACCTCACCATGTTTCCCCCATGCTCTCTTCATACACCTCACCATGTTTCCCCCATGCTCTCTTCATACACCTCACCATGTTTCCCCCATGCTCTCTTCATACACCTCACCATGTTTCCCCCATGCTCTCTTCATACACCTCACCATGTTTCCCCCATGCTCTCTTCATACACCTCACCATGTTTCCCCCATGCTCTCTTCATACACCTCACCATGTTTCCCCCATGCTCTCTTCATACACCTCACCATGTTTCCCCCATGCTCTCTTCATACACCTCACCATGTTTCCCCCATGCTCTCTTCATACACCTCACCATGTTTCCCCCATGCTCTCTTCATACACCTCACCATGTTTCCCCCATGCTCTCTTCATACACCTCACCATGTTTCCCCCATGCTCTCTTCATACACCTCACCATGTTTCCCCCATGCTCTCTTCATACACCTCACCATGTTTCCCCCATGCTCTCTTCATACACCTCACCATGTTTCCCCCATGCTCTCTTCATACACCTCACCATGTTTCCCCCATGCTCTCTTCATACACCTCACCATGTTTCCCCCATGCTCTCTTCATACACCTCACCATGTTTCCCCCATGCTCTCTTCATACACCTCACCATGTTTCCCCCATGCTCTCTTCATACACCTCACCATGTTTCCCCCATGCTCTCTTCATACACCTCACCATGTTTCCCCCATGCTCTCTTCATACACCTCACCATGTTTCCCCCATGCTCTCTTCATACACCTCACCATGTTTCCCCCATGCTCTCTTCATACACCTCACCATGTTTCCCCCATGCTCTCTTCATACACCTCACCATGTTTCCCCCATGCTCTCTTCATACACCTCACCATGTTTCCCCCATGCTCTCTTCATACACCTCACCATGTTTCCCCCATGCTCTCTTCATACAACTCACCATGTTTCCCCCCATGCTCTCTTCATACACCTCACCATGTTTCCCCCCCATGCTCTCTTCATACACCCCACCATGTACATACACCACCATGTTTCGGCCGGTAGACCCTCCTCTCTCTCTTATACAATATACGGGAACACTACAGCTTTGATCAAAAACTCCAGGACTCACATGCCAGCAGTTCGCAGGACAGGCTGAAAGCAATTGCGCATGCGCCAGCTACAAGTTTCCGGGCTCATGACGTCATTTTACTGCGCCGCGGGTTACTGAGCTGCCTTAAAGTTTTCACCTAGTTAACGGACTCCACGGCTACAGCCGGATACACATACACACACGTGTTCTTACTGCCACCTCTGCAGAGTTGGTTTGGTCCACGGTCTCTATGGGCGGGAACGATCTATTATTCACGGCTGCCTTGAGACCACGTGACCCTGTGGCGCTTTCATTCAGGCTTTCCCAACCAAGGTGCCTCCAGCTGTTGCCACACTACAACTCCCAGCATGCTGGAAACTGTAGTGTTGCAACAGCTGGAGGCACTCTGGTTGGGGAACACTGCTGTAGAGAATGACATTCCACAATATTCCAATCGCTGACATTTATCCCCAGGATAGAAATGTCTGATAAATGTGGGTCCCACCTATATAAAGCAGGGACCCCTGGACCAGTCCAGCTTGGTTGCAGTGACCACCTTCCTAAAATAGCAATAAACTGCGCTATTTCTGTCCCTGGAAACTACGTTGCTTAGATTGGTGTGTTTACGTAACACCCATTAACATTATGAGGATTAACATAAAAAGCATAAATACAGCCCACTTGGCCACAACCAGGCCTAGCAGACCCGGAAGTCCTCGTTTTACTGATAGGTGCGAGTCTCAGAGGTGGAACAACCTGTGGATATTTCATAAATGATTGAGATGAAACTACCCCTTTAATACAGCACCAGAGCCAAGAAAAAATGCAGTCGAAGAACCAAGTACAGTACATTAAAGGGAACGTGTATTCAGATTTTACCATATATAACACATGGCAACGCGATATATAGACATCGCCCTAAATGTTGGCACCCCTGAAATTTTTCTAGAAAATGAAGTATTTCTCACAGAAAAGGATTGCAGTAACACATGTTTGGCTTTACACAAGTTTATTCCCTTTGTGTGTATTGGAACTAAACCAAAAAAGGGAGGAAAAAAAGCTAATTGCACATAATGTCACACCAAAGTCCAAAAATGGACTGGACAAAATTATTGGCACCCTTTCAAAATTGTGGAAAAATAAGATTGTTTCAAACATGTGATGCTCCTTCAAACTCACCTGGGGCATGTAACAGGTGTCAGCAATATAAAAATCACACCTGAAAGCAGATAAAAAGGAGAGAAGTTCACATAGTCTTTGCATTGTGTGTCTGTGTGTGCCGCACTAAGCATGGACAACAGAAAGAGAAAAGAACTGTCTGAGGATTTGAGAACTGAAATTATGGAAAAATATCAACAATCTCAAGGTTACAAGTCCATCTCCAGAGATCTAGATTTGCCTTTGATCACAGTGCGCAACATTATCAAGAAGTTTGCAACCCATGGCACTGTAGCTAATCTCCCTGTGCGTGGACAGAAGAGAAAAATTGATGAAAGGTGTCAACGCAGGATAGTCCGGATGGTGGATAAGCAGCCCCAAACAAGTTCCAAAGATATTCAAGCTGTCCTACAGGCTCAGGGAGCATCAGTGTCAGCGCAAACTATCTGTCGACATTTAAATGAAATGAAATGCTATGGCAGGAGACCCAGGAGGACACAGAGACATAAAAAAGCAAGAATACATTTTGCCAAAATGAACTTGAGTAAGACAAAATCCTTCTGGGAAAACATCTTGTGGACAGAGGAGACCAAGATAGAGCTTTTTGGTAAAGGACATCATTCTACTGTTTACCGAAAACAGAATGAGGCCTACAAAGAAAAGAACACAGTACCTACAGTGAAATATGGTGGAGGTTCAATGATGTTTTGGGGTTGTTCTGCTGCCTCTGGCATTGGGGGCCTTGAATGTGTGAAAGGCTTCATGAAATCTAAGGATTACCAATGGATTTTGGGTCGCACTGTACAGCCCAGTGTTAGAAAGCTGGGTTTTGCGTCCGAGATCTTGGGTCTTCCAGCAGGACAATGACCCCAAACATACATCAAAAAGCACCCAGAAATGGATGACAACAAAGCACTGGAGAGTTCTGAAGTGGCATCAATGAGTCCAGATCTGAATCCCATTGAACACCTGTGGAGAGATCGTAAAATTGCTGTTGGAAAAAGGCACCTTCCAATAAGAGAGACCTGGAGCAGTTTGCAAAGGAAGAGTGGCTACTCCAAAGAAACAAAGGTGGGAGCCTAGCCACACCAACCAACACACAAAGGTGTAGTGTTACAACATAAGTTCAACCCCAAAATTAGACACTACTTCCAAAATAATGTTCAAAACTTTATTAGATACATATAATTGATTAAAAATAAGGTATATAAAAAAGAGAGTGGGGCACATACATACAGTCACAGTTGGAAGTACATGACAGTGGGCAAGCCCCCTGAGGAAGCTCCGAGGATTGAGCGAAACATATGTTGGGGTTGTACATTGACTGGTAAGACTTGTTTCCTTTCACAGACTCCGGTTTGATTTGTTTACATTACCTTATATACTAGCTATCTGTATGCACTTTATATGAATTAGTTTACATCATGTATTGTTGATAATGCTAGCTATTTTTGACTTATTACTTGATCCCTGTTAAAGAGTCTATATTTATACGTATTTTTTTTACCTGTCATGTACTTCCAACTGTGACTGTATGTATGTGCCCCACTCTCTTTTTTATATACCTTATTTTTAATCAATTATATGTATCTAATAAAGTTTTGAACATTATTTTGGAAGTAGTGTCTAATTTTGGTGTTGAAAGGAAGAGTGGCCCAACATTCCAGCTGAGAGGTGTAAGAAGCTTATTGATGGTTATAGGAAGCAACTGATTTCAGTTATTTTTTCCAAAGGGTGTTCAACCAAATATTAAGTTAAGGGTGCCAATAATTTTGTCCAGCCCATTTTTGGAGGATGGTGTGACATTATGTCCAATTTGCTTTTTTTTCCTCCTTTTTTTAGTTTAGTTCCAATACACACAAAGGGAATAAACATGTGTATAGCAAAACGTGTGTTACTGCAATCCTTTTCAGTGAGAAATACTTAATTTTCTTGAAAAATTTCGGGAGTGCCAACATTTACGTATGACTGTATATGGTATATGTACTGTATATGGTAAAATCTTCTTCCTCACCATCCCCCTGAGATGTTCCTGTCAGCAGGGAATTGTTAGGATATTATGTTAGAAAGTGTTCCCCACTGGCCCATAAGTAGTCCCCTGGGTGCTACTTACCTAGCCCTGTCTGCTGCGCTGAAAACACGCCCCCCCCCACCCCCCCATAGTGTAATTGACTGCCAGCGTCACCGCTCTGCTCCGTTGGCTTAGGGAGCAGAGCAGTGACGCAGGCTGTCAATCAGGCTGAAGGGGCGTGATTTGGCGAGTATAGCTCCCCGCCTAGGAGACTACTTATGGGCTGGCAGGGAACACTTTCTAACATCTTATTCTCAACATCCTTGCTGACAGTAACGTCTCACAGGGAAGGTGAGGATGAAAATGTTACCATATGTAACACATTGCCTCATTCTGATTCAGACCCTGAATATGTACAGGGTACAATAAGATCTCAAGACTATCAAGGTATTCTGGAATGAAATGTGCTGCCCAGTGTCAGGAAGCTTGGTCTCAACAACAGGTCATGGGTCCTCCAACAGGATACAGGATGACCCAAAACACACAGCTAAAAACACCCAAAAATGGCTTAGAGCAGAACATTGGACTATTGTGAAGTGGCTTCTATGAGCCCTGATCTGAATCCTATTGAACATTGGTGGAAGGAGGTAAAACCTGCAGTCTGGAGAAGACACCTTCACACCTGAGACATCTGGAGCAGGATCTTATAAGGAGTGGGCCAAGATACCTGCAGTCTGGAGAAGACACCTTCACACCTGAGACATCTGGAGCAGGATCTTATGAGGAGTGGGCCAAGATACCTGCAGTCTGGAGAAGACACCTTCACACCTGAGACATCTGGAGCAGGATCTGATGAGGAGTGGGCCAAGATACCTTCAGTCTGGAGAAGACACCTTCACCCCTGAGACAGCTGGAGCAGGATCTTATGAGAAGTGGCCAAGATACCTGCAGTCTGGAGAAGACACCTTCACACCTGAGACATCTGGAGCAGGATCTTATGAGGAGTGAGCCAAGATACCTGCAGTCTGGAGAAGACACCTTCACCCCTGAGACAGCTGGAGCAGGATCTTATGAGGAATGGGCCAAGATACCTTCAGTCTGGAGAAGACACCTTCACAACTGAGACAGCTGGAGCAGGATCTTATGAGGAGTGGGCCAAGATACCTGCAGTCTGGAGAAGACACCTTCACACCTGAGACATCTGGGGCAGGATCTTATGGGGAGTGGGCCAAGATACCTGCCGTCTGGAGCAGACACCTTCACACCTGAGACAGCTGGAGCAGGATCTTATGGGGAGTGTGCCAAGATACCTGCAGTCTGGAAAAGACACCTTCACACCTGAGACATCTGGAGCAGGATCTTATGAGGAGTGGGCCAAGATACCTACAGTCTGGAGAAGACACCTTCACACCTGAGACAGCTGGAGCAGGATCTTATGGGGAGTGTGCCAAGATACCTGCAGTCTGGAAAAGACACCTTCACACCTGAGACAGCTGGAGCAGGATCTTATGGGGAGTGTGCCAAGATACCTGCAGTCTGGAAAAGACACCTTCACACCTGAGACATCTGGAGCAGGATCTTATGAGGAGTGGCCAAGATACCTGCAGTCTGGAGAAGACACCTTCACACCTGAGACATCTGGAGCAGTATCTTATGAGGAGTGGGCCAAGATACCTGCAGTCTGAAGAAGACACCTGAGACATCTGGAGCAGGATCTTATAAGGAGTGGGCCAAGATACCTGCAGTCTGGAGAAGGCACTGTCATAACCGACAGGGGTGGACAGGGAGAGTGAGCCCTAAGCTTTCCCTAGAAACACTCTCCCTGCCTACTAAAAGTGCAATGGGTGTAAAGTAGGGATGCACCGATATATCGGTGGCCGATACATATCGGCCGAAAATAGCTATTTCGGCAAAATGCCGAAACAACAAAAAATTTGCCGATAATGACCCACCTCCCCTGCCCGCCCACAGCACAAGTTACAAACACTGCCAGTGGCAGAGGCACTCGTGGGGGGTGCAGGGGGGGCCGGCCGTACCGGGCGCAACATCTGGGGGGGGGGGGGGGGTTGCGCTCTCCGGGATAGGATTAGGAATACTTCTTTTTATGTGCCCGGGCCAGCTCCCGTGTGTGGCTGCAGGCGGGGGCCGACCAGAGCATATAAAAACTAATGCTGTGTACTAAAAACCAGGGGGCCTCCAGCTGTTGTGAAACTACAACTCCCAGCATGCCCGGACCGGCAAAGGCTGCAACATGCCCCCAGCATGCCCCCGCCTGCAGCCACACACGGGAGCTGGCCCGGGCACATAAAAAGAAGTATTCCTATCCCGGACATCCCTGTGTCCCCAAAAATGGTCACTGACCATTCCCCGACATCCTCCTGCGATCCTCCTTCGGTCCGTCGCTTCTCCGCCTCTATGGTCGTACGCACGGGACGTCACTGAGAATGCGCGCTGGCCGGGGCCTGGTAAGTGACTGCGTCATCTTCTTGAGTGTTCCGGTCACCGCTCCTCCGGTCCCTGGACTGCTGCTATGGTCCATGGGCCATAGCAGTAGATGTGACCCCGGGCCGGAGGAGCGGTGACCGGATCACTGTGGGGGCAGCAGTACAGACATACAGCCTCCAGCCATACACTGTATATGGCTGGAAGCTGTATGTCTGTGGGGTGGGGGGAAGCTGGCTACTATTGTGGGGGAACTGCTGACCTAATGTGGGGGGGAGCTGCCTACAAATGTGGGGGGAGCTGCCCAATATTGTTGGGGTGGAGCTGCCTAATATTGTTGGGGGGAGCTGCCTGATATTGTGGGGGGAGCTGCCTAATATTGTTGGGGGGAGCTGCCTAATATTGTGTGGGAACTGCCTACTATTGTTGGGGGGAGCTGCCTACTATTGTGGGGAACCTGCCTACTATTGTGGGGGAAATGCTGACCTAATGTGGGGGAGCTACCTACTATTGTGGGGGAACTGCTGACCTAATGTGGGGGGGAGCTGCCTAAAAATGTGGGGGGAGCTGCCTAATATTTTGTGGGAACTGCCTACTCTTGTTGGGGGAGCTGCCTACTATTGTGGGGAACCTGCCTACTATTGTGGGGGAATTGCTGACCTAATGTGGGGGAGCTGCCTACTATTGCGGGGGAGCTGCCTACTATTGTGGGGGAGCTGCCTACTATTGTGGGGGAGCTGCCTACTATTGTGGGAGAGCTGCCTACTAATGTGGGGGAACTCCCGACCTAATGTTGGGGAGCTGGCAATCTAATGTGGGGGAATCTAATCTAATCTAATGAGCGGAGCGCTGCATTTTACCAGAAGACAGGGAGAAGTCATTTTCGGTATCGGTTTCGGCCATTTTGACATTTTTTTTTTAATTTCGGTTTCGTTTCGGTTCTGAAATTTCCATTTCGGTGCACCTCTAGTGTAAAGGTACACAAATAGTACTGTACATAGTTGGGGACAGGTCAGATACACAACGGGATAACAACCAAACAACAAGATAAACCAGACAGGATATTAATACACAAACAGGACAGAATTACCAGCCCCCACCTACTTGCTCTGGTGCCACTTTTCATCTCGTATTCTTGATATCCGGTTTTCTAGTGGACCAGATTTTAAAAAAATGGGACAGAGAGAGTGGGCGAGATCAGGGCTGCACTCTATCCCTGCATGACGTGACATTTTCACAGGCCCAACTACTGCATCTGTTTGTTGTTAGTCATGGACCCCATAACAGCTCTGGTTGGTCAGATGCAGAACCTAACTAAGGCTGGGTTCACACCATGTTTTTGCAATACAGTTCCTGTATCAGGTTTTTGATAAAGAAATGGATTCCTCAAAACCGGACTAAACTGTATCAAAACGTGTACAAATTTTAATCCGTATACGGTTTGAAAAATGATGTCCGGTTGCATCCATTTTTTAAGAAAAGAACATATGCGTTTTTAACTTTTCATTCCATTATGAATAAAGTTTCACTGTGCAAAGTAAAAAAACGTATGGAGAAAACCCGATGGAACCATACTCACATACGGTTCTGTATGGTTCCCATTGATTCCCATATTTAAAAAAAACACAGTTTTTCACCCAGACCAAAAACCGTGGTAGGCTACGGTTTTGGGTACGGGAAAAAAACTGACAAAACCGTACAGGATGCAAAACAGACACAACCTGATGCATTGTTTGGCATACTACCAACAAAATAGAACCAGATCATGTAAAATGACTTTTATTAACACATATGCAAAAAATACATACAATAAAAATAAGAAGAGAATAAAATAAGGCACTACAATGGCAGTCACAGAAGATGGGAGCAGGCAAGTGGTGTGGCTGCAAAAATGGCGTGAGCTGAGAAGGTACAGCAGCAAGAGTCGTCTCAATTTCATCTTAGAATTAACTAGGATTTGATTGAGAGTCTGGAACATCAGGAGCAGGTGATTCAGAGATTGTTGTCCAGAATCCTAGAGCTTGAATCCTCACGCACTACTGTTCATACATCTCTTTCAGCTCCTTTGGAACCTCAGATTAATCTTCCTGAGCATTTTTCGGGTAACCAGAAAGAATTTAAAACCTTTTGTGAAAGTTGTAAGCTATACTTTCGGATAAGACTCCATTTGTCTGGTACTGAGGCCCAAAGAGTTGGTATTATTATGTCCCTTTTGCAAGGGGGTACCCAAGAGTAGGTATTTTCTCATAATCCTGATGCCCCTGAGTTGTCCTCTGTGGACTCACTGTTTGCGGCATTGGGTTATTTGTATGTAGAACCTGATCGAGCTGTGTATGTTGAGTCTCAGCTGCATGCATTAAAACAGGAACATAGACCTGTCGAGGAATATTGCACAGACTTTAGAAAGGGGTGTGTGGCTTCCAAATGGAACACCCTAGTTTTGATTTGTCAGTTCAGACTGGGGTTATCTGACATCCTAAAGGATATGCTGGTGACCTACCCCTCTCCTGACAATAAGCTATGACCTTAGCGGTATGTTTGGATAGACGTCTATGTGAACGGAGACGAGAATGTTGTTCTTCCTCTGTTTCTCCATTTTTGCCTGTTTCCTCTTCTGTTTACAATCATCAACCGGTGTCTGAGGAGGAACCCAAGCAACTTGGCTCCATATCTACTCCAGAGAAGCATAAAAGGTTCCGGCATCTCAATGGCCCATGTTTCTATTGTGGAGAGGATACCCATTTCATCAGGACCTGTGTCAAACGTCCGCGTTCAAGTGGTCATCATAGGGGCGTCACGCCTCCTCCCATAGACACGCCTCCTCCCATATACATGTAGAGAGGGGACGTGGTGTGATGTCACGATCACGGGAGGCCCAGGCTCCCGTGACAGTAATGCCACAACGCTGGCACAGAGATCGCGGGGGTCCCTTCTTTGGTTAGGGGATAACATGTGTAGGGGCGGAGTACCTTTAAGGACTCTTGTGCACTTTAGTTTTTTCCTCCTTCTCTTCTAAAAATCATAACACATTCATTTTTGCACCTACAGACCCATATAAGGGCTTGTTTTTTGCGTCACCAATTGTACTTTGTAATGACACCACTTATTTTATAACATAAACTGCAGCGAAAAAAAAATAAATTATTTGTGGGGTGAAATTTAAACAAAAACGCCATTTAGCAACTTTTTAGGGCTTCTGTTTCTACACAGTGCACTTTTCAGTAAAAATTACTTTATTTTTTTTAACTTATTTTTACTTTTTATTCTGTAGCTCCATACAGTTACAAGGATACCCAATTTATATAGGTTTTATTTAAAAAAAAAATGTTTGAACTTTTTTAACCCCTTAAGGACTCAGGGTTTTTCCATTTTGCACTTTCGTTTTTTTCCTCCTTACCTTTTAAAAATCATAACCCTTTCAATTTTCCACCTAAAAATCCATATTATGGCTTATTTTTTGCGTCGCCAATTCTACTTTGCAGTGACATTAGTCATTTTACCCATAAATGCACGGCGAAACGGAAAAAAAAATCATTGTGCGACAAAATCGAAAAAAAAACGCCATTTTGTAACTTTTGGGGGCTTCCGTTTCTACTCAGTGCATAATTCTGTAAAAATTACACCTTATCATTATTCTGTAGGTCCATACGGTTAAAATGATACCCTACTTATATAGGTTTGATTTTGTCGCACTTCTGGAAAAAATCATAACTACATGCAGGAAAATTTATACGTTTAAAAATGTCATCTTCTGACCCCTATAACTTTTTTATTTTTCCACGTACAGGGCGGTATGAGGACTCATTTTTTGCGCCGTGATCTGAAGTTTTTATCGGTATGATTTTTGTTTTGATCGGACTTTTTGATCACTTTTTATTCATTTTTTTAATGGTATAAAAAGTGACCAAAATACGCTTGCAAAATACACGTGCGGTTTAATTAATGATATATTTTTATAGTTCGGACATTTACGCACGCGGCGATACCACATATGTTTATTTTTTTTTTTTTTTACACTGTTTTATTTTTTTATGGGAAAATGGGGGTGATTCAAACTTTTATTAGGGAAGGGGTTAAAGGACCTTTATTAACACTTTTTTTTTTACTTTTTTTTTGCAGTGTTATAGGTCCCATAGGGACCTATAACACTGCACACACTGATCTCCTATGCTGATCACTGGCGTGTATTAACACGCCTGTGATCAGCATTATCGGCGCTTGACTGCTCCTGCCTGGATCTCAGGCACGGAGCAGTCATTCGTCGATCGGACACCGAGGAGGCAGGTAAGGGCCCTCCCTGTGTCCGATCAGCTGTTCGGGACGCCGTGATTTCACCGCGGCGGTCCCGAACAGCCCGACTGAGCAACCGGGATACTTTCAGTTTCACTTTAGAAGCGGCGGTCAGCTTTGACCGCCGCTTCTAAAGGGTTAATACCGCACATCGCCGCGATCGGCGATGTGTGGTATTAGCCACGGGTCCTGGCCGTTGATGAGCGCTGGGACCGAAGCGATATGATGCAGGATCGCGGCGCGATCCCGCTTCATATCGCGGGAGCCGGCGCAGGACGTAAATATACGTCCTGCGTCGTTAAGGGGTTAAATTACCTTTATTAACTTTTTTTTTTCACTTTTTTTTTTGCAATGTTATAGCTCCCATAGGGACCTATAACACTGCACACACTGATCTTTTACCCTGATCCCTGCTAAGCCATAGCTTTGCAAGGATCAGCGTTATAGGGGCTCGATTGCTTAAGCCTGTAGCTCAGGCTTGGAGCAATGAAACGCCGATCGGACAGGACGGAGCAAGGTAAAGGGACCTCCGCTCGCGTCCTAGCTGATCGGGACATCGCGATCCTATTAGCCCAGGGTCCCGGCTATCATAAGCTGCAGGGACCGACCCGATATGATGCAGGGTCACGGCGTGACCCCTTTTTAAGTACCGGGACCAGGCGCAGGGTGTATAGGTACATCCTGCGTCCTTAAGAGGTTAATAAATGGGAAATGGGGGGGGGGGGTGATTCAAACTTTTATTAGAGGAGGGACTTATTCGCAGTTATTAACTTTTTTTTTTTTTTACACTTTTTACCTTTTTTGGGCTATACCATGCAATTTTTGCCATAGCAAAGCATTGATCAGTGTTCTCGGCGCTCTGCTGCTCCAGCCTGCATGGCTAGCTAGGAGCAGCAGAGGACTGATCGGATAGCGATAAGACAGGTAAGGGCCCTTCCGTCGTACTCTCAGCTGATCGGGACATTGCCATATCATCACGATGGTCTCAATCAGCTATGCTGAGCTGTCGGGATGCTTTCAGTTTAATTTTAGACGCCGCAATCATCTTTGATCACGGCGTCTAAAGGGTTAATGCCTGAGTAATGATGCCTGGCATTAACCCTGGGTCCTGGCTGATAAGTATACAGATCCTTTGCTATGACACTTGGAATTTGGCTCTGGGGGCCTCCCACTTCTTTTCATCATCTTTGAGATGTTTCTGATTGGACATAATTTGGATAGACACATCCCTGTCTATATAAGGTCTCACAGCTGACAATGCATATCAGAGCAAAACCAAGCCATGAGGAGGAAAGAAATGCCTGTAGAGCCAATAGACAGGATTGTGTGGAGGCATAGATCTGGAGAAGGGTGCAAATAAAATTATGATGCAAAGCCTCCATAGATCTTTAATGGAAGAAGTTTAGAACAACCAGAACTCTTACTAGAGCTGGCTTTCCCAATCTGGCGCTTCATGGCAAAGTGGCTAGAAAGCCATAGTTTTTACTCTTTCAATATATTGAATAAGATTTGTAACATTCTGTTTTCACTTTGTCATTATGGGTATTAAGTGCAGCATGACGGGAACATTTTTTTTTTTTAGCACAAAGCCCAAACATAATTTTTTTTTTAAAAAGTGAAAGGGTCTAAAGACTTTCCGAATGCACTATAAAGGTGTCACATACTATCTCAACCAATTCCCCTAAGTGTGGACATGTGATTTGTTTTAAAATCTTTATTTGTAGAAGATATTACAAACAAGCTTTACAAATGAAACAATCCACCTACACAGAGGGAAGTCAGCATTAAAATAGAAAAAAGAAACAAAAGACAGAAACTCCACCATTGAGCCACAGAAACGTAAAAGACGGCGTTGCTAGGATCTAAAAAGATTTGAGCCCCAAGGCGTTGCTATAAAACTACTTGTAAAACACAGGTGTAGCTCCCCCTCACCAGTATTCTCTCCCTTGATTTTATTTGATCATAAAACCTGTACCCATAGATACATCAGCCTGGCTTCAAATAATCTATATACAGAGTATCTCTGCATAATACATTCCTGCACTATACAAGAGTCAAATAATCCCTCCACATCACATCTACTGCAAAGACCAATATAACCAATATCCCACCACACAATGACCATGTAGTGGTAGGTACCAATGTTATAAAATAACTCTGCACACCATATTGCTTGACTTCTCTGATCGGAGTCGTTCGTTTTTTCCTTTTCCTCTCCATTTCTGACCAAACGTTAAAAATGTCTTCACTAATAATGGCCCCAACTGTGCCCCCATTCACTTACAGTGGGGCACAAAAATATTTAGTCAGCCACCAATTAAGCAAGTTCTCCCACTTAAAAATATGAGAGAAGCCTGTAATTTTCATCATAGGTATACTTTAACTATGAGAGACATAATGAGAAAAAAAATGCATAAAATCACATTGTCTGATTTTTAAAGAATTTATTTGCAAATTATGGTGGAAAATAAGTGTTTGGTCAAGTGGAGAACAGAGGAGACTCTTAAAGAAGAAGTTACAGGTCTGTAAGAGCCAGAAATCTTGCTTGTTTGTAGGTGACCAAATACTTATTTTCCACCATAATTTGCAAATAAATTCTTCCTTTGGATAGGGGATAAGATGTATAAAGCCGGAATACCCCTTTAACCCCTTAAGGACCCAGCCATTTTACACCTTAGGACCTGGCCATTTTTTGAACATCTGACCACTGTCACTTTAAACATTAATAACTCTGGAATGCTTTTACTTATCAATCTGATTCCGAGATTGTTTTTTCGTGACATATTCTACTTTAACATAGTGGTAAAATTTTGTGGTAACTTGCATCCTTTCTTGGTGAAAAATCCCAAAATTTGATGAAAAATTTGAAATTTAGCATTTTTCTAACTTTGAAGCTCTCTGCTTGTAAGGAAAATGGATATTCCAAATATTTATTTTATTTTATTCACATATACAATATGTCTACTTTATGTTTGCATCATAAAATTGACGTGTTTTAACTTTTGGAAGACACCAGAGGGCTTCAAAGTTCAGCAGCAATTTTCCAATTTTTCACAAAATTTTCAAACTCACTATTTTTCAGGGACCAGTTCAGGTTTGAAGTGGATTTGAAGGGTCTTCATATTAGAAATACACCACAAATGACCCCATTATAAAAACCGCACCCCCCAAAGTATTCAAAATGACATTCAGTCAGCATTTTAACCCTTTAGGTGTTTCACAGGAATAGCAGCAAAGTGAAGGAGAAAATTCACAATCTTCATTTTTTACACTTGCATTTTCTTGTAGACCCAATTTTTGAATTTTTACAATGGGTAAAAGGAGAACATTTTTACTGGTATTTGTAGCCCAATTTCTCTCGAGTAAGGACATACCTCATATGTCCATGAAAAGTGTTCGGCGGGCGCAGTAGAGGGCTCAGAAGCGAAGGAGCGACAAGGGGATTTTGGAGAGTACGTTTTTCAGAAATGGTTTTTGGGGGGCATGTTGCATTTAGGAAACCCCTATGGTGCCAGAACAGCAAAAAAAAAACACATGCCATACCATTTTGGAAACTAGACACCATGAGGAACGTAACAAGGAATAAAGTGAGCCTTAATACCCCACAGGTGTTTCACAACTTTTGCATATGTAAAAAAAAAACAAAACATTTTTTCACTAAAATGTGTGTTTCCCCCCAAATTTCACATTTTTGCAAGGGTTAATAGCAGAAAATACCCCCCAAAATTTGTAACCCCATCTCTTCTGAGTATGGAGGTACCCCATAAGTTGGCATGAAGTGCATTACGGGCGAACTACAATGCTCAGAAGAGAAGGAGTCATATTTGGCTTTTTGAGAGCAAATTTTGCTCGGGGGGGCATGTCACATTTAGGAAGTCCCTATGGTGCCAGGACAGCAAAATAACCCCCACATGGCATACCATTTTGGAAACTAGACCCCTTGAGGAACTTAACAAGCGGTACAGTGAGCATTTACCCCCCACTGGTGTCTGTCAGATCTTTGGAACAGTGCGCTGTACAAAATTTTTTATTTGCACAGCCCATTGTTCCAAAGATCTGTCAGACACCTGTGGGGTGTAAATTCTCACTTCACCCCTCATTACATTCCGTGAGGGGTGTAGTTTCCGAAATGGGGTCACATGTGTTTTTTTTTCTTTTTTGCGTTTGTCAAAACCGCTGTAACAATCAGCCACCCCTGTGCAAATCACCTCAAATGTACATGGTGCACTCTCCCTTCTGAGCCTTGTTGTGCGCCCCCAGAGCACTTTGCGCCCACATATGTGGTATCTCCGTAGTCAGGAGAAATTGCATTACAAATTTTGGGGGGCTTTTTTCCCCTTTACCTCTTGTCAAAATGAAAAGTATAGGGCAACACCAGCATGTTAGTGTAAAAAACATTTTTTTTTTTACACCAACATGCTGGTGTAGACCTCAACTTCCCCTTTTCATAAAATTTGTTAGGCAATTTCTCCCGAGTACGGCGATACCCCATATGTGGCCCTAAACTGTTGCCTTGAAATACGACAGGGCTCCGAAGTGAGAGCGCCATGCGCATTTGAGGCCTGAATTAGGGATTTGCATAGGGGTGGAGATAGGGGTATTCTACGCCAGTGATTCCCAAACAGGGTGCCTCCAGCTGTTGCAAAACTCCCAGCATGCGTGGACAGTCAACGGCTGTCCGGCAATACTGGGAGTTGTTGTTTTGCAACAGCTGGAGGCTCCATTTTGGAAACAGTGGCGTACCAGACGTTTTTCATTTTTATTGGGGAGGGGGCTGTGTAGGGGTATGTGTATATGTAGTGTTTTTTACTTTTTATTTTATTTTGTGTTAGCGTAGTGTAGTGTTTTTGGGGTACAGTCACATGGGCGGGGGGGTTACAGCGAGTTTGAGCTGCCGCGCAAAATTTGCTGCATCGCAAACTTGCAGCCTGATACTCACTGTAAGCCCCTGCCCATGTGAATGTACCCTGTACATTCACAGGGGGGGGACCTCCAGCTGGTGCAAAACTACAACTCCCAGCATGCACAGTCTATCAGTGCATGCTGGCAGTTGTAGTTTTGCAACAGCTGGAGGCACATGGTTTGGGAAACACTGAGTTAGGAAACAGACAATGTTTCCCAACCAGTGTGCCTCCAGTTGTTGCAAAACCACAACTCCCAGCATGCCCAGGCAGCCGAAGGGCATATTGGGAGTAGTGGTTACGTAACAGCTGGAGGAGAACAGTTTGGGGACCACTGTGTAGTGGTGTCCAAGCTGCAGCCCTCCAGATGTTGCAAAACTACAACTCCCAGTATGCCAAAACTGTCCAGGCATGCTGGGAGTTGTAGTTCTGCAACATCTGAAGGGCCAGATGTTACAGAACTACAACTCCCAGCATGCCTGGACAGTAAGGGCATGCTGAGGATGTGTAGTTTTGCAACATCTGGAAGGGCACAGTGATCTCCAAACTGTGGACCTCCAGATGTTGCAAAACTGCAACTCCCAGCATGCCCAGATGCCAAGGGCTGTCTGGGCATGCTGGGAGTTGTAGTTTACAGGGTCCCATTACAGCAATGCATGTCGCTTTACGGCGACGTGCATTGCTGTAAAGGGCCCGACCGCGGCTGAAGATCAACTCACCTGTCGCCGCCGCCGCCGTCTTCCTCGCCGGGATCCGGGTCTTCAGGGACGAGGTAAGTACCGGGGCCGGTCCCCAGCACTCCTCCGTCCCCCGCCGCGTTCTCCGGTCTTCCTCCCGTCCTCTCCGGACTTACAGGGGCCGGGCAGGACGGGAGGAAGTAACCGCCCCCCCTCCTGCGATTGGTCGGTTAGTTAACCGACAGATCGCAGGATATAGGAGGAGGTGGCAGGTTTGCCACCTCGCTCCTATACTTTAGCATGGTCCTGGCTGTCTGTGACAGCCGGGATCATGCAAAATTACCGGGCGGTCGGGTCCCAGAGACCCGATCAGCCCGGTATCGCCGCAGATCGCAAGGGCGATTTCCCTTGCGATTTGCGGCGATCGCCGACATGGGGGGCCTACATGGCCCCCCTCGGCGTTTGCCCTGGATGCCTGCTGAAGCATTTCAGCAGGCATCCGCTTCCGATCTCTGCCCGGGGCGCGGCAGAGACCGGAGAAACACCAGGACTTACTAGTACGTCCTGGGTCCTTAAAGCCCAGGGTGCCAGGACGTTCTAGTACGTCCTGGGTCCTTAAGGGGTTAAAGTGTACCTGTCAGATCCCACCAAAAAAACAAAACTGTTATATGTTACACAGTACCGAATCCTGATCATGTACATGTAATTTTATGTATAAATCACCTATATTTCACTAAAAGATAGCATATTACAGCTGATCAATGTATTTTCAATTGTCTCAAAGGCAGGGGGTGTGTCCCTCTCTTGCCTGCACTGTGATGACTCCTCCCCCTGCTGACTCACTGCTCTTGGAGGAGCATGGCAGTCCTGCTCTGTAACCCTTTCCTCTCTGGTTTTATGCTGTACACACACACACACACACACACACAATGATTATTGGAGATTGCCTGTACCCTACCACCAAAGACAATATGGTTTCTTATGTCATTCATGTGTGTCATCATTTGCCAGTCCTGTAATGCTGGGACTTGTAGTTTTGGAATAGTTGGAGGTACAGTGTTTGGATAACTCTTTTTTTTTCAGCTTTGTTGCCTTTAGCTGTGTGCCTACAGCTTTTTCAAAACTACAACTCCCAGGATGCCCAGACATAATTTGACTGTCCAGGCATGCTTGGAGCTGTAGTTGTCACGATGCCGGCTGGCAGGTAGTGGATCCTCTGTGCCAGAGAGGGATTGGCGTGGACCGTGCTAGTGGATCGGTTCTAAGTCACTACTGGTTTTCACCAGAGCCCGCCGCAAAGCGGGATGGTCTTGCTGCGGCGGTAGTGACCAGGTCGTATCCACTAGCAACGGCTCAACCTCTCTGACTGCTGAAGATAGGCGCGGTACAAGGGAGTAGACAGAAGCAAGGTCGGACGTAGCAGAAGGTCGGGGCAGGCAGCAAGAATCGTAGTCAGGGGCAACGGCAGGAGGTCTGGAACACAGGCTAGGAACACACAAGGAAACGCTTTCACTGGCACAATGGCAACAAGATCCGGCGAGGGAGTGAAGGGGAAGTGAGGTATAAATAGGGAGTGCACAGGTCAACACACTAATTGGAACCACTGCGCCAATCAGCGGCGCAGTGGCCCTTTAAATCGCAGAGACCCGGCGCGCGCGCGCCCTAGGGAGCGGGGCCGCGCGCGCCGGGACAGGACAGACGGAGAGCGAGTCAGGTACGGGAGCCGGGATGCGCATCGCGAGCGGGCGCTACCCGCATCGCGAATCGCATCCCGGCTGGAGACGGTATCGCAGCGCACCGGGTCAGTGGAGCTGCCCGGAGCGCTGCGGTAGCGAGAGAGAAGCGAGCGCTCCGGGGAGGAGCGGGGACCCGGAGCGCTCGGCGTAACAGTACCCCCCCCCTTGGGTCTCCCCCTCTTCTTAGAGCCTGAGAACCTGAGGAGCAGACTTTTGTCTAGGATGTTGTCCTCAGGTTCCCAGGATCTCTCTTCAGGTCCACAGCCCTCCCAATCCACCAAAAAGAACTTTTTTCCTCTGACTGTCTTGGAGGCCAGTATCTCTTTCACTGAGAAGACGTCAGAAGAACCGGAGACAGGAGTGGGAGAAACTAATTTGGGAGAGAAACGGTTGATGATGAGTGGTTTAAGAAGAGAGACATGTAAGGCATTAGGAATACGGAGAGAAGGAGGAAGAAGAAGTTTGTAAGAGACAGGATTAATTTGGCACAAGACTTTGAAGGGACCAAGATAGCGTGGACCCAGTTTGTAACTGGGGACACGAAAGCGGACATATTTAGCGGAGAGCCATACCTTGTCTCCGGGAGCAAAAATGGGGGGAGCTCTTCTTTTCTTATCGGCAAACTTTTTCATGCGAGATGAAGCCTGTAAAAGAGAAACTTGGGTCTCTTTCCATATGGTGGAAAGATCACGAGTCACTTCATCTACCGCGGGCAAACCAGAGGGCAAGGGAGTAGGGAGGGGGGGAAGAGGGTGACGGCCGTACACCACGAAAAATGGGGATTTGGAGGAAGATTCAGAGACTCTAAAGTTATACGAGAATTCGGCCCATGGTAGAAGATCTGCCCAATCATCCTGGCGGGAGGAAACAAAATGTCGTAAATAATCACCAAAGACCTGGTTAATTCTTTCTACTTGTCCATTGGATTGAGGATGATATGCAGAAGAAAAGTTTAATTTAATCTTGAGTTGTTTACAGAGAGCCCTCCAGAATTTTGACACGAATTGGACGCCTCTATCCGAGACTATTTGTGTGGGCAACCCGTGAAGACGAAAAATGTGTACAAAAAATTGTTTAGCCAACTGAGGCGCTGAAGGAAGACCAGGAAGAGGGATGAAATGTGCCATCTTGGAGAATCGATCAACGACCACCCAAACAACAGTGTTGCCACGGGATGGGGGTAGGTCTGTAATAAAATCCATACCAATCAGAGACCAAGGCTGTTCGGGGACAGGCAGAGGATGAAGAAAACCAGCGGGCTTCTGGCGAGGAGTCTTATCCCGAGCACAGACAGTGCAGGCTCGCACAAAGTCCACGACATCCGTCTCCAGAGTCGGCCACCAATAGAAGCGAGAGATGAGTTGCACAGATTTCTTGATGCCTGTATGACCTGCGAGATGGGAGGAGTGACCCCATTTGAGGATTCCGAGGCGTTGGCGTGGAGAGACGAAGGTCTTTCCTGGAGGAGTTTGCCTGATGGAGGCTGGAGAAGTGGAGATCAGGCAGTCAGGAGGAATGATGTGTTGCGGAGAGAGTTCGACTTCCGAGGCATCCGAGGAACGAGAGAGAGCATCGGCCCTAATGTTCTTATCGGCAGGCCGAAAGTGAATTTCAAAATTAAATCGGGCAAAGAACAGAGACCACCTGGCCTGGCGAGGATTCAGCCGTTGGGCAGACTGGAGATAGGAGAGGTTCTTGTGATCGGTGTAAATAATAACAGGAAATCTTGATCCCTCCAGCAGATGCCTCCATTCCTCAAGTGCTAATTTAATGGCTAGAAGCTCTCGATCCCCGATGGAGTAGTTCCTCTCCGCCGGAGAGAAGGTCCTAGAAAAAAAACCACAAGTAACAGCATGCCCGGAAGAATTTTTTTGTAGAAGGACCGCTCCAGCTCCTACAGAGGAGGCATCAACCTCCAATAGGAAGGGTTTAGATGGGTCAGGTCTGGAGAGCACGGGAGCCGAAGAAAAGGCAGACTTGAGCCGTTTAAAGGCGTCTTCCGCTTGAGGAGGCCAAGACTTGGGATTGGCATTTTTTTTGGTTAAAGCCACGATAGGGGCCACAACGGTAGAAAAATGTGGAATAAATTGCCTGTAATAATTGGCGAACCCCAAAAAACGTTGGATAGCACGGAGTCCGGAGGGGCGTGGCCAATCTAAGACGGCAGAGAGTTTGTCTGGATCCATTTGTAGTCCCTGGCCAGAGACCAAGTATCCTAGGAAAGGAAGAGATTGGCATTCAAACAGACATTTCTCTATCTTGGCATAAAGTTGATTGTCACGAAGTCTCTGAAGAACCATACGGACATGCTGGCGGTGTTCTTCTAGATTGGCAGAAAAAATCAGGATATCGTCCAGATATACAACAACACAGGAGTATAAGAGATCACGAAAAATTTCATTAACAAAGTCTTGGAAGACGGCAGGGGCGTTGCACAGGCCAAAGGGCATGACCAGATACTCAAAGTGTCCATCTCTAGTGTTAAATGCCGTTTTCCATTCATCCCCCTCTCTGATGCGGATGAGATTATAAGCACCTCTTAAGTCCAGTTTGGTAAAGATGTGGGCACCTTGGAGGCGATCAAAGAGTTCAGAGATGAGGGGTAGAGGGTAGCGGTTCTTTATCGTGATTTTATTAAGACCGCGGTAGTCAATGCAAGGGCGTAGAGAGCCATCTTTTTTGGACACAAAGAAAAATCCGGCTCCGGCAGGAGAGGAGGATTTACGGATAAAGCCTTTTTTTAAATTTTCCTGGATGTACTCCGACATAGCAAGAGTCTCTGGGGCGGACAGAGGATAGATTCTGCCCCGGGGTGGAGTAGTGCCCGGGAGGAGGTCAATAGGACAATCATAAGGCCTGTGAGGAGGTAGAGTCTCAGCTTGTTTTTTGCAAAAAACATCCGCAAAGTCCATATAGGCCTTAGGGAGACCGGTTACAGGGGGAACCACAGAGTCACGGCAAGGGGTACTGGGAACCGATTTTAGGCAGTCCTTGAAACAAGAGGGCCCCCAACTCTTGATCTCCCCAGTGGACCAATCCAGGGTTGGGGAATGGAGTTGAAGCCAGGGTAGTCCAAGGAGGATTTCGGAAGTGCAATTGGGGAGGACCAAAAATTCAATCTTCTCGTGATGAGGTCCGATGCACATTAGAAGGGGCTCCGTGCGGAAACGTATGGTACAATCCAATCTTTCATTGTTTACACAATTGATGTAGAGGGGTCTGGCGAGACTGGTCACTGGGATGTTGAACCTGTTGACGAGAGAGGCCAAAATAAAATTTCCTGCAGATCCGGAATCCAAGAAGGCCATAGTAGAGAAGGAGAAGGCAGAGGCAGATATCCGCACAGGCACAGTAAGACGTGGAGAAGCAGAGTAGACATCAAGGACTGTCTCACCTTTGTGCGGAGTCAGCGTACGTCTTTCCAGGCGGGGAGGACGGATAGGACAATCCTTCAGGAAGTGTTCGGTACTGGCACAGTACAGACAGAGATTCTCCATGCGGCGTCGTGTCCTCTCTTGAGGTGTCAGGCGAGACCGGTCGACCTGCATAGCCTCCACGGCGGGAGGCACAGAAACGGATTGCAGGGGACCAGAGGAGAGAGGAGCCGGGGAGAAAAAACGTCTTGTGCGAACAAAGTCCATATCCTGGCGGAGCTCCTGACGCCTTTCGGAAAAACGCATGTCAATGCGAGTGGCAAGATGGATGAGTTCATGTAGGTTAGCAGGGATTTCTCGTGCGGCCAGAACATCTTTAATGTTGCTGGATAGGCCTTTTTTAAAGGTCGCGCAGAGGGCCTCATTATTCCAGGATAATTCTGAAGCAAGAGTACGGAATTGTACGGCGTACTCGCCAACGGAAGAATTACCCTGGACCAGGTTCAACAGGGCAGTCTCAGCAGAAGAGGCTCGGGCAGGTTCCTCAAAGACACTTCGAATTTCTAAGAAGAAGGAGTGTATAGAGGCAGTGACGGGGTCATTGCGGTCCCAGAGCGGTGTGGCCCATGACAGAGCTTTTCCAGACAGAAGGCTGACTACGAAAGCCACCTTAGACCTTTCAGTAGGGAACTGGTCCGACATCATCTCCAAGTGCAGGGAACATTGGGAAAGAAAGCCACGGCAGAATTTAGAGTCCCCATCAAATTTATCCGGCAAGGATAGTCGTAGACCAGAAGCGGCCACTCGCTGCGGAGGAGGTGCAGGAGCTGGCGGAGGAGATGATTGCTAAAGCTGTGGTAGTAGCTGCTGTAGCATCACGGTCAGTTGAGACAGCTGTTGGCCTTGTTGCGCTATCTGTTGTGACTGCTGGGCGACCACCGTGGTGAGGTCGGCGACAACTGGCAGAGGAACTTCAGCGGGATCCATGGCCGGATCTACTGTCACGATGCCGGCTGGCAGGTAGTGGATCCTCTGTGCCAGAGAGGGATTGGCGTGGACCGTGCTAGTGGATCGGTTCTAAGTCACTACTGGTTTTCACCAGAGCCCGCCGCAAAGCGGGATGGTCTTGCTGCGGCGGTAGTGACCAGGTCGTATCCACTAGCAACGGCTCAACCTCTCTGACTGCTGAAGATAGGCGCGGTACAAGGGAGTAGACAGAAGCAAGGTCGGACGTAGCAGAAGGTCGGGGCAGGCAGCAAGAATCGTAGTCAGGGGCAACGGCAGGAGGTCTGGAACACAGGCTAGGAACACACAAGGAAACGCTTTCACTGGCACAATGGCAACAAGATCCGGCGAGGGAGTGAAGGGGAAGTGAGGTATAAATAGGGAGTGCACAGGTGAACACACTAATTGGAACCACTGCGCCAATCAGCGGCGTAGTGGCCCTTTAAATCGCAGAGACCCGGCGCGCGCGCGCCCTAGGGAGCGGGGCCGCGCGCGCCGGGACAGGACAGACGGAGAGCGAGTCAGGTACGGGAGCCGGGATGCGCATCGCGAGCGGGCGCTACCCGCATCGCGAATCGCATCCCGGCTGGAGACGGTATCGCAGCGCACCGGGTCAGTGGAGCCGCCCGGAGCGCTGCGGTAGCGAGAGAGAAGCGAGCGCTCCGGGGAGGAGCGGGGACCCGGAGCGCTCGGCGTAACAGTAGTTATGCAACAGCTGGAGGCACATGTTTGGTAAAACTCTGTGTTACAGCAGTTTGTTCCTCCTGCAGCCTTGTCCATTAGCCATCTTGTGTCCATGACTCTTGGGCACACTCATGCAGCTGTGGGACTCATCAGTGTCCCAGGAAGTATGGGGATCCCTAGTGGTGGGATTTTCAATGGCAGCTTTCTCTTCTTTTTAATTCCCTGTGAATGTCCGCTATTGGGAGATTCTACTGTACTTCTTTAAAAAAAATGTCACACTATTAAGTGTCACTATTAAGAGATCTTTCCGCTATTAAAAATCTTTCTAAATGACCGAATATTGTACTGTACTCACTATATAGTGTAATTACCTATAAAACATAATAAAAAGCGATATTACAGTAGAATATCCCAGTGCCGTTTAACCCCTTAAGGACCAAGGACGTACCGGTACGTCCTTGGTCCTGCTCTTCTGATATAACGCGGGGTTACACAGTAACCCCGCGTCATATCATGGCGGGCCCGGCGTCATAGTGAAGCCGGGACCCGCCTCTAATAGCGCGCAGCGCCGATCGCGGCGCCGCGCGCTATTAACCCTTTAGCCGCGCGCTCAAAGCTGAGCCGCGCGGCTAAAAGTGAAAGTGAAAGTTCCCGGCTAGCTCAGTTGGGCTGTTCGGGATAGCCGCGGCTAATCGCGGCATCCCGAACAGCTGACAGGACAGCGGGAGGGCCCCTTCCTGCCTCCTCGCTGTCCGATCGCCGAATGACTGCTCAGTGCCTGAGATCCAGGCATGAGCAGTCATCCGGCAGAATCGTTGATCACTGGTTTCTTATGAGAAACCAGTGATCAATGATGAAGATCAGTGTGTGCAGTGTTATAGGTCCCTATGGGACCTATAACACTGCAAAAAAAAAGTGAAAAAAAAAAGTGAATAAAGATCATTTAACTCCTCCCCTATTAAAAGTTTGAATCACCCCCCTTTTCCAATAATAAAAAAAACACAGTGTAAATAAAAATAAAAATAAACATATGTGGTATCACCGCGTGCGGAAATGTCCGAATTATAAAAATATATCATTAATTAAACCGCTCGGTCAATGGCGTGCGCGCAAAAAAATTCCAAAGTCCAAAATAGTGCATTTTTGGTCACTTTTTATATCATTTAAAAATGAATAAAAAGTGATCAATAAGTCCTATCAATACAAAAATGGTACCGTTAAAAACTTCAGATCACGGCGCAAAAAATGAGCGCTCATACCGCCCCATACACGGAAAAATAAAAAAAGTTATAGGGGTCAGAAGATGACAATTTTAAACGTATTAATTTTCCTGCATGTAGTTATGATTTTTTCCAGAAGTCCGACAAAATCAAACCTATATAAGTAGGGTATCATTTTAATCGTATGGACCTACATAATACATATCAGGTGTCATTTTTACCGAAAAATGTACTACGTAGAAACGGAAGCCCTCAAAAGTTACAAAACAGCGTTTTTTTTTCAATTTTGTCGCACAATGATTTTTTTTCCCGCTTCACCATAGATTTTTGGGCAAAATGACTGACGTCATTACAAAGTAGAATTGGTGGCGCAAAAAATAAGCCATCATATGGATTTTTAGGTGTAAATTTGAAAGAGTTATGATTTTTTAAAGGCAAGGAGCAAAAAACGAAAATGCAAAAACGGAAAAACCTCCGGTCCTTAAGGGGTTAATCACCCCTTATCACCCCCCCTATATAATTTCCTCCTTCCTTATTAACCCTGTGCCATCTCATTCCCATGTGCCTTGTGCCCACCCTTACTTCCTGTGCCATTTCATTCCTCCCTTATTACCCTCTGTCGCACAGGGGAAATAAAGTGGTACGGGGGGGGGGGGGGGGGGGATCAGGGAAGAAGGGGGTGAATGATTTGGCCGGCAAACCTACAGAAGCAGGAGACCACTGTTTAAACAATGGTCTTCTGCTTCTGTGTTGGGGCTTCTGCAGGTGGGTGCAGCGGGGGCCTGTGCCCCTTACTGATGTAATAGCTGTACCCCCTGACAGCGGCCCTGTGTATAAGGTAGGGGCCAGCACATAAGCCTGGTTGTCCCCTATTGGAAGTGTTTTGTCTCCTTTTGTCCCCTATTGGGAGTGTTTTGTCCCCCAATGGGAGTGTTTTGTCCCCTAATCTGAGTGTTTTGTCTCCTTTTGTCCCCTACTGGGAGTGTTTTGTCCCCTAATGGGAGTGTTTTGTCTCCTTTTGTCCCCTACTGGGAGTGTTTTGTCCCCTATTGGGAGTGTTTTGCCCCCTATTAGGTGTGTCCGCATCCACTATTGCGAGTGTCCCCTATTAGGAATGTTTGTCCCCTAATGGGAGTGTTTTGTCTGCTATTGTCCCCTATTAGGTGTGTCAGCGTCTGCTATTGGGAATGTCCCCTATTTGGAGGGTGCCAGATCTGGTGCCAGAAAGTTAAACAGATTTGTAAATCACTTCTATTTAAAAAAATCTTTATCCTTGTAGTACTTTTTAGGGGCTGTATACTAAAGAGAAATCCAAAAAAGAAATGCATTTCCTCTGATGTCATGACCACAGTGCTCTCTGCTTACCTCTGCTGTCCATTTTGCTTTGCTTTGTTAAAAAAAAAAATGTTTTATTTGTGTTTAAAAAAAGCGGCCACTAGGTGTCTCTGTACTTGTCCAGAGCACATTTCCCCCCCATCTTTTGCACAGACTTTGGACTCCTGCTGGCCTGGCACAAGTCCAAAATCAGGAAATGCTGAGGGGGTCGGGTTGGGGGGGTGGTGCAGCCTTAGCCAATCATAGCTCATGGAGCTGATGGTTGTTGCCAAACTTATAAAATTACCTTTTCATTTCTCAACCAAGTGTTAAGGAGGCGAGCTGAGCTGCTCAAATCCCACACCTTGCATGCCTCCTCGGCCAGTTTTAAAGGAGTATTCTGGATAAATATTTTTTTTCTATGTTTCTGAGCATGATGCAATGAGTACACACAAGTGATACTTACCTACTCACTCATTCAATTAATGAGGCCAGTGATTGGCTGAGGAGGTAAGTCCTGCTCCTGGTCGAGGAAACAGGGAGAAGAGACAAGCAGCGGGGGCCAGAAAGTCTGTGGAAGAAAGACCCATTAATGGCTTTCTTAGTTGTATCATACAAAGTATTGCCATCTGTAGAAATACATGGGGAGCACGAATGTCTCTGGAAAGAGATTTCAAACTAAATATTACTGAGAACAGGTAGCACGGTGGTACTCAAGGGGATGATAGGTATTGTGGTGCAGGCAATCTGGGAGTAGTAGTCCTTAGGGGATGCTTGTACTTTAACCCACAGGTTTGTGGCACATTTCCCTTTGAGTAGGGCATTCACTCTTCCAAGCATGAGAAAGGCTGCAAGTGGGCAGCCGAAATGTCCCTATGATTTTTGGATGAATAAACTACACTAAGTTTTCACATACATCGGAGTGCTGCGGACTTTTTGGTGTGGATATCTATCTATCTATATATATAGAAAGGACCACAGCACACAAGATTCAATCCAAGTAAAGTGCGTTTATTGCATCCTCACCATAACAAATTGCTACGTTTCTGCGGCCGCATTTATCAAGCATCAAGCATGCTTCATAAAGGCGGTGGGAGACCGCAGAAACGTCGCACTTTGTTATGCTGAGGATGCAATAAACGCACTTAACGTGGATTGAATCTTGTGTGTTGCGGTCCTTTCTACATGGACTGAAGTCTTGGTATCCACGACCAGGAGCTATATGATGGCGTTCACCTTAAGACTTACATTCTTTGGATTGGTTGTGCGGTTCTTTGGACTGTATTATCTATCTATCCATCTCCACTGGGTTTTTCTATGTATCTTTCTAGATATACACTATGGATAATGAGACTTTTCCTACTCACCAAGGGCTCCTGTTTAGTTTAGAGAACCTGTGTCCTGTGTCTCTGGAAATCCCAATAGAGGGACACTTTGTTATCAGCTTATTGAAAAGGGACTTGTTTGTCAGTGTTTTTATTTTTATTTTTTGCTGAATAAAACAGCATAGATTATTCTATCTAGAGAGGCATCTTGCAGAGGACATATACTACACAATGGGCCTGATTTACTAAGAGTGGAGTGTAGTTTTCTTAGTGGAATTTTTTTTCCCAACAAATATCTTTCTACGGTATTTACTACTTTCCCTACATTTTGCACTTTTACCTACGTTTTGCATTTTTGGGGGATTTTCCTCAGCTCAAATCCACCACATTTTCTGTGGAAACCTTAGTAAATATGTTGGGATTTTTCTAAAGTGTCAGGTACACGCCCCTTTTTGATGACCACGCCCCCTTTACCCAACAGCCACAACACTTTTTTGGCATTTTCTCAGTAGAATAGAGAATTTGTCAGGTTTCTTTCAATTCTGGCGCAGACAGAATTTCTTGCTCAATGCACCAGAATCTGGAACACAACCTGACATAACAAGTCAGGTTTAGAATAGTAAATCAGGGCCAATATGTTGGGTTTTTTTGGGAGCAAAGCTAAATTCTCCCAACATATATTTCCGACATACATTGTTCTATAGTACCACTTACAAGAACATCCAACGGTGTAAATAAAACCATGCATCAACCCATCTACAGCTTACATAGTCTGTATTCTTCTTTAAAATAAGTATAAACATTATGGGCCTCCACCTGTTCATGTTGTGGTGGTGGGTGGCCACGAGTATAAGTGCTCGGCCTTTGCCGACGACCTTCTGGTCTACCTGACTAATCCAATGGTGTCCTTACCCAACCTGATGCGCAGGCTCACTGAGTTTGGAGCTTGGTTGAATTTTAAAATCAATTTCTCCAAATCCGAGGCTCTGGGTGTTTCGTTGCCAGGGCATGTGGAAGCTTCCCTTCGTTTAGCATTTCCCTTCACCTGGCCTTCTGGGGGGATAATATATCTGGGGACCCGGATCTCATCTGACCTTTCCCAATTGTTCTCCCTCAACTTTACCCCCTTGCTAGCGCGTTTTCACGCAGATTTATCGGCCTGGAATAGGCGGGAGTTCTCTTGGTTAGGTCGGATGAGCATCCTTAAAATGACCCTTATGCCCCGCTTGCTGTACCTCTTGCAGATATTACCCATACATATTCAGGCCTCCTTTTTGCGCTCGGTGCGTAAATGCTTTGGTTTATTCGTCTGGTCCTCAACTCGTCCTCGACTGAATCGTATCCTTCTTTCCAGACCTAAGTTGTCCGGAGGGACTGGTTTACCTGATTGCCGCCTGTACTTTTTAGCATGTGTGCATGCCCGTGTCTTGGACTGGACGCATAACCTGGACTCCAAATTGTGGGTACGACTGGCCCAGGATCTCTCCACGAGAACGTTGGCTACCTTGCCATGGACCTGGTCCCCCTCCCGTCAAGAAATGTTCCCGTCTTCGTTTTCTACTCGTCACACTCTAGCTTCCCTGCATGCGGTGGGCGGTGAGGAATGCCTGATTGATAGGCTGGGCCCACTGGTTCCTGTGTCTAGTAACCCATCTTTCCCGCCTGGTGATCTCTGGGGGGGGGGCGACTTCTTTGGGGCCACCCTGACGAACCCTCTTAGGCTCTGGCACATTGTGACAGAGGGGAGGATGAAGACTTTAGAGGAGCTGCTTGCCAAGAGACCATCCTCCAGACGAGCACTGTTTGCTTATATCCAATTGCGTCATTTTTTTCCCTCAATCTTGTCCCAGGTTAGAGCACACCGCCCGCTGGAACCTTTTGAACACCTTTGTCTTGCCTGCTCCTATCCTGGGCATGCCATTTCTCTGATCTATGGACTATTATTGTCCCCTAGGTCACGCTCCCTTCCAGCGTATTGTCGGGCCTGGGAAACTGAATTGGGCGAGATGGGCGGTTTTGCGAGATGGGCGGTTTTTCTAGTCATTTGACAGGAGAGGAGGAGTAGGAGCAGCCAGAGGAGCTAGAAGGTTATGAGGAAGGCGAGACAGAGGACCCAGACACGCCGTGGCAGTATGCAGTGAAGATGGATGCAGGGAGTCCCTCCGAGTCACTTGCACAAATGGCATGATGCATGCTCACTTGCTTGTTTAGTGACCGCCAAATTGTCACCATTTGACAGCGGGATGACTTCTGGCTCTCCACAAACACAGCCATTTCACAGGGTTTTTAGTTTGAAATAGGGAGAGTTTCCTGTGTGGGGCTGCCCTTTTTAAGGCAAGTAACACTTGCCAAGAAGGGAATTAATAATGCGAAAGTAGGGCCTTACAGGGGAAGTTTTTGCCCCCATCGGTTACAATGAACCACACGTTGTTCCCTTCCACCTTTTAGAGGTCTGTGCATCACATCAATACTTGGTGGTGTAGGTGGCATATGGTGTTTTTTGCACACCTTTCCTTTTGTTTGATTTAAAAAAAAATTTGGGTACATATATTATATCCTAAGAATATTATTAAAAGTTAAGTTTTACGTAATGCATATCCTCAATAGTGTTGCTCGCGAATATTCGCAATTCGAATTTTATTTGCGAATATCGCATATTCGCGAATATTCGCGAATATAGCGCTATATATTCGTCATTACGAATATTCGTTTTTTTTATTTTTATTTTTTTCACAGTACACATCACAGTGATCATCCCTCTCTGCTTCCAGCTTATGTGGTGTAAGAAGGCTCTAATACTACTGTGTGAGACCGGTGTGCGAATTTTCGCATATACGAAATTTGCATATGCTAATTTTCGCATATGCGAATTTTCGCTTATACTAATTTTTGCATATGCGAATTTTCGCATATGTTAATTTTCGCACACGCGAAAATAAAACGAGAATATTACGATTATGCGAATATTCACGAATATGGCGAATATTCGTCCATATATTCGCGAATATTCGCGAATTCGAATATGGCCTATGCCGCTCAACACTAATCCTCAATACTTACTTGTGCACACTAACACTTTTACAAAAGAGACCATTTTCTTCTGCCTACCTACTTCAGCTACTATTCTGATCCTGCCAACCGCCTAATGCCCCACATCTGATGCCAAGTTCTAATTTCTTTCATCCACCTTCGTCTCCGGGTACTGGTAGTGCCACCCACTGCCCCACTATGTCCCCGGGTCACTTTCAGGACTCCTGATGCTGCTGATGCCACCTCCAGGCTGTCTCATTCTGCCACCATATGTTCTCCTCATGCTGATGCGAGCTCCAAGCTGTCTCATACTGCCACCTCATGCTGATGCCAGCTCCAGGCTGTCTCATACTGCCACCATATGTTCTCCTCATGCTGCTGCCACCTCCAGGCTGTCTCATTCTGCAACTATATGATCTCCTTAAGTTTCCGCCATCTCCATGCTGTGTCATTCAGCCACTATATGGTCTCATCATGCTTCCACCACCTCCAGACTGTGTCATTCAGCCAATATATGTTCTCCTCTTGCTTCAGCCACCTCCATGCTGTGTCATTCAGCCACTATATGGTCTCCTCATACTTCCGCCACCTCCAGGCTGTGTCATTCAGCCAATATATGGTCTCCTCATGCCGCCACCTCAACGCTGTGTCATTCATCCACTATATGGTCTCCTCATGCTGCCGCCACATCCTTGCTGTGTCATTCAGCCACTATATGGTCTCCTCATACTGATGCCACCTCCAGGCTCTGTCATTGTGCCACTCTGCAACAGTGATTCTAATAGCAATGCCTCTAATCTGCATGTCATACTGAATAACAGTATTATTTCACTAACCCAGCACACACCCTATGCGTGTTACAGCAAGGCAAAGTGTTTTACACCCCTATTGAGGTTCTCTGTAGGCCAGAAATAGCCCTTTTTAATTTGCCACAAATAAATTTGGACCAAACTGAAGTTTTTGGGAAATTTAGGCGAATCGGCAGAATCAAATTTTTCAAAAAATTTGCTCATCTCTAATAATCGCCAGCAGTTGGACTACAGTATCTCTTTTGTGGGATCAGACCAGTCTGGCTAGCCTTCAACCCTCACACACATCAGTTAGCCTTGGTCAACCATGACCATGTTGCCAGGTCACCTTGGACCACTTTTGGTAGGAAGTAATCACTGCATACCAGGTAAACCCCATGAGTCCTGTGTGTGTGTGTGGAAAGTATAATAAATATATAGTAGATGTACAGTATATATGTTACACCCAGTGCAGAATCTAAGTAGGCTATTCATGATGTAAAGGTAAGGGCTCGCTCACACTGCCAGCCTGCCCCGTTAATAGCAGCTCCATTGGTCAGTCCATTGGAAAGACAGGAGTTATGCGAAGAAAAAATAGTGCATGCCCTATTTTTTTCTCTGTTCAACTTCTGTAAAATGATGGACCCCATGGGATACATCAGGAACCGGCGTTGTCAGGTGTGTTCCGACCCCTTCAGGGAACCATTCGATACAAAAAAAAAAAAAATCCGAACAGATCCTAAACAGGTTGGAGCACAATGGCTGATGGGAATTTGTAGGTAGAATGTACTGTATATTCCAGGCAAAACAAAAAATTGCAAGGTGTTCTCTAGTACACTAACTGCCTGTTGTTATACTACGCTAGTGTTTTCCAACCAGTGTGCCTCCAGCTGTTGCAAAGCTACAACTTCCAGCGTGCCCGGACAGCCAAGGGCCTCGGCCATCCAAAGAACCCCCCTGATCACCACAGTGAAGGGGCCACAGTGTTCATACAATCACTTATAGGACACTATGGGGAATATTTATCAAAACCCGTGCAAAGGAAAAGTTCTAAAACAAGAGAGGAAAGCGATCCATAGCGTAACACCGGAGGAAGGCTGAGAGTAATCACAAGTCAAATACCACTTACCCTGGGTGGTTGTGTACCATCATACACAACAATGATATGCACGTGAGTGATAAAGTATGAGTCCTGTCTGCAGCTTCCAGCCTTCAAATCATACAGCAAGGCGATCGGCTTAACAAGGAGCCGCAGCTTTCTCAAGTGCAGCGAAACACATTGCATTCTGAGCATCCTTAAAATTCTGAGCATCCTTAAAATGACCCTTATGCCCCGCTTGCTGTACCTCTTGCAGATATTACCCATACATATTCAGGCCTCCTTTTTGCGCTCGGTGCGTAAATGCTTTGGTTTATTCGTCTGGTCCTCGACTGAATCGTATCCTTCTTTCCAGACTTAAGTTGTCCGGAGGGACTGGTTTACCTGATTGCCGCCTGTACTTTTTAGCATGTGTGCATGCCCGTGTCTTGGACTGGACGCATAACCTGGACTCCAAATTGTGGGTACGACTGGCCCAGGATCTCTCCACGAGAACGTTGGCTACCTTGCCATGGACATGGTCCCCCTCCCGTCAAGAAATGTTCCCGTCTTCGTTTTCTACTCGTCACACTCTAGCTTCCCTGCATGCGGTGGGCGGTGAGGAATGCCTGATTGATAGGCTGGGCCCACTGGTTCCTGTGTCTAGTAACCCATCTTTCCCGCCTGGTGATCTCTGGGGGGGGCGACTTCTTTGGGGCCACCCTGACGAACCCTCTTAGGCTCTGGCACATTGTGACAGAGGGGAGTATGAAGACTTTAGAGGAGCTGCTTGCCAAGAGACCATCCTCCAGACGAGCACTGTGAAATAAATTTGTGAAATATTTCATTCTGTGAAATAAATTTAGCATTTACCTTTCTGGTTGTGTCCTGTGGTCCGGTCAGCGCTGGAACTATCCTGCCATTTGTTTCTTGTGAAGCCGATCTCCTTACCAAAGGAAAAGTTGACCAGTTGGCCCTAATAAATTCTACTCTTAATATAAGTGTGGAAATAGAAAAAGAACAATATATAGGGGGGTAGTACAATACAATCTTAAAATTGTGGTAGGTCTCTTTTACCTACGCGTTTCGCCCTCCTTAATGGAGGGGGGACTCATCAGGGATAAGAGAACCACAAAAAACAAATGATATAAATGGGTGTACCTAATAAGACATACACAATAAAGTAATCAATAGTATGATAAAGGGTGACAAAAGTAAGCAGGCGTCTCAGAGAGGAAGTCTGTGTCAGTCTTAGTCAGAGATCTGTCTTAAAGATATGGTGAAATTTACATAATAGATAATGCAGATATAATGAAGATATACATCCAATAAGTAATACAGAGGCATTAATGATACACATCCACTACAGAAATTGATGGCTTCAGAGGTTATTACACAGATAGTAGCCTGTATTGTGCATATATAAGGTAACAGCCGCACCAAAATTGGATATTGCGCAACAGGCTGCCAGATATATTATTCAAATAACCACATACATGACCACAGATTCCTGGATAGTAGGCCAGAATGCAGTTAAATAAGTGGCACATCCAGTGGAAACAGATGTATGTTAGTCTAAGGCTCTGGGATATTTATGGTAGGAAAAACTACACCTGATGATGGTGGTAGAATTGTGCCCTTTGGCGGTGTGGTATCCCGCACTGATAATATTGCCGTGTAGAGGATCTGGATGTGCCACGAGGACGCCGCATGAAGTTGAAGTGCTGCAGCCACTTAAATGTCCTGGAAATCGAACCCTGAGAGCCCTTGGAAGCACGGGAGAACATACAAACTCCATGGTTGGACCATGTTACCGTACAATATACAATGTACAATTCTATTTCTACTTATAGGCTTGTGTTAACATACTTGTGTCATTATTAATGATAATAAATTAACACATTAAGACATTTAGTATAATTTCAGAGCGGCGTGCGCATGAGTGAACACAAGTTGTGGCAAATACTGTGCGGCCTCCTTCAACTGTCTTTCGAGACTAAAATGCTGAAAAACAGGTTTACTAATTAAAAACTCCCTCCCCCTTTCCAGCCTTCTATACAAGAGGTTGGGTCTTGGAGACAGTACTAGTCACCTCGCCCTGCGTGACGCTGTAAATGTTTCCTCCCGGACATAGATAAAGCTTTGTTGCTAATCTGTACCTGGGCACCTGGACAATACATGGCTCTCCTATCAGGCCCATGAAAATCTCCATGTTGGTTTTGAAGCTGTGAATTATATATATATACACACACCTTACGTTAGAATGTCCGGGGAACAGGATTGGAACAAGAAGACGGTCAAGATTTTGACAAAAAAGGAAGGAAATACGAAATGTGCAGACTGCGGAGAGCCAGGTGAGAACAAATGGGTGGTGTGAACAGGGTATAAGAAAGAAAAAAGTAAGCGAGGGAATCATGGGAGAGAGAAAAAGAAGAAGAAGTTACAAGGTAAGTCTGGGAGTGAAGTTTTTACATTTTTGTGTTGCACTTTAGCACGTCTTGCAGCTTTGTCAGCTTAGAACAGTGTTTCCCAACCAGTGCGCCTCCAGATGTTGCAAAACTACAACTCCCAGTATGCCCGGACACCTGTAGCAAAACTACATGCCCGGACAGCTGTTGTAGAACTACAACTCCCAGCATGCCCGGACAGCCTCCAGCTGCTGCAAAACTACAACTCTCAGCATGACGGGACACCTGTAGAAAAACTACATGCCCAGACAGCTGTTGTAGAACTACAAATCCCAGCATGCCCGGACAGCCTGCAGCTGATGCAAAACTACAACTCCCAGCATACCCGGACAGCCTCCAGCTGATGCAAAACTACAACTCCCAGCATACCCGGACAGCCTCCAGCTGATGCAAAACTACAACTCCCAGCATGCCCGGACAGCCTCCAGCTGATGCAAAACTACAACTCCCAGCATGCTCGGACAGCCTCCAGCTGATGCAAAACTACAACTCCCAGCATGCCCGGACAGCCTCCAGCTGATGCAAAACTACAACTCCAAGCATGCCCGGACAGCCTCCAGCTGATGCAAAACTACAACTCCAAGCATGCCCGGACAGCCTCCAGCTGATGCAAAACTACAACTCCCAGCATGCTGGGAGTTATGGTTTTGCAACAGCTGGAGGAACACTGGTTTGGAAAACACTGGCTTAGAAAATAAAGACGAGAACAACAGGCTGAAGAATATGTGTAATCTCTGTGACCTATTTCGCCTAATTTTGCATCCATAAAAAAATAAAATTACTGCTACTCACAATAAGGGTATGTTCACACTACGGAATTCCCCACGGAATTCCGCAGTGTGAACTTGACATTAGTGTGAATGGGTCTCCGCGAGACCCATTCACGCTGCGTAATTTCAGCGGCGGACAATTCCGCCGCTGAAATTGTTCCGCGCAAGGAAAGAACATGTTCATTCTTTGCGTGGAAGTCCGTGAGCACTGCATAGCTGTCAATGGTGACGGCGCAGTACCGCACGGTCCTTCCGCCGCTGCCGGCTGCCAGTCTGAATCTCCGCCTGCTGAATTCAGCGAGCGGAGATTCCGTTCACACTCTGTAGTGTGAACATACCCTAATGATTTCACTATTTCAGTTAATATTAATATTATTATTACTATTGTTATTATTATTATTATTATTAATAATAATAATAATTAATAATAATATTTCTCCTTTTGCATAAAAAATTTATAAAATAATAATACTATTCATAATAATTATTAGAGATGAGCGAACTTACAGTAAATTCGATTCATCACGAACTTCTCGGCTCGGCAGTTGATGACTTTTCCTGCATAAATTAGTTCAGCTTTCAGGTGCTCCGGTGGGCTGGAGACTCTTTCCTGGGACTGTATCCACCTTTTCCAGCCCACCGGAGCACCTGAAAGCTGAACTCATTTATGCAGGAAAAGTCATCAACTGCCGAGCCGAGAAGTTCGTGACGAATCGAATTTACTGTAAGTTCGCTCATCTCTATTATTATTAATAATAATAATTATAATAATAGTAACTCACAGGTGTCCAGGTCTTATTATGGGAATTGTACCCAAAGGGATAGGAGTTGTAAACTTGTCCAACCCTGCTTAACCCTTTGTAAAGGTACAAGTCAGTGTCTAGTCATTTTCCTATTAAAGATGATTATTGCTAATACAAAGCCACTGTAATATTGCCCAACATCCTGCTACATCACCTGAGCACAGTAAACACTGACTTAGAACTTATTCACATTTCCGCAATGAGAGACGTACGTCTGGTGCCAAAAACCGGATCTCATCCTCATCCTTTTTTTTTTCCTTAGAGATGTAAATGAGACATTAAACTAAAGTTAAAAGTCATGTGATCAATAAGTGCTGCGTATTAACATCGGGCCCTTATCCCAATGTATTTAGGATCTGTATGTCTTCTGTACAGTGGTCCCTCAAGTTACAATATTAATTGGTTCTGGGACGACCATTGTATGTTGAAACCATTGTATGTTCAGACCATAACTCTATGGAAACCTGGTGATTGGTTCTGAAGCCACCAAAATGTCATCCAAAAATAGGAAAAAAGTGAGAATTAAAGAAAAATAAGTAGATAATTAATATAGATAAAGCAAATCCTTACATATAAAAGTAATAAAGATCTGCTGGGAGCTGTAAATCACTGTCTATGTCAGTGTTTCCTAAGCAGGGAGCCTCCAGCTGTTGCAAAACTACAACTCCCAGCATGCCTGGACAGCCAAAGGCTGTCCGGGCATGCCGGGAGTTGTAGTTTTGTAACAGCTGGGGGAACCCTGCTTGGGAAACACTGGTCTATGTAGAGGACAGGAGCTTCTTCGGGGTCCTGTACAGAACACGCAATGTCCTAAAAAAGTAAAATGGATCCGCCCTCACCTGGTGTCCAAAGGAGCAGCTAACCCTGGTACAGGTAAAGTGTACAGAACATGTAATACCTCCCCGTACTGTAGGGGGCGCTACCAGACACCAGTCAGTGCATACACTTCAGTAATACAGGGGTTTTACCAGTGAAATGTCCATTCTGATTGGTCAGATCTTTCAGCCATTGAAACGTTTTACAGATCTGGACTGTCTGTAGCATTGTATGTTGAGTCTGGTTTCAAGTTACAATGGTCCAGAAAAGACCATTGTATGTTGAAACTATTGAATGTTGAGGCCATTGTAAGTTGAGGGATCACTGTATATGATCGCTCCCCAAGTCTGTGTTGTTCTGTGTAGCTATTCAGACACCAATATTACTGCTATGTATTTTTTTTAATTCATTCTTTATTTATAGATATATTTTATGAAGGGTGTTTGTTCACGGAAATAAAATAGCGGACCTATACTGTTCATCTATGCATTACATGGGTATGACATCAGTTTTATAGGCCATTATTTGTTTCTGCACTAAAGTAAAAAAATATGGATTAAATTTTATCAGAAAAACAATGGAATAACATAGGGCTACGGGCATGATATTAGCACAGTACTGACTTAAAGGGGTACTCCACTGGAAAAAAAAAATTTTTATAAATAAACTGGTGCCAGAAAGTTAAACAGATTTGAAAATGACTTCTATTAAAAAAAATCTTAATCCTTCCAGTACTTATCAGCAGAGGTCTATGATCCACAGGAAGTTATTTTCTTTTTGAATTTCCTTTCCGTCTGACTACAGTGCTCTCTGCTGACACCTCTGTCCATATCAGGAACTGTCCAGAGCAGGAGAGGTTTGCTATGGGGTTTTGCTTCTACTCTGGACAGTTCCTAAAATGGACAGAGGTGTCAGCAGAGGGCACTGTGGTCAGACAGAAAGGACATTCAAAAAGAAAAGAACTTCCTGTGGAGCATACAGCAGCTGATAAGTACTGGAATGATTACGATTTTTAAATAGAAGTTATTTACAAATCAGTTTAACTTTCTGGCACCAGTTGATTTAGAAAAAAATGTTAGTACCCCTTTAACTATGATACAATACAATCTAAATACAGACAATCTATATTTGATGTCAGTATATTATTTATACCACCACTTATATTTGACCTTCTTGCTTTTTTTTTTTGTTAAGACCCTCAATGGGCTTCGTATACTCTGGGTGTCTTTTTGTGTGTGACCTGCTGTGGTATTCACCGGAATATGTCCGAAATCAGCAAGGTGAAGTCTTTGACTATGGCCAACTGGGAAGAGGAGCAGACTGAGGTAATGGAACCATTTTCTTCCATCATTTAATCTCTATTTCTCTTCCGTACGTCTTTGTTATAGAAAAGGATATCTAAGGATATTAATTTGATCTATAATTTATTCTTCTGTTCTTGGAAACAACTATAAAAACATGTATTCGAGAAGATAATAACATAAAATAGGCCTCTACAGCACTGAAAAATGTAAAAGCTCAATAAACTGTCCCAAAAGCTTACTATATGTGCTTTGTTGTGTATATCACCATTAAAGTGGAAAAAATAATTTTAGGCTAAGGTAATATTATACATAACATTGAGTAAGAAGTGGGTTGCAAATATTAAGGTTGTACCTGGATTACACAATCCAAAGTGTGAATGATAGGATATCACTGGGATATTCCATCACTTAATGATCCCCCCTAATTGTGAGAACAAAGAGTGCTCTGTCCCCTGTTTTTTTTAAATCAGATATGTTTATTGAACATTTTCAGAAAAAAATATAAACAAACACGATAACATCTCCCCCAACCGAAGTAGAGGTGCCAAAAAACACAAAAGGACCGTTCAAGAAGCTTCAAGAAGTTTTAGATTGAAGGGGGTTCAACCACTGGGACCCCCGCTATCTCCTGTATGGCGCACTCGGCTCTCTTCAGGAACGGAGCCTTACAACCACCGCACAATGGGAGAGCCGAAGATAGCCGAACGTCTCTCCCATAGATATATGTGGAGGGGGATGTCAGATACCTCTTTGTCCGTGGGTTGGCACGCCCCACTCATGGGAAGAGGCGGGTCACACACAGGAGATCGCAGGGGGTCCTAGAGGTCAGACCCCCCGCAGTCTAAAACTTATTCCCTATCCTTTAGATAGAGGTTATGTTTTTAATATATAAATCCATTAAAGGGGTTCTCCGGTGCTTACACATCTTATCCCCTATCCAATGGATAGGGGATAAGATGCCTGATCGCGGGAGTCCCGTCGCTGGGGACCCCCGGGATCTTTCACGCGGCACCCGGTTTGTAATCAGTCCCCGGAGCGTGTTTGCTCCGGGTCTGATTACGCACGACCACAGGGCCGGCGGCGTGTGACGTCACGTCTCCGCCCCCGTGTGACGTCACACTCCGCCCCTCAATGCAATGCAATGACAGCTATCACGCCCCCTCCCGTAGGCTTGCATTGAGGGGCGGAGCGTGACGTCACACGGGGGAGGAGGCGTGCCATCACACGCCGCCGGCCCTGTGGTCGTCCGTAATCAGACCCGGAGCAAACACGCTCCGGGGACTGATTACAAACGGGGTGCCGCGTGCAAGATCCCGGGGGTCCCCAGCGTTGGGACTCCCGCGATCAGGCATCTCATCCCCTATCCTTTGGATAGGGGATAAGATGTGTAGTCACCGGAGTACCCCTTTATTAAACAACACCGCCTCAATCCAATACCTCCGAAACTTGAGGAATAATTGACAATTCTGTGCAATTGATGACTAGCACAGACAAACCCCCAAACTGGTCTTGTAAAGAGCTTTACTGCACATTGTATGCACACCCTAATATAGTAATAATGAACATCTAGTATGAAAATATATCATATGTATGCATGTAATAATAGTTCCCAAAGAATCAGAATAGGATTTGTTTTAAAATATACTTTGTAAGCTATGAAAAGCTTTCTTGCGTGGCTGGACACATACCAAAAGCTGGAGCTGAAGGTCATAAGTTTGAAGAAAGTGGACAGCGTGTTTGTGAAGCTTGTTGATAATAATGTGCCTCATATTTTGGAGGGCAATAGTTTAGGAAAAAGGTGGTGTTAAAGAGAATTAAATACAAGGGCTGCTTAATAGCTTTCGTCCCAGGGTAAACACAAAAAATGTTAATGTTCATTTTTAGCCAAATTTTTTGAAGCTGCTGCATGTGGGTATATGGTTCGTGCTCTGTGCTTCTACTATAGTATAGGAGCATTGTCGTATCTGTCTTGGTATATGAATGCGGATCTAGTCTGATCCTCATGTGGGTTCAGCAAAAATGTATTATATATCATATTCATGAGTGATAGCTTATGTTCACAATATACAGATTTATTGTAATACTTCTGCTATGGAAAAATCCATGTCTTATGATTAATAATGTTGTTCTTCCAGAATGTGCACATCATTTTTGCAGAAATGTCTGCAATAGTCTCATTCACATAAAAGGGGTATCCACGGAGTGAGACTGGTGTCTAGATTTCTGCAAAAGGTCTGCAGCATATAAATACAGCAAAACCTCTCATGGGAAGTAAAACCTAAATTGCAAGGAAAGATAATCTGTTCTGCAGAACTGTGACACCCTGACGAACACAGTGAACAGGACCAGAAGCCCAAGTTCCTTTCATTGTGTCATGGCCATGGTGGGGTCAGGGGCGTAGCTAGAAATCACAGGGCCCTGATGCAAAAAATTGTCCTGGGCCCCCCTACCCCTCGACGAACCCCTTAGCCGGCCTCAACCGCACAAAGATAATAATGACTAACAGGCAGGTGCCGGACTGGGGCGAAAAATAGGCTCGGCATTTTAAAAAAAAGTAGCCCATTTTTATGGATCCGACTGCTTAGACCCCCACCAATCACCTTGGTTCAAGGGGCTCTCCAGCTGTTATAAAGCTACAACTCCCATCGTGTCTGGAGATCCTCAGGCATTATGGAAGTTGTTTTGCAACAGCTGGAGAGCCACAGATTGGGTCAGACAGAACACACAGTGATATCAGTGACCTGAGTGACATCTTCTCTGTTGTCTTTTCTTTCTCATCTTGCCCAGGCACCAGGTCTTCTTCCAGCTTCATCTTCTCTGCATAGTCTGACGGCCGGACATCATTGATTCCTCAGCTTGTCAGCAGATGCTCATTCTCTATATAAAGACATTAATCATTATTATCCTGCCAAATATTGTGTCCCCTGAATATAAATACTGCCAGAAACTGTACCCCCTGAATATAATAATGCCAGAAACTGTACCCCTGAATATAATACTACCACCCACTGTACCCTCTAAATATATTATTGTCACACACTGTACCCCCTGAACATAATATTGCCACACACTGTACCCTCTAAATATATTATTGCTACACACTGTACCCCTGAATATAATACTGCCAACCAGTGTACCCCCTGAACAAAATACTGCCACACACTGTACCCTCTAAATATATTATTGCTACAAACTGTACCCCCTGAAGATAATACTGCCACACACTGTACCTTCTAAATATAATATTGCTACACACTGTACCCCTGAATATAATACTGCCAACCAGTGTACCCCCTGAATATAATACTACCACCCACTGTACCCTCTAAATATATTATTGCTACACACTGTACCCCTGAATATAATACTGCCAACCAGTGTACCCCCTGAATATAATACTACCACCCACTGTACCCTCTAAATATATTATTGCTACACACTGTACCCCCTGAACATAATACTGCCACACACTGTACCCTCTAAATATATTATTGCTACACACTGTACCCCTGAATATAATACTGCCAACCAGTGTACCCCCTGAATATAATACTACCACCCACTGTACCCTCTAAATATATTATTGCTACACACTGTACCCCTGAATATAATACTGCCAACCAGTATACCCCCTGAATATAATACTACCACCCACTGTACCCTCTAAATATATTATTGCTACACACTGTACCCCCTGAACATAATACTGCCACACACTGTACCCTCTAAATATATTATTGCTACACACTGTACCCCTGAATATAATACTGCCAACCAGTGTACCCCCTGAATATAATACTACCACCCACTGTACCTTCTAAATATATTATTGCTACACACTGTACCCCTTGAACATAATACTGCCACACACTGTACCCTCTAAATATATAATTGCTACACACTGTACCCTCTGAATATAATACTGCCAACCAGTGTACCCCCTGAATATACTACCACCCACTGTACCCTTTAAATATATTATTGATACACACTGTACCCCTGAATATAATACTGCCACACACTGTACCATCTAAATATATTATTGCTACACACTGTACCCCCTGAACATAGTACTGCCACACACTGTACCCTCTAAATATATTATTGCTACACACTGTACCCCTGAATGTAATACTGCCAACCAGTGTACCCCCTGAATATAATACTACCACCACTGTACCCTCTAAATATATTATTGCTACACACTGTACCCCCTGAACATAATACTGCCACACACTGTACCCTCTAAATATATTATTGCTACACACTGTACCCTCTGATTATAATACTGCCAACCAGTGTACCCCCTGAACATAGTACTGCCACACACTGTACCCTCTAAATATATTATTGCTACACACTGTACCCCTGAATGTAATACTACCAACCAGTGTACCCCCTGAATATAATACTACCACCACTGTACCCTCTAAATATATTATTGCTACACACTGTACCCCTGAATGTAATACTGCCAACCAGTATACCCCCTGAATATAATACTACCACCCACTGTACCCTCTAAATATATTATTGCTACACACTGTACCCCCTGAACATAATACTGCCACACACTGTACCCTCTAAATATATTATTGCTACACACTGTACCCCTGAATATAATACTGCCAACCAGTGTACCCCCTGAATATAATACTACCACCCACTGTACCTTCTAAATATATTATTGCTACACACTGTACCCCTTGAACATAATACTGCCACACACTGTACCCTCTAAATATATAATTGCTACACACTGTACCCTCTGAATATAATACTGCCAACCAGTGTACCCCCTGAATATACTACCACCCACTGTACCCTTTAAATATATTATTGATACACACTGTACCCCTGAATATAATACTGCCACACACTGTACCATCTAAATATATTATTGCTACACACTGTACCCCCTGAACATAGTACTGCCACACACTGTACCCTCTAAATATATTATTGCTACACACTGTACCCCTGAATGTAATACTGCCAACCAGTGTACCCCCTGAATATAATACTACCACCACTGTACCCTCTAAATATATTATTGCTACACACTGTACCCCCTGAACATAATACTGCCACACACTGTACCCTCTAAATATATTATTGCTACACACTGTACCCTCTGATTATAATACTGCCAACCAGTGTACCCCCTGAACATAGTACTGCCACACACTGTACCCTCTAAATATATTATTGCTACACACTGTACCCCTGAATGTAATACTGCCAACCAGTGTACCCCCTGAATATAATACTACCACCACTGTACCCTCTAAATATATTATTGCTACACACTGTACCCCTGAATGTAATACTGCCAACCAGTGTACCCCCTGAATATAATACTACCACCACTGTACCCTCTAAATATATTATTGCTACACACTGTACCCCCTGAACATAATACTGCCACACACTGTACCCTCTAAATATATTATTGCTACACACTGTACCCTCTGATTATAATACTGCCAACCAGTGTACCCCCTGAACAAAATACTGCCACACACTGTACCCTCTAAATATATTATTGCTACAAACTGTCCCCCTGAATATAATACTGCTACACACTGTAACCCCTGAGTAAAATACTTCCACAAACTGTATCTTCAGTATATAACCCTGCCACACACTGTTCCCATAATAATAATACTGTCACACAGTGTTTATCCATAGTCCATCTGAATCCCACCCCTGCACTGTCCTCCTCCAGACACATTTATCCTCCTCCAGGCTTCTCTGTCACCGCCCCCCCCCCCCAAGACCCCTACATCCTTACCCTAGTCATTACCTCATACACCGCCACCCACAACCCCCTGGCACCCCATCCTCAGTCTCCTCCTTATCACCTCATACATCACCCCCCAGCCCCCCCGTACCCCATCCTCAGTCTCCTCATACACCGCCACCCAGTCCAACCCCCCTGCACCCCATCCTCAGTCTCCTCATTATTCAATCCCCCCTGAACCTCATTCTCAGTCTCCTCATCCCCTCATACACCATCACCCAGTCCAACCCCCCACCACCTCATCCTCAGTCATCCTCAGTCAAACTGGGCGCTCCTGTATCCCAGCCGGACCAGGCCTGTATCTAATTCATTTCATTGAGCCGACCGGAGTCAAATGGTGACTCTGGTCGGCTAATTTTTGCCCCATATCTGGTTTTGTGACTGGGCCTAAAGCCGCGGCATACTACGGGGGCAAAAATGAACCGACCGGAGTCACCATTTGACTCCGGTCGGCTCATTGAAATTTTCGCTCCCTCCAGCCGTATCCGGTTCTCGTACGGTAGAATCGTAGTGTGAACCCACCTAGCATGGCCAGTGCACAATGTACAGAAGCAAGGCTTTTGGCTCCAGATATTGTGTTCATCAGGGTGCCACAGCTCAGCCAAACATCTGATCGTCAGGGGTGCTGGGTTTTGGCAGTTGGCACTACTGACCAGATATTGATGGCCTAACCTGAACTCTCCGCCCTTAGAAAACCAGCTCCTATGGTGTTTATTCCACTCAGTCACAGTTCATATGGTAAAGATGGCTTGTTGCCTTTGGAGATTAAAATTTTTTTTCTTCAGACAGTTGGGATGTCTCCTTTTCTTTTAAGGGGTTTCCACATGGAACATCTTTTCCTGAAGAGAATGCCTGGAGTGCATGCAGACCCTGTGCTCCATGCAGCTAGGCAATTCGGGGATTAGTTCTGGAGATCACTAGGGGTCCCAGCTGTAGGGGGTACGTCACGGCCACACACCACTGGTGACATCACGTTCACGCCCCCTCAATGCAAGTCTATGGGAGGGGGTGTGACGGCTGTCCCGCCGCCTCCCATAGACTTGCATTGAGGGGGCATGGCCGTGATGTCACGAGCCTCCGCCCTGCATCGCCAGTCATCCGGCACAGAGCGAAGTTCTCTCCCTGCACTGGATGTCTGGGGGTGCCACAGCCGAGATCGCGGAGGTCCCGCCGCTGGGGATGTTTTTTATCCTTTTCGATAGGGGGCAAGATCTCGGCGGAGTACCCCTTTAATGTCTCAGTTTGCACCTGTTTTTTCCAATCCGTTTTTGATCCATTATTACTTCTGAGCATGCTCAGAAGAGGTGTGAGGAACCAGGAAGTAGCCAGATAATAATAAAAAAAGAAAATAAACGGATAAAAAACTGACGCAACAGGATGCTACTTAAAGGAGTACTCCAGTGGAAAAATTTTGTTTTTTAAATCAACTGGTGCAAGAAAGTTAAACAGATTTGTAAATGACTTCTATTAAAAAATCTTTACCCTTCCAGTACTTTTTAGCGGCTGTGTGCTACAGAGGAAATTCTTTTCTTTTTGAATTTCTTTTTTGTCTTGTCCACAGTGCTCTCTGCTGACACCTCTGTCCGTGTCAGGAACTGTCCAGAGCAGCATAGGTTTGCAATGGGGATTTTCTCCTGCTCTGGACAGTTCCTGATACGGGCATCAGGTGTCAGCAGAGAGCACTGTGGACAAGACAAAAAAAGAAATTCAAAAAGAAAAGAATTTCCTCTGTAGCATACAGCTGCTAAAAAGTACTGGAAGGGTAAAGATTTTTCAATAGAAGTAATTTACAAATTTGTTTAACATTTAATATATGGCAGATGCCACAAAGTAGAATTCCTAATACCTCAGAGGTAGATGTTGGGAAATTCTCCTGGTGTAGACACTCAGAGGTCTATGCGTAGATCTTCGGTATAACAAAGGAATGTCCATCTCCAAGTGCGGTAAAACAACAGATACTTTATTGTAGGATCATCGGATACAAACTTGCATCAGGCAGGAGCCGACACGTTTCGGACCATTACAGGTCCTTAGTTGATGCCATGACTAAGGACCTGTAACGGTCCGAAACGCGTCGGCTCCTGCTTGATGCAAGTTTGTATCCGCTGATCCTACAATAAAGTACCTGTCGTTTAACCGCACTTGTCGCTGGACATTCCTTTGTTATACCGTTGATCCGGTCCGGGGACGCTGCCGGCTAGTCCGTGCGCTGGTCCTGGAACCACGAGGGAGAGAGCTGTCCACACACAGTGTTGCTATGAGTAGATCTTCATCGCAGTCATATGTCATTGCTTTGATTTACTAACTTAAATTCTTGAACTTTCAGTTTCTTGACAGACAAGGCAATAATGCAGCTAAAGCGAAATATGAGGCTCATGTTCCCATCTATTACTACAGACCCACACACGCGGACTGCCAGTAAGAACACTTATCACAATTATCTTTCCATATCTTTCTTTTTTCTGCTTTTTATATCTTGTGTTATTATAAGTTGTGTTATGATAAGATGAAACTACAATGAAATTGTTATTAAAATAAACCTGGAAGTTATTTAATTTTTTTGTAACAGTTTTATAGATAGTGTTAGGTCATGTAAATAATGTTATTGCTTGACTAGTCCTGAAGCATGAATGTTGTCTTTCCGGTAGAACGAGTTTTGTAATACATTCTGGCTGCAGTATCGATGGTCATGCTGTTAGGATGTGCTCACAAGTGTCATATTTAGGGTACATTCACACACATTTTGGCAATACGACAGCCGGACCTGGCTGCCATATTGCCAAAACGTGGTGTGAATGTACCCTTAGGGTACGTTCACACAGCTGATTTTTTTTGCGGGTTTTCCACTGCTTATTTGAAAGGGGGCGGGCTCTTCTCGGCTGTCTGCTGCAGATTTTCCACGGAGGAATTTACGCTGCAGAAAATCCGCCGCAAGCACCATTTTAATCAGTAGGGACTGCGGCGGATTTTCCTCAGCGTAAATTCCGCCACGGAAAATCTGCTACGGACAGCCGAGAAGAGCCCGCCCACTTTCAAATACACAGTGGAAAACCCGCAAAAACAAATAGCGTGTGAACGCACCCTTAATCGCATTTAGTTAAAGAATCAGCCTGAAGAAATTTGCACTAGGACTTCTGCCTTGGATATGCAGTCTAAGGCTATGTTCACACTATGGAATGTCCACACGGAAAATCTCCGGCAAAATCACACGATGCCGGCATATTATGCTGACATCTGCAGTCTTCGGAATGTCCGCACAGATGCCCACAGTTTTCTGAATGTCCGCACAGAGATTTTCCGTGCAGGTTCATTCTTTCTGTGGACATGGAATTTCTGCGCCAGAAACATAGAGCACGGAAATTCCACCCTGTGCACAGTTTAGCAAAATCCCATTGAATTCAACAGGACTCTACTGCTCCGAAATCTCTGCGCTGGAATACTTAACAGAAATTCCAAAGTGTGAACATGGCCTAAGGATGCGTTCACACGTGTATTGTTGCTGCAGATGCTGCTGCCCATGGACTTCAGTGAGCAGCAAAATCTGCTGAAGCAAGTCTGCAGCAGATCTGCAGCAGAAAATACACACGTGTGAACGAGCCCTATGACTAGTTACATAGCAAAATTTTCGCATGTAATTCCCCATAAATTTATAGCCAATGCGCTTCAAGGGATTCCACAGTCCCATTCACACTTCAGAATTTCCGCATCGGTCTTTCCACACAACTATAAGGCATGTCTTTATTTTTTGCGGAATTCGGCTGCACAATCCCATTGAAGTCAATGGGGCTTGAATTTCTGCTCAAAATGCGGAATTGGTGCGGAATGTATTCAGAAATCTATTCTGCACCTGCTGGTATAAGAAAAAAGAAGAGGCCAACACAGGGGCGCCTCGTGTATTATCGCTTGGGCTAGTGAAGGCCAACACAGGTGCGCCTCGTGTATTATCGCTTGGGTTAGTGAAGGCCAACACAGGGGCGCCTCGTGTATTATCGCTTGGGTTAGTGAAGGCCAACACAGGGGCGCCTCGTGTATTATCGCTTGGGCTAGTTAATAAAAAAGCAAGGGGCGACTAGAAAGCCGCTCACCTTAGAGCAAGTGAACACTTGCGTATACCCCACTTACGGGGTTATAATAATGTCTGGAACAGCTGCTGTGCCTAAGGTCGCAGGAAGAGAAAAAATCCTGAACAGGTGCTGCTGTTTCCAAGAAGAGTGAATAAAAATAAAAGCCAGAGAATCAGGAATACAAAACACTGGAGGGTTTATTGAATATAAAACAACAAACAGAGATTACGTGTTTCGGGGGAGCCACCCCCTTCTTCAGATCAGTATACAAGAATGTGGGAACATGCAGGTTATATATAGGTACAAAAAGGTGCCCAAATTGTAATAAGAGGTATAATATTCAGAAATTTTCAGAACATATCCAGAAATAAAGTACAGTTAAGTGAATGTAAAGAAAAACCTGTGGTAATACATTCCATTATAAAAATCCCAAACACTGAGGCAGAAACAGAAATTGATTCCTGTACAGACAGCACTAACATCCGATCCGATTAATTTACAAATCTGTTTAACTTTCTGGAGCCAGTTGATATACAAAAAAAAGTTTTTTTCCTGGAATACTCCTTTAAAAAGGACACATTTTAAGTGTACAGTGGTCCCTCAACATACGATGGTAATCTGTTCCAAATGAACCATCGTTTGTTGAAACCATCGTATGTTGAGGGATCCGTGCAATGTAAAGAATAGGAAGTTGTACTCACCTGTCCCCGCCGCTCCGGACCGTCACCGCACGTCACTGCTGCCCTGGATGTTGCGCTCCATCGCTGTCGCCGCCTCCTCGTGATGTTCCCGACGCTCTGGAATGCCTCTGCTGCCCGGGATCGTCGCTCTCATGTCGCCGTCATCACGTCACTACGCACGCCGCTCCTATTGCATGGAGAGCGCCGGCGATGCAGGGGATCCCGAAGAGGACGCTCCGGAGCCCCGAGGACAGGTAGGACACCATCACCGGAGCACACGGGGCACCGTAAACGGCTATCCGGTGGCAGCTGAAGCAGTCTGCACTGCCGCATGGCCGTTTATGCGATGGCCCCGACATACAAAAGCATCGTATGTTGATGCTGCTCTGAGAGGCCATCGCATGTTGAAATTATCGTATGTCGCGGCCATCGTAGGTCGGGGGGTCACTGTACTGTGGAATCATGCAGAATTCATCAGGAAACTGTGGAATTCTGCACGAATTCCACAAAGGCTGAAAAGACGCAGAACTCCAGCCAAATTAATGCGGATGCGGAATTCATGAATCCAAGCGGAAATTCCGCCGTGTGAACATAGCCTAAGTGTCTGATAGTTCTCATTTCCATAGTGGAATTTTGCAATGCCAAATGTGCAGACATTTTCTGTTGTGTGTGAATTAGGTCTCCATTCACAGGAATAGCATGTGGATGGGCAAATGCTCTACTCTTCAGTCAGTCTCATATGAGTGTATCACAGAGAGTCCCACCTCTCACTACAGAAATGGCCCACTATGCCAAGTCAGTTTTTCTAGCAATGATTTATTTATGGTGTGCCAACAAAAGGAGAGTTACATTTTTCCCCCGGAGGACTCCACATATATGGATTCGGCCCTGTTTATTTGCATACACTTGCATGTTTGAACATTTCTTTATTCACTTCAGTGATCCCCATCATCAATGATGTTGTATTGAACCCCCCAAGCAGTAAACAACAAAAAAATTATGATTTTACTTCCTTGTGCTTCATGTCATATGATGCATTCTTGCTCTGCATAGTTAACTCTTTCTATGTTCTTTTCAATCTTTCTGTTATTTGCAGTGTTTTGCGAGAACAGTGGATCCGGGCTAAATATGAACGAAAACAGTTTATGAAAAAGGAAGGTTCTGATGGTTTTTCTGGTGGTAAGGAGGAATGGAGAACACAGCATGAGCATGTTATCATGAATAATTACATTACAATATAGACATGGCAGCTGTTCACTCCGCAGTTGGCTATATGTAAGGCGGGAAGTCTTCTATGGCATGGCAATCACAGTCTTGTGTATTTCATCAAAAATAAGCTAAAATCTTAGTGTTGGCTGCTAAAGGGATTACTTAAATCATAAAAATGTAGCTAAATTATAATATATGCATATTTTAATCAAGCATGATCCTACAGTAAATAAGTAATTTAATATAATAATAATAATTATTATTATTATTCAGATTGTTGTGATAGCGACCTCTATGCCTGGCCTGAATAAGCAGATATAACCACTGCGGACAATCCTTATCAGATAGCTGAACTCACCAATACTGTTTTCATCCAAAAGCAGGTTTATTCTGTACATCAAACAACAGGAATACAGCAGAATGAATGGATTTCAGTATTATGCGGTCAAAAGATGATGCTTTCCTTAGCTTAGCATGCAGAATACATGAGTCCCTGTTACATGTGGCAGATACAGGCAGCCATGACACAGGAAGTGATGCACTAAGCAGGGGTGTGGTTACATACAAAGGAAATGAGTCATAGCTTTCAGGAGAGAGAAACATGAGCATTACCAAAAAAGGCCACAAGGTAGCAGCAAATAACTAACCATAGAAAAATCCTTTGGAAATGGATCAAAGAATAAACTATATAAATTCCATCTACAATAATGAGAATATTAACTGTGTAACAGCACACTCCCCGTCTGGCATTGTAAATGTCACTATTTTATATCATAACGGTAATTACACAATAGCAAATAAACAACAGTGCAATTTGCTTGATGTCTTGAGAACCTTGAGTTCTGATGAAAGTCTTTACAGTCCCTTGTTTTGCAACTTTCACCTCTACCTTGCGTACTTTACCGCCATCACTAGGAATGCTCTTTACATTATGTCCCATAGGCCACTCGATTATTTCGGCTTGTTGATCCTTGAGCAGAACGAGATCTCCAATTGTTATGTTAGGGTTCAGGCGTTGCCATTCCTGTGTCTTTGCAGAGAAGAAAGATACTCCATCTTCCATCGATTCCAGAAGCAGTTGGTCATAGCACAATTTTCCTGCTTTAAAGTTTCCAAGTGGAACAGGAATGGACCCAAGCTTCTGGGTAAGCAGAGTAGCTGGGGTAAGGATAGTTGGGTTCTCTGGATCTTTGCCAGGTTCTAGAATACTGAGGACATCAGCTGTGGTTTCTTCTTGCTGATCCAGCTGGAATTCAGGACCTGTTATCCAAGAAGAATTAGCAAAGGCACTTGAAGACACTGGCCAGGTGGCATGATCTGCAGGATTAATTTCAGATGGGACATAATGCCACTGTTCAGGTTTAGATGATTTCCTGATTCTTTCAACACAGTTGCTAACATACAAATAGAAACATTTAGTCTGGTTGTATATGTAGCCCAGAACAACTTTGCTGTTTGTGTAGAATTTGGTGTCATCTATCAGAATGTCCAGCTCACGTAGTATGAAATCTGCAATTTCTACAGCTAGAACAGTCCCACAAAGTTCAAGCCTAGGGGTTGTGTGCTCTGGCTTAGGTGCTAACTTAGCTTTCCCAAACAGAAAACCTATGTGGGTTTGATTAGAAGAGTCTCTTACCTTGAGGTAGGCAACAGCTGCTATGGCCTCAGTAGATGCATCTGAGAAAATGTGAAGCTCTTTTCTCTGACTTGTAGCAAGGGAAGCTGAAGTGTAGCAGCGTGGAATACGGATTCCATCTAAGGCACGTGGTGATTGTTTCCAGAAATCCCACTTGGAAAGCTTGTCTGTTGGCAATGGAGCGTCCCAATCTTTAATAGTCTCTGAGAACTGTCTAAGCAAGGATTTGCCTTGTATGGTGATGGGAGATACAAATCCCATTGGATCATATAGGCTGTTCACTACTGACAGAACACCACGCTTGGTAAATGGCTTGTCTGCAGAGCTGACTTGAAAGCCGAAGGTGTCCTTTGATAAGTCCCATCATAGGCCCAGACTTCTCTGTTCAGGTGACATATCCATCCCCAGGTTTTGGTCTTTAAACCCTGTGGCATGATCGTCAGGTTGAAAGGCTTTCATAACGGCAACACGATTTGAGGCAATCTTGTGTAGTCTGAGGTTAGCCTCAGATAGCATACCTTGTGTCCTTTGGAGCAGATCTATGGCTTCTTCATCCGGAGTCTTCAACTAACAAGGCTATTTTGTTGTCATCACTTGTAGTACTACAGAAAGAAAGGGAGGGGGGCTCAGCTAGAGAGATATATATGAACCTGGGTGCTTAACCAACATTATATGAAGCCAACACTGCAACAAACCCAGAAATAATGTACAAATGGAAGCACACCAAAGATGATACAATTAGTACAAAATATAGCAATCTTTATTAGGAGCACATGATTTACATAGCAAAAAAAACACAACACAATAATGATAGACATAAAGAAAATATGATTAAAACCATTTAAAAAGGCCCGTATCGGGCCACACCACAGAGATGAGACATAGTATTTGTCTCATCGGGACCTGGGCAAAAGAAATGTAATTCCCCTACCACAAATAAGGTGATAATAACACCCTATGCCCCCGCCTGACCTAACTCACACAAGCACATGATAAAGTGACATATGCACAATGCGCAAAATGAACCTGTATACAGAGGTGTCACAATGAATATCAGATATGACAGGGAATCTCTAGAACTGAATTGCCAAGCAGTCAATAAATGTGAACAAATGAACTAGAGATGCCAAAAAAAAAAATGCCTAGATACGGTCAGATGGGAGGCAAGGCCTGCACAAGGTGGGAACAAATATCACCCATACGCCCAGGTCCGAAGAACCTCCACGCGTTCCGTCACTGAGTGACTTCCTCAGGAGTGTCACTCAGTGACGGAACGCGTGGAGGTTCTTCGGACCTGGGCGTATGGGTGATATTTGTTCCCACCTTGTGCAGGCCTTGCCTCCCATCTGACCGTATCTAGGCATTTTTTTTTTGGCATCTCTAGTTCATTTGTTCACATTTATTGACTGCTTGGCAATTCAGTTCTAGAGATTCCCTGTCATATTGTTACGCCGAGCGCTCCGGGTCCCCGCTCCTCCCCGGAGCGCTCGCCACATCCTCGCTACTGCAGCGCCCCGGTCAGATCCACTGACCGGGTGCGCTGCGATACCGCCTCCAGCCGGGATGCGATTCGCGATGCGGGTGGCGCCCGCTCGCGATGCGCACCCCGGCTCCCGTACCTGACTCGCTCTCCGTCGGTCCTGTCCCGGCGCGCGCGGCCCCGCTCCCTAGGGCGCGCGCGCGCCGGGTCTCTGCGATTTAAAGGGCCACTGCGCCACTGATTGGCGCAGTTGTTCTAATTAGTGTGTTCACCTGTGCACTCCCTATGTATACCTCACTTCCCCTGCACTCCCTCGCCGGATCTTGTTGCCATTGTGCCAGTGAAAGCGTTTCCTTGTGTGTTCCTAGCCTGTGTTCCAGACCTCCTGCCGTTGCCCCTGACTACGATCCTTGCTGCCTGCCCCGACCTTCTGCTACGTCCGACCTTGCTCTTGTCTACTCCCTTGTACCGCGCCTATCTTCAGCAGTCAGAGAGGTTGAGCCGTTGCTAGTGGATACGACCTGGTTACTACCGCCGCTGCAAGACCATCCCGCTTTGCGGCGGGCTCTGGTGAATACCAGTAGTAACTTAGAACCGGTCCACTAGCACGGTCCACGCCAATCCCTCTCTGGCACAGAGGATCCACCTCCTGCCAGCCGAATCGTGACACATATCTGATATTCATTGTGACACCTCTGTATACAGGTTCATTTTGCGCATTGTGCATATGTCACTTTATCATGTGCTTGTGTGATTTAGGTCAGGCGGAGGCATAGGGTGTTATTATCACTTTATTTGTGGTAGGGGAATTACATTTCTTTTGCCCAGGTCCCGATGAGACAAATACTATGTCTCATCTGTGTGGTGTGGCCCGATACGGGCCTTTTTAAATGGTTTTAATCATATTTTCTTTGTGTCTATCATTATTGTGTTGTGTTTTTTTTGCTATGTAAATCATGTGCTCCTAATAAAGATTGTTATATTTTGTACTAATTGTATCATCTTTGGTGTGCTTCCATTTGTACATTATTTCTGGGTTTGTTGCAGTGATCACTTGTAGTACTAAACACTACCGTACCTAGGTTGTCATAACAAAGGACAGGAGTAGCATGCTGTACTTGGATGATGTCAAGAGGCTTCTCCTTTACTTCATAATGGTGAGGGCATCATTTGAAGTGGGAGACACGTCCATTCCCCAACATGTAAGTTTTCAAGGAGCGGATCTCAGATGACATACGCTTCCTGCCCAAGCATACATTGCCCACTATTACCCAGCCTAGGTCAAGTCTTTGTGCATAAGGGCGTCGTCATGTCCATCACACTGGTCACATACTTTATTTACTCTGAGAATGTCTCTTCCTAGCAGGACCAAAATGTCAGCACTCGTGTCCATTGCAGGAATCTCATCAACAAGGTGCCTTAAGTGATGATGGTGATATGCGGTTTCTGGAGTGGGAATCTCTTCCCCTTTGTCTGTTATCTGTCACACTCAAATAATGTTGGTAGGGGTATGCCCTCTCCCCCCTTGATGTGAGAGACCATGAACCCATCGACCATTGTGCCAAAGGTCTCTACACGACCAGAACAGGTTCTGAGAGTATACGGTGTGGCATGACCCTCTATGCCAAAGATCTCAAAGAATTTAGGCTTAACCAGAGATCTGTTGCTCTGTTCATCTATTATGGCATACATCCTAGTAGCTTTCTCAGGATGGTCCTTCGGGTATATCTTGACTAGGCATACCTTGGTGCAGCATTTGTGATCCAAGCCTTCTCCACAGACTTCTGTGCATGAAGAGAGAACATTATCTTTGGCTGGAGCATGACCTTGTTGCTTCCCGCCATGATTTGAGGCAGTGGAGGAGGTAGGTGGCTGCACAGCACTTGAAGCATATTCCAAGTTTCTGGAGAATCTCCCTGTGCTTTGTAAAGCCTTTGCCCTAAGCCCACGACATTTCTTAAGAGGGTGAGGCTTCTTGTGAATAGGACACTGGCGATTAGGGTCTTTATCTTTGTCATCCACAACGCCCTGATCACTAGGTGAGGTAGTGGAGGAATAGAGGTCTGTCCTCTTGACAGATAATGCTTTATTAATGTCTCTACGCTTAGATGCTGTGTTATCATACCTTGATGATGATGAGGATGAAGGAGGCAGGGTTCACTGTAGCTGAAGCAGGGGTCGTTTCTCATCCAAGCTTGATCACTAATGAACCTTCAAAAGTATGAGAATGTAGGAAAAGATACATTATTGTCTCTATTGTACTTTGAGCCCTGTTGTGCCCATTTCTCTTGTAGGCCATATGGCAGTTTAGACACCACTGGGTTGACACCATGAGCGGTGTCCAGGAAGCTTAGTCCAGGTAGACGTGGATCTGTCTTTGCCAACTCTAGCTCCATGAGGAGGTCACTTAGATCTTGCAGCTTGCGATAGTCTTTGTTTGCTAATTTTGGGAAGTTTTGCAGTCTCTTGAATAGAGCGCTTTCTATGGCTTCAGAGCTACCATGGGTTTGCTCAAGTCTTGCCCATGCAGCAGAAAGACCTGCATCTGGGTGGTCAACGTGTACTGTTCTCAGTCTTTTAAAATGATCTGCAGATTCTGGTCCTAGTCACTTTATGAGCAAATCAAGTTCTCCTTTAGCAGCAATAGCAACGTTGAAGGTTGATCTCCAGGCCCTGTAGCTCTCTGCACAATCATCAAACCTTGAGAGGCTAGTGTTAATGAGCTCACGGCATACCATATATCTGGCAAAGTCATTAAAATCTGATTTCTCACTCTTTTTTACCAAAGTAACTTGTGGAATCCCTTGGATGTGAAAGTTCTCTAGTGATGTAGGGTGAGGTTTACCAGGATAAAATGATGTAACATGAGCGTTTAACTGTGGTCTAGTCTCTAAGGCTTGTGATGGCTGTGACTTGAGTTGCAGCTTGTCACTGGAAGTCACATTGTTGTTGGCAGGAGTTGATGTGGTTTTCTTCATAGAAGTACTTGTGTTGACTTGAAGAGGCTCAGGCATATGGCGTTTAGAGGTCTCAGTGTTTAGAGTCAGAACAGTGTTGTTAGTAGGAGGTATAGGAGATGACTCTGTATCTTTGCAAATGTTCTGCTTTAGTACGTATTCACTGGTGGGTTCAACTGGATCTTCCAGTTCTGCTGGGATAAGACAGTCTGAATTAGTGCTTTGTCCCATTGCTTGTTCAAGGATTTTCAGCCTTGCCAAGGAAGCTGCTTCCTCCCCTTCCATTTGCAGAATCTTTATTTGGAAATCTGCCTCTGCTTGTTGAGCTACCTTGCGTGCTTCTACCGCTGCTGGCTGAGCTACCTTTTGTGCTTCTACCTCTGCTTGCTTTCTGGTAAAAGAGATTTGCGCCTTTTTTGCTTCTCCATCAGCATGGGCCTCAATTAGCTTGTTGCTTAATGTTGAATTTCTGGAGTGAGGGGATCGAGAAGAAAGTGCAGTGCGCTTGGTTGAGGTGAATCTGTGAGATCTGGTCTCCAGCAGTTGAGAAATGCAGAGTTCTGCCTTAGGCTAAGTTTCCACTTGTGTTTTTTTCTGGCAGTTTTTGGATATCTGCCGTTGCAGTTTTTGAGCCAAAGCCAGAAATGTAGTCAAAAGGAATAGGACATATAAAGGAAGGACTTACACTTCTCCTCCCTTATGGATCCACCTTTGACTTTGGCTCAAAAACTGCAGTGGCAGTTTTCCAAAAACTGCCAGAAAAAAAACATTAAGCTTAGCATTTTGCACTGTGAGATCTCTTTGTTGGTTCAGTGCACTGGTTCACTGGTTCTGGTCAGTTCTGCTGAAGAATCCTCTATATTAGAGTCCTGCAAGAAAGCTGAGTATTTTACAGACAGCCGCTGGTAGCGTTCATACGCAGCAAATAGGTGGTTTTATAGAGTCTCTTAATTCCGCCAGTTGATCATTAAAGTTTGACAAAACTGACATGCAGTGTGAGGTTCTGTCCCAGAGGTCTGACAGATTACTGGAGAACTCATCTTTAATGGCTTCATAGTTTTCCCCTGAGCTTCTGTGTCGGTATTATTGTACGTTTGGGTCTTACACTCTGTTTAGTAATATCTGTCGGATCTGTTCCCTGTACGACTGCCGGTTCGATGGCTTGATGTATCTGTGTTGATTCGGCCATAAAAGAGTATTCAGAGCCTTGTCTAGAATTTTTTTTTACTGTTTTGCGAAAAATGGTATTGTCTCTTTAAGAAGACGAACAGGAGCTTAGACAGGTGAGGTAACACAGTTCAATGTAGAGACCATGTGCTTCACAAGATGGCGGATGGCAATGAGCTTGATTGCAGATTAGGCGCACACATATACACAGCAGGCTGTAGGAATTCTATGGATCTTTTGAGTATTCTGACTCAAATTGTTGTCATAGGATCTATCCCTTGTAAGACCTCTATACCTGGCCTGAATAAGCAGATATAACCACTGCGGACAATCCTGATCAGATAGCTGAACTCACCAATACTGGTTTCATCCAAAAGGTGGTTTATACTGTACATCAAACAACAGGATGAATGGATATCAGTATTATGCGGTCAAAAGATGATGCTTTCCTTAGCTTAGCATGCAGAATACATGAGTCCCTGTTACATTTGGCAGATACAGGCAGCCATGACACAGGAAGTGATGCACTAAGCAGGGGGTGTGGCTACATACAAAGGAAATGAGTCATAGCTTTCAGGAGAGAGAAACATGTGCAATACCAAAAAAAGGCCACAAGGTGGCAGCAAATAACTACCCATAGAAAAATCCATAGGAAATGGATCAAAGATAAAACTATGTAAATTCCATCTACAATAATGAGAATATTAACTGTGTAACAGAACAATAATAATATAATAATATATATCTTTTATTCATTGTTATTAAAGGGAAATTAAAAGGTTTTCCAAGCTTAGAAAAATGTAAAGTACCTCTGTGTGTCTGAGTGCTCTTCAGATGATGCCACCCTAACTCATTTTTATTTGCACATCTATATACAGCACAGTAGCTTTAATACTGCTGGGGCTTGTTGTAGGTGAGATAACAATATGAAGGATTACAGTTACTCTGGTTCCTCTTTCATTACTAAAATTACTAGCTTTGCACCCAACACAGACACAGACTCATCTACTGATATTATTGCTCTGCTGCCCAGCGTGTGAAACACCATCCCTCCTGCGACATAGAAGCAAGGAAGCAAGGAGATAAGAGGTGTGATGTCATTACTAGGTAGGTAGGGGGGCAGAGTGGTGATAACCATAAGTGCACGACATAACACAAGGAGGATGTAAACACCAGGAGCATGGTCATGTGACTTCATGTGTGACTGGATTACAGAGGCATTGAAGTTAATAACAGTATATAAGTAAGTGACTAATGCATTTAAACCATTTACACATGTTTTTTTTTTTTTATTAGAAAACCCCATTAATAATAACAATAAGAATTGTATTAAAAAAAAACTTTGATGTAGACAGAAGTCATGTTTCTCATTTCAGGTGTCAAGGAAGGAATCTTATTCAAGCGAGGAAGAGATAATGGACAGTATTTGGCAAGGAAGTTTGTCCTGACTGAGATAGATGGTACCTTGAAGTATTTCATAAAGCCTGACGTAAGTATCATTGAGGAGGGTATGAACAAAAATCATATATATATATATATATATATATATATATATATATATATATATGTTGTTTATATTAAATATACAGATATTGTTATAACAGTGTAGATATTATGTAGTGACAAAACAGGCATTTAATATAATAGCCATGCTGTGACCACACGATCCAACAAATGCTCAAAAAGTGTCTGTTTGGCATCCACGTTTCCTATACATTAGCATACATACCTTTTTTTTCCACTGCATAGAAGACCCTAGCATGCTCTGCTTTTCTATATACTGTAGTTGACCACTGCAAAAGAAATAATATAGCAAAGCAACCCATCAGAATATTTCTTCAATTTTTGAAAAATAAAAAGAAGCGATCTGATTGGTTGCTGTGGACAACTGCTCCACTTTTCCTCTGCACAGGTTTTGATAAATCGTCCTGTATACTGTAGCAGCCAGGAATCAGCATAAGGCTACTATGGTGACATGGGTATGCCGGTGGACCCTATGGCTCTGTGGTAGAGATGAGCGAACTTACAGTAAATTCGATTCGTCACGAACTTCTCGGCTCGGCGGTTGCTGACTTTTCCTGCATAAATTAGTTCAGCTTTCAGGTGCACCCGTGGGCTGGAAAAGGTGGATACAGTCCTAGGAGACTCTTTCCTAGGACTGTATCCACCTTTTCCAGCCCACCGGAGCACCGGAAAGCTGAACTAATTTATGCAGGAAAAGTCAGCATCCGCCGAGCCGAGAAGTTCGTGACGAATCGAATTTACTGTAAGTTCGCTCATCTCTACTCTGTGGCCTAGACGCAACTGCAACTACTGCAACCCCTATAGCTTAACCGCTGCGTCTATAGGAAACCATTCTTTGCATAAATGTTTGTAAGAATCTAATATTGTTGATTCTTTATATTATAGGCAAAGGAACCAAAGGCTGTAATTAAAATAGACAGTATTAATGCCATTTTTCAGCCAGAGAAGATGAAACACACCAATGGTTTACAGATCACATATGTCAAAGACAACAAAGCAAGAAACTTATTTGTGTACCACAATGATGGGCAGGTGAAGTAAACAGAACTATCGCTTGTATAATCAGTATAACCGATGCCAGAAAGGGGCAGTGTAAAGACAATAATGTCTTTATTGGGGTAGAGCTGGTGGACAGGTTTTCTTTTTCAGTATCTTAAAGGGGTACTCCGACCCTGAGACATCTTATCCCCTACCCAAAGGATAGGGATAAGATGTCTCACCGCAGGGGTCCCGCTGCTGGGGACCCCCGCAATCTTGTATTCGCCACCTACCTGTTTGAGCTGCACGCCGCGGTGCCAGCTCACATACAGCCTGGTGGCAACCACGGGGCTGGATTATCGTGATGTCACGACTCCGCCCCCGTGTGACATCACCCCCGCCCCCGCTATGCAAGTCTATGAGAGGGGGCGTGACTGCCGTCACGCCCCCTCCCATAGACTCGCATAGCAGGGGCGGGGGGTGATGTCACACGGGGGCGGAGTCGTGACATTACAATACTTCGGCCCTGTGGTTGCCACCCGGCTGTTTGTGAGCTGGCACCGCGGCGTGCAGCTCAAACAGGTGGGTGGCGAATACAAGATTGTGGGGGTCCCCAGCGGTGGGACATCTTATTCTCTGTCCTTTGGATAGGGGATAAGATGTCTCAGGGCCAAAGTACCCCTTAAATAATTTAGAAACTTGAACATAAGACTGATGTTAATAGGTTTAGTTATATTGTATTTATTTCATCATATTTATTTATTTATTTACCAAGTTATAGTTCTGTAAGTTATAGCTTGTATTATTGTCCTGCAGGCTTTTAAGGCTCTTTTTTAACTGAATGTGTGTACAGAAATTGTGTACCTGATTTGCATTTTGGAAATTTCTTTTTACCAGGTATGGCATATCCAGTGTAGTGAACAAGGAGAACTCTGGGAAAATGTAAGGATAGGGCATAAGTATCAGATCCTCCCCTTCCAGCAATCTCTTGCACGGGGCCCCGGCTCTCCTCCTGAATCGGGCATGTCGACCACCGCAAAAAGTGGCGGCCTACACGCCTCCTCAGTGCAGCTCTATGGGATAGTGTATAAGTTTTACAGTCATGGCCGTAAATGTTGGCACCCCTGACATTTTTCAAGAAAATGAAGTATTTCTCACAGAAAAGGATTGCAGTAACACGTGTTTTGCTATACACATGTTTATTCCCTTTGTGTGTATTGGAACTAAACCAAAAAAGGGAGGAAAAAAAGCTAATTGGACATAATGTCACACCAAACTCCAAAAATGGGCTGGACAAAATTGTTGACACCCTTTCAAAATTGTGGAAAAATAAGATTGTTTCAAGCATGTGATGCTCCTTTAAACTTACCTGGGGAAAGTAACAGGTGTGGTCAATATAAAAATCACACCTGAAAGCAGATAAAAAGGAGAGAAGTTCACTTAGTCTTTACATTGTGTGTCTGTGTGTACCACACTAAGCATGGACAACAGAAACAGGAGAAGAGAACTGTCTGAGGACTTGAGAACCAAATTTGTGGAAAAATATCAACAAACTCAAGGTTACAAGTCCATCTCCAGAGATCTAGATTTGCCTTTGTCCACAGTGAGCAACATTATCAAGATGTTTGCAACCCATGGCACTGTAGCAAATCTCCCTAGGCATGGACGGAAGAGAAAAATTGATGAAAGGTGTCAACGCAGGATAGTCCGGATGGTGGATAAGCAGCCCCAAACAAGTTCCAAAGATATTCAAGCTGTCCTGCAGGCTCAGGGAGAATCAGTGTCAGCGCAAACTATACGTCGACATTTAAATGAAATGAAACTCTATGGCAGGAGACCCAGGAGGACCCCACTGCTGACACAGAGACATAAAAAAGATAACTACATTTTGCCAAAATGAACTTGAGTAAGCCAAAATCCTTCTGTGAAAACGTCTTGTGGACAGATGAGACCAAGATAGAGCTTTTTGGTAAAGCACATCATTCTACTGTTTACCGAAAATGGAATGAGGCCTACAAAGAAAAGAACACAGTATCTACAGTGAAATATGGTGGAGGTTCAATGATGTTTTGGGGTTGTTTTGCTGCCTCTGGCACTGGGTGCCTTGAATGTGTACAAGGCATCATGAAATCTCAGGATTACCAATGGATTTTGGCTCTCACTGTACAGCCCAGTGTCAGAAAGCTGGGTTTGCGTCCGAGATCTTGGGTCTTCCAGCAGGACAATGACCCCAAACATACATCAAAAAGCCCCCAGAAATGGATGGCAACAAAGCGCTGGAGAGTTCTGAAGTGGCAGCAATGAGTCCAGATCTAAATCCCATTGAACACCTGTGGAGAGATCTTAAAATTGCTGTTGGGAAAAGGCGCCTTCTAATAAGAGAGACCTGGAGCCGTTTGCAAAGGAAGAGTGGTCCAACATTCCGGCTGAGAGGTATAAGAAGCTTATTGATGGTTATAGGAAGCAACTGATTTCAGTTATTTTTTCAAAAGGGTGTGCAACCAAATATTAAGTTATGGGTGCCAATAATTTTGTCCAGCTCATTTTTGGAGTTTGGTGACATCTTGTCCAATTTGCTTTTTTTCCTCCCTTTTTTGGTTTAGTTCCAATACACACAAAGGGAATAAACATGTGTATAGCAAAACATGTGTTACTGCAATCCTTTTCTGTGAGAAATACTTCATTTTCTAGAAAATTTCAGGGGTGCCAACATTTACGGCCATCACTGTATATCCCAGAGTTCTCCTTTAATTTACAAGGGCTCTGTTTTGGCTGTTGTAGGAGGTTAGTGTAGGTTCACACTATGCATTTGCTGTCCATTTAACATATACATTTTATATGAAAAAATGGATACATATAAAAAACTGTAGTGGGAACAGTGAAACAGAGACAAAAACATGGTGTGAACCTAGCCCAGTGTTCTTAATAGAGCTGAGTAGCACTAACGTTTAGCTGATCCCTCCCAACCCATCTCAAACAGGTAACAAGAGTTAAATCACGATGCTTTGCAGGCTCTACAATTTATTACAGCTATATGAAGTTATTATCTGTTTTACTGAATTGTTCTGCAAAACATTGTCATATTCTTGCAAGATGGTGGGGCTCACAGGTTGACAGGTTTTTTAAATATTGCTAATAGTGGCGGGTCTCGCACTAGGCATATCACAAAAGGGCATGTCTTACTCTCTAAGGGACTCTGCGTTTCCATGCATTACATGGACAGGCAATTGATTTCATAGGGTACTATGCAAGGATGTGCAAATGGGAAAAGGCAAAGCGCTCGGCACAGCTCTCGTAGACCCGCAAGGAAAATTACACCACAGAACACTTCGTCCATATACACTCCAGTAGGGTGCTCAATCCAGAGTTAAGTATGCAATGTACAAAAAGAATGAAGATGGCACTCACCACAGTTGAGGTAACGGCTGTGCTTTATTCTATTACCGGCAGACTACAGCATGGGGAGAGGGGGACGCCAAGAGCGTGATAGCTATTTTGTGCACCAGGTGCACTTCTTCAGAGCGGCTGGTGCACGAAATAGCTATCACGCTCTTGGCGTCCCCCTCACCCCATGCTGTAGTCTGCTGGTTATAGAATAAAGCACAGCCGTTACCTCAACTGTGGTGAGTGCCATCTTCATTCTTTTTGTACTATGCAAGGATGTATTTCCCTTGTGGTGGCCCTGAAGGGAAGACTCTTGTTACCACGTTCCACCAGACAATTAGGTTAGGTTCAGACAAATTTCTGAAGGATTTCCAAGTGTAATTTCACTTAGAAATTACGCACAGAAATTCCGATGCAGCAGAATCCTATTGCTGTCCATGCGATTTCACTGTACTGTGCATTGTTTGAAGTTTCAGTTGGGAGCTTCCCTCTATTATAATGGCTATGTCTCCACAGTCCTATTTCCGACTTATTCTGTCGGCACCAGCCACCCTCAGAGTCAGTATAAACCCTGCCTTATTATTTTAACAGAATTTGGACCATGCCTTTAAAGCAGTTACACAGGATAAGAAAAACAGAGCTAATTTCTTCAAAAAACAGCATCATACAGATTGGCCCTGATTTACTAAGAGTGTAGGTTTTGTTTTTTGTGTTTTTTTTTTTTGCTGTTCCGACCTTTTTTTCCCCATGGTATTTACTAATTTACTCTGGTTTCGGAAACTTTATACATGCTTGAAAGTGTAGGGTTTTCTTCCCAGAAAATTCACATGATTTACAGAGTGGTTTTTAGAAAAGATGAATGATTTTGGATGAAATGTAGGGAACACGCCCCTTTTCCCGAAAACCACGCCCATTTTGTAGGGTTTTTTTTTCACTCTGATTGTTTCTGATTCTGTCTGTTTTTTTTCTGTCGCACATTCGGAATTTACACAGAATTTAGGCACACAACCCTACAAAAAGAGTCGGAATGCTGTTAGTAAATGAGGGCCAATGTGTGTGTTATTGCAGCTCTATTCCATTGAAGTAAATGGAGCCATGTTTTAACCCGAGGACAGATGATGCTGTTAGCTGTGTTTTTCTATTCGTTGATAACCCCTTTTAAAAGGTACAGGTAAAAGTGAGGTAGACCACATCATCATCATGTTTTGTGCATTGGATTTTTTTCTTGAGGGAAATTGTCTAATTTTCTTAATTTTTTTTATAGGAAATAGTCAGTTGGTTTAACGCCATCCGAGCTGCTCAGTTTCATTACATGAAAGTTGCATTTCCCACAGCAAGTGACAAAGAGGTAAACGGGTGCAGACAATTATACATATATCACATCCAATATAGATGGGAACGTTTACATAGTTGCATTGCATTGTCAAGAAAACCATTTAGAAATGGTCCGGACTGATACCATGTAGAAGATTCAAGGATATGCTATGTTTTTGTCATTGCCTAGATTTTAAGTCGTTTACCTCAGAATTTCTTGAAGGAAGGATACATGGAGAAGACTGGGCCAAAGGTAGGTGAAAATAATGTGGACAAATAAAGGGAAATTGCTTTCAAGTGGCATTAACCAGGCTTAAAAAAAACAAAAAAAACTAAGTGCAACACCTGTCTTGAGGTTGTGCATGGAATTACAACTGCAATGCCACACACAAGAGTGGTGCTGTTTCTGATCCTGGAAAAAACCTATTAAGACATCTATGACGTATCACAAGAACAGGCATCAATGACTGGTTATTAGAATGAAAAGGCAATAAAATAGCATCAATGTGTCTTAGGAATCTTGGAGCCTAAAGGATTAATGTCTGTATTCTTGGTGGTTTTGGGCAGTAAAAGGGCTAATGTTGGGATCCATAGTGCTGTAGGGTAGTGAAGGGGGTCGTTTTTTAACCTGTTGAGGACGCCAGGCGTATGCATACGCCCTGCATCCCGAGTCCTTAAGGACGTGGGGCATATGCATACGCCCGTGGGAAATCCAGTCCCCGCCGTGCCAGTCCCTGGCACATCGCCCAGGGGGGTCCTGAGACCCCCCATGTCGGCGATCGCAGAAAATCGCATGTCAATTCAGACATGCGATTTTCTGCTATTCCGGGCTGATCGGGTCTCTGGTGACCCGATAACTCGGAAAATAGCGATGATCGGAGCTGTCAGGGACAGCCCCGATCATCCTGAGGGCTAGGAGTGAGGTCGCAGTGCTGCGATCTCCTCCTATCCCCTGCCATTGGTCAGAACTGATTTTGACCAATGGCAGAGCAGGACAGTGGGTTGCCATGGCAACCCCCATTCTGCCCACCCCTGGATGTCGAGGGGTACATGGACAGAAGATGGAGGCCAGTACCTGCAGGAGAAGATGCCTTGGGACCCCCCGATCTTCGCTGGAGACTGCTGGATCCTGGCTCAGGTAGGGAGTCAACGGTGGGGGGGGATTGAAAGTGAAAGTAAAGTGATCTTTACTGTGGCAACCACTAGGAAGGCCAAACTGCAACTCCCAGCATGCCCAAAGGCTGTCTGGACATGCTGGGAGTTGTAGTTTTGCAACATCTGGAGGGTCACAGTTTGGAGAACACTGTTACAGTGGTGCCCAAACAGTAGCCCTCCAGATGTTGCCAAACTACAACTCTCAGCATGTCTGGACTGCCCAGGCATGCTGGGAGTTGTAGTTCTGTAACATCTGTCCCTTCAGATTTAGCAATTTTCATGACATTTTTGAAAATTGCTGCTCTACTTTGAAGCCCTCTAATTTTTTCAAAAAGCAAAAATATGTCCATTTTATGATGCCAACATAAAGTGGACATATCGTATTTGTGAATAAAAATAAAATTTATTGTGAATATCCATTTTCCTTACAAGTAGAGAGCTTCAAAGTTAGAAAAATGCAAAATTTTCAAATTTTTCATGAAATTTGGACATTTTTCACCAAAAAGGAAGCAAGTAACGCCGGAAATTTACCACCAAAATAAAGTAGAATATGTGACAAAAAAACTATCTCAGAATCAGAATATTCGGTAAAAGCGTTTTCGCGTTATTAATTTGTAAACCAACGGGGGTCAGAATTGCAAAAAAGGGCTCAGTCCTTAAAGGGGTACTCCGGTGCTTACACATCTTATCCCCTATCCAAAGGATAGGGAATAAGATGCCTGATCGCGGGAGTCCCGCAGCTGGGGACGCCCGTGATCATGCACGCGGCACCCCGTTTGTAATCAGTCCCCCGAGCGTGTTCGCTCTGCCTCCGCCCCCGTGTGACGTCACGCTCCGCTCCTCAATGCAAGCCTACGGGAGGGGGCGTGATAGCTATCCCCAGCTGCGTGACTCCCACGATCAGGCATCTTATCCCCTATCCTTTGGATAGGGGATAAGATGTGTAAGCACCGGAGTACCCCTTTAAGGTGAAAAAGGGCTGTGTCCTTAAGGGGTTAAAGGATTTAGTTCAGTTGTGGCATTCACATTTCCAAAAACCAGTTCCTCCTACTTTCTGGCTGGAGCCGGCAGCCATAGTAGTACATATGAGAACAATGAGACAGGGACATCACTATGCTGTCCTCCCCTCATTGAGAGCAGCAGAAGTGGGCAATAGGGAAACAGTAGACACATAGGGGGGGATTCATCATTAGGCGTCTATTGTAGACACAGTTCTATCCATTTACACTGCTTGTCTATTGTACACTCTTGCTCAGAATTTACTAAGGCTGTTGCACTCCTTTGATAAATCTTGTGCAAATATAGAAACGTTCCCCCCTCGCTCTACCGTACACTCCTTCTCTACCTCACAGGAAAAGTGGACACAGGGATTTTGTTCTATTGCTTTGAGGCCAGGATTCCATTCCAGTGCTTTGTCAGTTTTTCTTGTGATTTTTTTTATAGCATTTTTGCTTGTGTGTGGAAACCAAAAAAATTTACTAAATTATAATTTTTTTTCTTTTAAATTTAGATACGTGAATGCGGAGGACTATGTCAGATTTTGTGGATTGCGATGATGAACAGCGTTTTTTTTTTTAAATGTCAATAAAAGGGTTAACGAGGGCTGTGGGGGAGTGTTTTTTTAAATACTTTTTTTTTTCATTGTGTTGTGTTTTTTATAATTGAATTTTCAGGCTTAGTAGTGGAGGCTGTCTTATAGATGGAATCCATTACTAAGCTGGGGCTTAGCGTTAGCCCCCAAAACAGCTAATGCTAACCCCCAATTATTACCCCGGTACCGACCGCCACAGGGTTTCCAGGAAGAGCCGCTACCAACAGGCCCGGAGCGTCAAAAATGGCGCTCCTGGGCCTAGGCGGTAACAGGCTGGCGTTATTTAGGCTGGGGAGGGCCAGTAACAATGGTCCTCGCCCACCCTGGTAACGTCAGGCTGTTGCTGCATGGTTGGTATCTGGCTGATACTGAAAAAATTAGGGAACCACACACATTTATTTATTTATAAAAAAAAAACGCATAGGGTTCCCCCTATTTTCAGTATCAGCCAGATACCAACCAAGCAGCAACAGCCTGATGTTACCAGGGTGGGCGAGGACCATTGTTACTGGCCCTCCCCAGCCTAAATAACGCCAGCCTGTTACCGCCTAGGCCCAGGAGCGCCATTTTTGATGCTCCGGGCCTGTTGGTACCGGCTCTTCCCTGCACCCCTGTGGCGGTGGGTACCAGGGTAATAATTGGGGGTTAGCGCTAGCTGTTTTTGGGGCTAACGCTAAGCCCTGGCTTAGTAATGGATTCTTTCTATAATACAGCTTCCACTACTAATCCTGAAAATTCAATTATAAAAAACACATTGAAAAAAAATTTTATTCAAAAAAATCACTCCCCCACAGCCCTCTTTAAAGGGTACCTCTCATCAAAGAAACTTTTGATATATTTTAGATTAATGAATGTTAAATAACTTTCCAATAGCATGTTAATGAAAAATATGCTTCTTTCTATTGTATTTTTCCCGATCAGTCCTGTCAGCAAGCATTTCTGACTCATGCTGGAGTACTAAACACTCAGAGCTGCCAGCCTGCTTTGTTCACAGCCAAACAGGCTGTGAACAAAGCAGGCTGGCAGCTTTGAGTGTTCTCCTTTGTGAGCAAAGCAGACTGGCAGCTCTAGTGTTTAGGACTCCAGCATGAGTCTGAAATGCTTTCTGCCAGGACTGGTAGGGAGACCCCTAGTGGTCATTTCTTCAAAGTGGAAAATTAAATAGAAAGAAGCATATTTTTTTAATAACATGCAATTGTGAAGTTATTCTGCATACATTAATCTATAATATATCAAAAGTTTTTTTGATGAGAGGTACCCTTTAACCATTTTATTGAAATGAAAAAAAAAAACGCTGGTCATCGTCGCAGTCCACCGAATCTGACGTAGTCCTCCGCATTCACGTATCTGAAATGAGAAGAAAAGAAAAACAAGAAATATGGGCTAGTACATTTTTTGTGCTCTCCCCTGGGAAGAGCGCACATAATGCAGCGTGTTCCTAAACAGGGAGCCTCCAATTGTTGCTAAACTACAACTCCCATCATAGGGGGTTGTAGTTAAGCTGGAGGCACATTGGTTGCAAAACACTGAGAGTTTGTTACTTAACTCAGTGTTTCCCAACCCGTGCGCCTCCATCTGTTGCCAAACTACAACTCCCAGCATGTACGGTTTGTCAGTGCATGCTGGGAGTTATAGTTTTGCAACAGCTGGAGGCACACAGGTAGGGAAACACTGAGTTAGGAAACATACAATGTTTCCCAACAAGTGCGCCTCCAGTTGTTGCAAAACTACAACTCCCGGCATGCCCAGGCAGTCCAGACATGCTGGGAGTTGTAGTTTTGTAACATCTGGCCCTTCAGATGTTGCCTGACTACAACTCCCAGCATGCCTGGGCAGTCTGGGCATGCTTGGAGTTGAAGTTTTGCAACATCTGGAGGGCTACAATTTGGACACCACTACTTAGTGGTCTCCCAACTGTTCTCCTCCAGTTGTTGCAAAACTACAACTCCCAGCATGCCCGTCGGCTGTCTGAGCATGCTGGGAGTTGTAGTTTTGCAACAACTGGAGGCACACTGGTTGGGAAACTCAGTGTTTCCCAACCTGTGTGCCTCCGGCTGTTGCAAAACTTCAACTTCAAGCATGCCCAGACTGCCCAGGCATGCTGGAAATTGTAGTTCGGCAACATCTGAAGGGCCAGATGTTACAGAACTACAGCTCCCAGCATGCCTGGACTGTCTGGGCATGCTGAGAGTTGTAGTTTTGCAACATCTGGAAGAGCACAGATTGGAGACCACTGCACAGTGGTGTCCAAACTGCGGCCCTCCAGATGTTGCAAAGCTACAACTCCCAGCATGCCCAGACAGCCAAAGGCTGTCTGGGCATGCTGGGAGTTGTAGTTTTGAAACTCCTAGAAGCAGCAGTGAATATCACTTTACGGCGATCTTCACTGCTGCTTCCACTTACCTGCCGCAGCTGCCTTCTAGACGGTCCCCGGTCCTTGCCGTCCCCGCCGGTCCCACAGCAGGTATGTGCCGCGGCCCCCCGCAGCTCCCGGGATCCTCTTCCCCCGCTCTACCCGACTTCTAGGGGCGGGAAGAGCGGGGAATCTGAACTTTAACCCCCCACAGTCAGCGATCACTGTGATTGGTCCACAGGGACCAACCACAATGATCGCTGACCAGGACCATCCACAGATGGTCCTGGGGGGGGTTTGCAAAAGCTGGTAACAGCGGGACAGCGGGACTTCTGCCACTTAACCCGTGCGATGCCGTGTATCGCCGGGTTAACTGCATGACATATATAAATGACATGATGCGCGAACTACCTGCACATCATGACATTTATATATGTCATTCGGCAGGAACGGGTTAAATTGGGGGGCCACTAATGTAATGCGGATCGCAGCAGATCTCCAAAATGATCTGCTGCGATCCGCATTTAAATTAAAAAGCCGGTGGTACATGCGGCTACATCGCGCTGCCACCGGCTTCTATATACACTGTCATAATTCATAATCCCTGCCGGGAGAGGGGAGCTCTGATTGCAGAATAGCTATTGACCAATCAGAGCTCTCCTCTCCCGGCGGCGGGGATTATGAATTATGACAGTGTATATAGAAGTCGTGTCAGCGCAGTGAAGCCGCATGTACCGCCGGCTTTTACAGTTAATAAATGCGGATCGCAGCAGGTCTCTGGATAATGACCTGCTGTGATCTGCACCTCAGCCCCTGGACTATAACTCCCATCATGGGCAGAGTCTGTCCATGATGGGAGTTGCAGTCCTTACTGTGTGAAAATACACACTTTGGTACGTGTCCTCCGAGGTGGTGTATATTTGCGCAAAAAATGACACTTGCACAAAAAAAAAAAACCCAGTTAGTAAATCGATGTCTACGGGAAAAATGGCTCTACAGTACACCCGAAGGGTGACATCTGTAGAAAAAGTTCCACCAAAAAAGACGCACAAAAAGAACGCAGAAAATATCATTGCGCAAGATTTTGCGCAAGAAAATACACTTAAAATTACTCTATGTAGATTGATGAATCCCCCCCATAGGGTCCATGCACACTCTGAAATTTTTGCCGGGAGAAACTGCAGGCAGATTCCACATGCAGTATGCGCCACCAGAATCAATCAACATTATGACTGCATGGTCATCACTGTCCTCAATTGGGCAGAATTCCGATGAAAGCAAGAACATGTTCATTCTTTCGACGAAATCCGGAATTGGATATTTCGCAGTATGTACAGTGCAGCAGAATCCCATTGAAGATAATTGGAGGCTGTTGCACCAGAATCTTTGCCCTGAATTTCTCTGGGTGGAAAATCTTTTTTGTGCATGGGCCCTTATTGGCTGCAACAGTCATGCAAGATCAAGCCACAGTTTCTCTCAGGCTGTGACTTTAACAACCAGTTCCGGGAACCAGGAAAAACCATCTGGATCCCACCTCAGAGTTAGGGGTATGCTGACACGGCGGAATGTGTGGAATTCCGCAAAGACAATTATGCTGTAGCAGAGTCCCATTGATTTCCCTGGTAGAAGTTTCTGCTGCAGAAATTCCAATTCCGGCATCCACAAAAAAACTTGTCTGTTCTTTCTGAAGATTCCACTCGGAAGTACATTGCTGTCTATCTATCATTTAAAGGGGTACTCCGCTGCCCTGTGTCGGAAGCTCCGCTCGCAGCGTCCGGAAGTTTATTGTTCCAAACGCTGTGTGCGGGCTTCCGTGTTCAGGGCCGCCCGTCGTGACATCACGCCCGCCCCCTTCATGACGTGTCGCACCCCCTTCCCATAGACTTTCGCTAAGGGGGCGGGCGTGACGTCACGAAGGGGGCGGGCGTGACGTCACGAGGGGCGGCCCTGAACACCGAAGCCCGCACACAGTGTTCGGAACAATAAACTTCCGGACGCTGCGAGCGGAGCTTCCGACACAGGGCAGCGGAGTACCCCTTTAAATGTGCGGAATGTCCATGTTTCCAGAATGGACATTCCGCACATTTCGGCCATGTGAACCCAGCCTTAATGTTTCATTCCTGGCATCCTGTGGTTACCACTCCACCACTATGCTTTTCAAAATTGTAATAGGATGCTGAATACAGATCGTTCAGCTTCCTGTTTTCTCCCTGCACTGATCATAGAGATGGGTGAAGTGATAGGATAAAGAGGATACGGGAACTGTAGCTATGCAACCAGAGTTCTCTCTTATGAGACAAACAGTTGTTTTTTTTTTTTTTACATTTAAAGGTGTTATTCACCATAAGGTGATTTTAGTACGTACCCGGCAGACAGTAATGAACATGCTTAGGAAGGATCTGCGCTTGTCTTGGGGCTAAATGGCTATGTTGGGAGTATTGCCAGTCATCGGGCACGGAGTGGAGTTCGCTCCATGCACCCAATGACAGGGGTAGATCCCAAGAGTCCCCAGCATCTGCATTGGAGTGGACTATTCCTTAGATGGTGTAGCTTCAAAACTGCATAGTTGTTCTTCAGTTGAGCATCTTTAAGGGTACGTTCACACGTACAGGATCCTGCGCAGATTTGATGTGCAGGATTTGTAACTGCCCATTAGAAGCTGTGCTCAGTCATTTACGGTACTTTTTGCCATATAAGACGCTCCGGCATATAAGACGCACCCAATTTTAAAGGAGGAAAATCTAGAAAAAAAAGATTCTGAACCAAATACAATGTAAAGTATACTATGGTGGTCTGGAAGAGCGTATCGCCCTTTATGCTGATGATATGCTGTTGTTTATGAGGGATGTTGTGCATTCTCTACCCCCGTTTATGGCATTGATAGAGACCTATGGTAGTTATTCTGGCCTGGCTATCAATTGGGATAAGTCTACGATTCTCCCTCTTGATTCCCTTCCTCGCATGCCGGTACTGGATAGGGTGGGTCTTCCTGTGGTAACTCAATTTAAATACCTGGGTGTGGTGGTCTCGAAGAATTCTCTTGATTATATATCTCTGAATCTCATCCCCTTACTTGACCGTAGCTCTGGTAAAGTGGCCGTATGGCGGAAGTTGCCTCTCTCTATGATAGGTAGATCTAATTTAATCAAAATGATACTCATGCCTCAATTCTTATATCTTTTGCATAATTCCCCTGTCTGGATCCCTATGAAATACTTTCTTAGGATTCAGTCTTTATTAAGGGAACTTATTTGGAATGGGAAGTCTGTCATATTGCGGTTGGAGACATTGCAACGTAGTAAGGAGGCCGGGGGTCTTTCTATTCCTAATCCCTGGTTATACTTTTTGGCGTCACAGGTTCAGCAGTTGAGGGGGTGGGCTCCGTATGACACTATGGGACGCACTGGTGAGTTGGTTTCGAAGAGGCTGGGCAAGGTGACTCCTATTTACTTGTTGGAAATGGCTGCGCAGACTCGGCCACCTGATATCCCCCCCACTTTTGCTCTTATCCGGAAAGTGTGGACAAAATTTAAGGCTTTGTTGAGAAACTCTGTATTTGTTACTTTCTCCCCTCTATGGTTTAATCCTAACTTACCTGAAGTGAGTTTGTTACATGCAAGTACTCCTTGGATTACTCGAGGGGTGTTGTATCGCTCTCAGTTGTATGATGGGCCGGTGTTGAAGTCCTTTGCTCAGCTACAAGAGGAATTTACTTTACCTCATTTTTATTTCTATCGCTATTTGCAGCTGCTACATGCCCTGGCAATGCAGTCTAGGTCGGGGGGCTTCGATATTGGCTCATCGGCTGTTGTACAAACTCTGTTTACTGAATCTTCTACTAAGGGTGTGATTTCTGTGTTATATAGGGAGCTCCTCTCCTTCTACCATGAAGCATACCCGCTGACTGTTAGGGCAAAGTGGGAGACTGAGGTGGGTCCCTTGTCAGATGAGCATTGGACACAAATTGTTTCTATGACCCCAAGGCTGGCCGTATCCGAGGCCCATAGGGTGTCCCAAATTTTTTTTATTGCATAGAGTATATCGCACTCCTGCATTCCTTCATAAAATTGGCTTACGGCCTGACTCCTGTTGTCCTTGCTGCTCCATGCCGGATGCTCATCTGATCCATATGTTCTGGGACTGTGCACATCTCGCTCTATTCTGGAGAGAGGTGGGACAGCTGATTAGCCGGGTGTATGGTTGCCCATTTAATTTATCTATTCTAAAGTGTCTTTTGGGATTACTGGAAGGGTGGTATGAGGATAGTGGCTTGCATGTCGGCATTAATAGGATCCTTTATCAAGCCCGTAAACTGATAGCTCAGTATTGGTTACGACCCTCGCCGCCCACTATAGTAGAACTGATTGCTAAGCTGAATCACATCATTCGATTGGAGAGGGGAGTGTATACAAAGAGGAAAACATTACGTATATTTGAATCTATCTGTGGTCCCTGGCTGGATACCCCTGGGGTACCGTCTACATACTTATGCAGATCTTCTGTTGCAGTGCTTTTGGGGGGTGATGGGGACCCTGGCCGTTGATAATGTCTAAGTCTTATTGGCCAATTCCCCCCATTTTTTGTTATTACTTTATATGCGCAGGTTCATTTGTGTCCTTCGAGTCTACCTCCTTGTTTGACCGTTTTTTTTTATGTTTCTGTGCCTGTGTGACTGCTGTACGCCATGAGTTCTACTTTCATTGTGTGCTGTGTTTTGTTCTTTCTACGGACCACCTTATGCCTTTTATCTGTGGCTACCGAGGAGGGGACACCGGGGTAGGGGGGAGGGGAGGAAGATTGTCTTTTTCTGGGTGGGGGGAGGGAGTTTTTTTTTGGGGGGGACTGTTGGATTGTTTTATATGTTTTTTTATTGTGAAAAAATTGTTCAATAAAAATGTTCTGATTTAAAAAAAAAAAACAATGTCAAGTATAGGACAGTGATCTTCAACCTGCGGACCTCCAGATGTTGCAAAACTACAACTCCCAGCATGCCCGGACAGCCGTTGGCTGTCCGGGCATGCTGGGAGTAGTAGTTTTGCAACATCTGGAGGTCCGCAGGTTGAAGACCACTGGTATAGTAGGTAATACTCAAGTGTCCCCGCCACTCCGGACCCATCACCACTCGTCACCGCTGCCCTGGATGTCGCCCTCCATCGCTGTCGCCGCGTCCCCGGGTGTCCCCGTCGCTCCGGACCGTCTCTGCTGCCCGGGATCCTCACTCTCTGTCGCCGCCATCACGTCGCTACGCACGCCGCTCCTATTGGATGACGGGACGGCGTGCGCGACGACGTGATGACGACGAAGGAGAGCGCCGGCCATGCAGGGGATCCCGGCACGGAGCAGTCATTCGCTGATCGGACACCGAGGAGGCAGGTAAGGTCCCTCCCGGTGTCCTGTAAGCTGTTCGGGACGCCGCGATTTCACCGCGACGGTCCGGAACAGCCCGACTGAGCAGCCGGGATACTTTCACTTTCGCTTCAGACGCAGCGGTCAGCTTCGATTGCCGCGTCTGAAGGGTTAATACAGGGCATCACCGCTATAATTTTAGACCCTAAATTTAGACCAGTAATTTCAAGTTTAGTTCACAATTAAATATAGTTTTTTTTTTGTTTTTTTACTGATATTTATGAGATGAAAATAAACTGTGACATCACATGCGATTATTTTATACTTAAAACCACTGTATTTTTTACAGCCTACTGATGCATTTAAGAGAAGATGGTTCACCCTAGATCACCGACGATTAATGTACTTCAAAGACCCCCTGGTAATTCCTCATTTACAATTATTTAGAATTAAACTGCTATAAATATAACATATATACCAAAAAGATAGCTGATCACTAGCTGATCAGTAGGGATCTGACTACTGGAATCCCCACTAATCATGAGAATAATGGTCAATTGTTCCCCAAGTGAATGGAGCAACAATATGCTTGTCCACTGCTCCGTTCACTCTCTATAGGAACTCAGCAATGCTCAACTGACCTCTGTTCTTGGGATAATTGGGGGTCCAAGTGCCCCATCCCCTATCGCCACTACGAGCAGCCACACTGGGCCTGAGAGTCACCGAGTCCACTCAGACATCACGGAGCAGCCACGATGTCTCAGTATACTGCACATATGGCTGCTCATTGCAACGGATTGCCGCTGCGAGCAGGCCAGGGGCGAAGCAAGGCAAGGGAAGGTGGGAGGGGGCTGGGGGGGCAACAGCTGGAAACACAAAATCGGTAGGGTCACCGGTGGATCCGCAGCGTAAAATACGCTGCGGATCCGTTACATGTGACCAAAGCCTAAAGGGGTACTCTGGTGGAAAACTATTTATTTTTTTAAATAAACTGGTGCCAGTTAAACAGATTTATAAATTACTTCTATTTAAAAATCTTAATCCTTCCAGTACTTATCAGCTACTGTATACTCCAGAGGAAGTTGTATAGTTCTTTTCTGTCTGACCACAGTGCTCTCTGCTGACACCTCTGTCCATGTCAGGAACTTTCCAGAGCAGGATAGGATTGCTATGGGGATTTGCTCCTACTCTGGACAGTTCCTGACATGGGCAGAGGTCCATGTCAGACAGAAAAAAATGGTCAGACAGAAAAAAAAATTCAAAAAGAAAAGCACTTTCTATGGAGCATACAGCAGCTGATAAGAACTGGAAGGATTAAGAGTGTAGTTTAAACTAGGGACTGGGGGGGACCTACAACATAAAGGGGGGAGATAGTGTAGATAGAGAGGGAGGACTTATTTATGTACCTGAATAGGGATAGGCTTCATAGGAAAAAAAAAAAATCATACACCATTGAATTTCATGTTGACTAATGCCAGAAGTCTGTCCAATAAAACTGACGAAATGGAGTTGATAATGTTTGAGGAGGATTATCATAGCGGGTATGACAGAGACTTGGTTGGATGATGGCTGTGACTGGGCGGTCAACATACAGGGATATAGGGAGAGATTTATCAAAATCTGTGGACAGGTAAAGTTGCCCAGTTGCCTATAGCAACCAATCAGATCTCTTCTTTCATTCTTAACAAGGCCTGTGAAAAATGAAAGAAGCAATCTGATTGGTTGCTATGGACAACTGGGCAGCTTTTCCTCTGCACTGATTTTGATAAATCTCCCCCATAGTCTATTCAGGAAGGATCGGACAAAATGGAAAGGGGGAGGAGTTTGTATGTGAAATCGAGTCTGAAGGCCGCACTGCCGGAGGCTATACGGGAGGGGGACGATAATGTGGAGTCATTATGGGTAGAAATATATGGAGATAAAAATTAAAAGATTCTGATAGGGGTTTGTTATAAGCCACCAAACATAATGGAAGAGGCAGAAGATCAATTATTGAGGCAAATAAAGGCAGCTAATCAGAATGAGGTAATAATAATGGGGGACTTTAACTATCCTGATATAAACTGAGAGACTGAGACCTGTGAATCTCATAAAGGAAACAGGTTTCTGACTATAAAGACAATTATCTGTCCCAAATGGTGCAGGGCCCGACCAGAGGGGGCGCCCTACTAGACTTAATATTAACCAACAGACCTGACAGAGTAATGTGCAAGTAGAAGGACACCTAGGAAATAGTGATCATAATATACAGTGTTCCCTCAACTTACAATGGCCTTAACATACAATAGTTTCAACATACAATGGTCTTTTCTAGACCATTGTAACTCGAAACCAGACTCAACATACAATGCTAAGGAATCTGCAAAACGTGTCAATGGCTGGAAGAACCGACCGATCAGAATGGATATTTCACTGGTAAAACCCCTGTATTCCTTAAGTGGGGGTACAGTACAGGGAGGTATTACATGTTCTGTACTCTTTACCTCTGCCAGGATTATATGCTCCTTTGTAAATCAGTTGAGGGAGGCTACATTTTCCTTTTTTTTAGGACATTAAAGGGGTTATCCAGGAAAAAACTTTTTTTTATATATCAACTGGCTCCAGAAAGTTAGACAGATTTGTAAATGACTTCTATTAAAAAACTTAATCCTTTCAGTACTTATGAGCTTCTGAAGTTAAGGTTGTTCTTTTCTGTCTAAGAAACGCCCAGTTTAGAAGCAAATCCCCATAGCAACCCTCTTCTAAATTGGGCGTTTCCCGAGACAGGTGTCATCAGAGAGCACCTAGACAGAAAAGAACAACCTTAACTTCAGAAGCTCAGAAGTACTGAAAGGATTAAGATTTTTTAATAGAAGTAATTTACAAATCTGTTTAACTTTCTGGAGCCAGTTGATATATATATATATATATATATAAAGTTTTTGCCTTAAATACCCCTTTAAGTGTTCTGTAAAGGACCCTGAAGAAGCTTCTGTCCTCTACATAGACCAGTGTTTCCCAAAGAGTGTGCCTCCAGCTGTTGCAAAACTGTCCGGGCATGCTGGGAGTTGTAGTTTTGCAACAGCTGGAGGCACCCTGGTTGGGAAACACTGACATAGACAGTTATTTACAGCTCCCAGCAAATCTTTCTTATATATAAGGATTTGCTTTATCTATATTAGTTATCTACTTATTTTCTTTAATCCTCACTTTTTCCTATTTTTTGGATGACATTTTGGGGCTTCTGAACCAATTACCAGGTTTCCATAGAGTTCTGGTCTCAACATACAATGGTTTCAACATACAATGGTCGTCCTGGAACCAATTAGTATTGTAACTTGAGGGACCACTATAATACCTTATAACTTGTTCTTCAATAAGGGAATCTCTCGAGGGGCCACAAAAACAATGAACTTTAGGAAGGAAAAGTTTGATCAACTCCGAGAAGCACTTAACAATATAAAATGGGATAATGTCCTCAAAAACAAGAATACTGACACTAAATGGGAGACTTTTAAAAATATCTTAAACTCTCACTGTAATAAATATATACCTTATGGGAACAAAGGTGTCAAAAATAAAAGAAAACCAATATGGATGAATATTTAGTTTAGAAGAAAAAAAAGGCGGCTTAGGGGAGACCTAATAACTATGTATAAATATATCAGGGGACCGTACAGAGATCTCTCCCATGATCTATGTATACCCAGGACTGGATCTATAACAAGGGGGCATCCTCTACGTCTAGAGGAAAGAAGGTTTCTACACCAGCACAGATGGGGGTTCTTTACTGTAAGAGCAGTGAGACTGTGGAATTCTCTGCCAGAGGAGGTGGTCACGGTGAACTCTGTAAAAGAGTTCAAAAGGGGTCTGGATGCATTTTTGGAGAATAATAACATTTCTGGTTATGTTTACTAGATTTATAGGGACAGAACGTTGATCCAGGGATTTATGAACTATGTTACAATTTTTTTTTTTTTTTTAATCAACTGGTGCCAGTTAAACAGATTTGTAAATTAATTCTATGTAAAAATCTTAATCCTTCCAGTACTAATCAGCTGCTGTATACTCCAGAGGAAGTTGTGTAGTTCTTTTCTGTCTGACCACAGTGCTCTCTGCTGACACCTCTGTCCATGTCAGGAACTGTCCAAAGCAGGATAGGATTGCTATGGGGATTTGCTCCTACTCTGGACAGTTCTTTACATGGACAGAGCGGTCAGCAGAGAGCACTGTGGTCAGACAGAAAGGAAATTCAAAAAGAAAATAACTTTTTATGGAGCATACAGCAGCTTATAAGTACTGGAAGGATTAAGATTTGTATATAGAAGTAATTTAAAAATCTGTTTTTCAAAAAATAGTTTTCCACTGGAGTACCCCTTTGAGCCTTAGTTCTTAGGTTATCCATAGTAAGGCTATGTCAGTAAAATGCATGCCTTCAATATGTAGGAACAGACATTTAGACTAGGATAACACTTGTGTCAAAAAATGCAGTAAATAGCTATATACTTGCTGCATGGCATGTTTTTGGGCCAAAAATGTCCCAGCCAGATGTTAGCTGTAAAATATGAAGCTACATACTCACATGTTTTTTTTTATTTTTTATTGATATTGGTGTTCTTTCTGAAGTTTTTTACCCAGTTGTTTATCTGACGTGTATGGGGGGGGGGGGATGCGAAGCATTTGGTTTGGGCATGGAGGGGAATGCCTATACTGTAACACATTATTTTTGGTAAAAATGACATAAAAAACTGCACCTTGGAGTAAAAAATGAGGGAGCAGTTTTTGTGTCTGTTTTAAAGGGGTACTCCCGTGAAAATAACATTTTTAAATCAACTGGTGCCAGAAAGTTAAACAGATTTGTAAATTACTTCTATTAAAAAATCTTAATCCTTCCAGTACTTTTTAGGGGCTAAATACTACAGAAGAAATGCTTTTCTTTTTGGATTTCTCTGATGTCATGACCACAGCGCTCTCTGCTGACCTCTGCTGTCCATTTTAGGAACTGTCTAAAGCAGGAGAAAATCCCCATAGCAAACATATGCTGCTCTGGACAGTTCCTAAAATGGACAGCAGAGGTCAGCAGAGAGCACTGTGGTTGTGACATCAGAGAAATACAAAAAGGAAAACAATTCCTCTCTAGTATACAGCCCATAAAATGTATTGGAAGGATTAAGCTTTTTTTAATAGAAGTAATTTACAAATCTGTTTTACTTTCTGGCACCAGTTGATTTAAAAAAAAAAAAAGTTTTCCACGGGAGTACCCCTTTAAGCCTTTTCAGGTGTCAGCAAATACATGTTATATGTTGTGCACGGAGAAGTTATATAATTTTCCAATACACTTTTTGTATCAATTCCTCACAAGATATCGGCTTGATGTAATTCAGTAAGAGCTTTCAGTAAAATGCCCAAAATATTTCCCCTTAGTCTATAATGAGAAATGTGTAAATCCTTACAGCTTCGTGTCTTGAACATCTCCATGAATCTGGAATAACAAGGTTTTCTCCAATTTTATTTTAGGACGCTTTTGCTAAAGGTCAGGTGTTTTTAGGAAGTAGTGAGAATGGCTATCAAGTAAAGGCTGAGATGGTCCCGAGCTCACACGGCAATATGTGGAATTACGGCATATCCATTAGTACTCCTGACCGTAATTATGTCTTTACCTGCGAAAATGAACAGGAACGGGAAAATTGGCTCAGTGTGTTCAAGAAAGTTATCAGTATACCCATGACTGTGAGAGAATATGCAGGTAAAATGTCTCTCATCTCTTTGACCTCTTCTATGTAGACTTATAAGGGTTGTCTGCCTGCTGGGACCCCACTATCTAATGAACGGGACACCGTCTCTCTGAGAGGAGTGTGTGCTGCAGACGGCATGTGCTCCATTCATTTCCATGGGAGCGCCGAAGATAGCCAGTGTACAGCACCCAGGTCTCTTTAGCACTCCCATTAAAATGAATGGAGCACATGCTACTTTCAGAAAGCCAGGGTCCTGTTCAAGAGATTACGGGGTCCCATTAGTCAGACACGAGATGACTAATAAACACGGCTGCATGAGCAGGTTCACCAATCACTTCCCACCACCACAAGGGAGGGACACTTCCCTTTCCCCTGAGAGGATTTCTAACACTGTGAGCTAATGAAAAGAGGGATTTTTATAATAAACTACCTGAGTACCCGGCGTTGCCCAGTTTTTCCTTCCAAATCCTTGTTGGGGAGGAAAATCAACAAAGGAGGAAGCTTTTGACTTCATATTCCATCCTCATATATTGTTGTCATCTCCCAACCCCATATCCCGTCCTCATATCAAGTCCTCATATCCTGTCCTCATATCCCGTCCTCATATCTCGTCCTCATATCCTGTCCTCATATCCCGTCCTCATATCCCGTCCTCATATCTCGTCCTCATATCCTGTCCTCATATCCCGTCCTCATATCCCGTCCTCATATCCCGACTTCATAACCCGACCTCATATCCCGTCCTCATATCTCGACCTCCTAGCCCGTCCTCATATCTTGACCTCATATCCCGTCCTCATATCCTGTTCTCATATCCTGTCCTCATATCCTGACCTCCTATCCCGACCTCATATCCCGACCTCATATCCCGTCCTCATATCCCGACCTCCTATCCCGTCCTATCTCAACCTCATATCCCGTCCTCATATCCTGTTCTCATATCCTGTCCTCATATCCTGACCTCCTATCTCGACCTCCTATCCCGTCCTGATATCCCGACTTCATAACCCGACCTCATATCCCGTCCTCATATCTCGACCTCCTATCCCTTCCTCCTATCCCGACCTCATATCCCGTCTTCATATCCCGACCTCATATCCCGACCTCCTATCCCGTCCTCATATCCTGTTCTCATATCCCGACCTCATATCCCGACATCCTATCCCGTCCTATCTCGACCTCATATCCCGTCCTCATATCCCGTTCTCATATCCTGTCCTCATATCCTGACCTCCTATCTCGACCTCATATCCCGTCCTCATAGCCTGACCCCATATCCCGAAAAGTGATGCTAAAAAAACAGATGCTGCTGTATACCATACAGCAGAGTCTATTTCACCACTGAATTACATTATAAAAAATAAAAAAAACATTTGTTTTAGTGTACACTGGTGTAGTTGACTATATTTTTGTATAAAGCAAAATTAATGGAAACAGTGAAACAGAGAACCCAGCCTAAAATGTTTAATATCATAAGCGGTTACAGGATGAGTAGAGGTTGAGTGTAATGTTCATGTTCTTTCTAATTTTTGTTCCCTTTCTTTTCTTTTAGTTGAAGCTCAGTTTAAACACCGTTCCTAACACATCGCTGCCTGAACTCACCGGGATTCCTCTGACCCTATAAACTGCTTTGATTCCAGTCATTCAGCCAGTGGACTGCTTTATTATTAATATGTTACATTTCAGCATGTTGTTGAACATAAGTCTGTATTACTATATCATAACTACTCTTTTTATTATGTGCCGAGCAAATATTTGCACTGTCTATTAAACCTTTTCCAGAAAATGTAACCGATGACGTCTCTTGCCACCAGTTATTCTGAAATTGATGATTGATAAAATTTGCCTAGAAAAAAACAGTAAATAACAATGGATCAATAGAACTGGTCTTCTCAAGACACACTAAATCATGAAAGATGACAAAGACGTTAAGGGGAGGAGAGCAGGGAGGCAACAAGAACACCACGAAAATCACACTGCTAGCTCACTCTATGCAGCTCTTTGTGAAGGAAGCTTTTGGTTTCATGCCCAAGCTGCCTGATGGACGTATGACAGATCGGTAGAAATGTAATCGGAATAACATCTAAGATCACATTCTGTTGGGTTTTAACTCAATAAGAAGGTAGAATTGATCTGCACCATCCTTTACAGGAGATCATTGAGCTAATGTCGTGAGGACCAAGTCATTAATTTTCAATGTTAATGAAGAATACAACAGACTCCGATCCGATCCTATTTCATGTGTGATAACCAAGGGTGAACAGAAGAATGGACGTAAAGGACGAAGCCAACATGTCTATGGAGTCTCCAGGCTCAGCAGAGGAGGTCTTGGTTACATCCACTTTGAGTGCAGTACTTGTTGTTATGTTTCTCCTAGGGATGGCTGGAAACCTATATGTATTGGCAATTACTGTGTTATCGCATAGACCGGTAGGTTCCATGTGTGTCCATGTGGTGAACCTCGCTTTGGCGGATGTTTTATACCTATCAACTATTCCTTTTGTAGTAAGCACATACCTGGCCAGAGACTGGTACTTTGGGGATAGTGGTTGTAGACTTCTTCTAAGTATGGACTTGTTTACCATGCATGCCAGCATCTACACGCTCACTGCAATGAGTTCAGAGAGGTACCAGGTGATAGTGAGACCTTTAAGGGCTCGTATTTCACGGTGCTATCGAAAGTTGACAAGTTTGGCAATCTGGCTTATATCTTTTCTCTTGACTTTGCCCATGATGTGTATGATGAGATTACAGGATAGCCAGTATGGGTCTGGCAAGAAGATCTGCTTTCCTACATGGACACCTGAGTCATTTCGACATTACCTGACAGTCCTTTTCTTTACAAGCATTCTGGGTCCTGGTCTGATCATATTATATCTCTATAGCTGCCTGGCAAGGGCATACTGGATTTCTGGACAAGATCTTCGACGGTCAAGCCGGAAACTAAATCAGTGTGTTATGTTGCGTATATTTACAATAATTATTGTATATTGGGCCTGTTTTGTTCCTTTTTGGGCCTGGCAGCTGGCAAAGTCTTATCAATATGATATATTAGAACTGGCACCATCTTCCCAGATTTACCTGAATTTCGGTGTTACCTGCTTAACCTATGCCAATAGTTGTGTGAATCCACTTCTATATACGTTATTGACTCGTAACTACAGAGAGTATGTAACCAAACGGATGCGTGAGGCCAATACTGAGGTGCAGAAGAGGACCCTGGGGAGATGAATCAGACAGCTGCCATTCAGATGAACAATTTTTACTTTGATAATAATATGGAACATATAACTAATCTGGTCTATGTTGTGGGTAGCTGTGTAAATTGTGATTCCAAATGCAGACAATGGGACCGTTGTACTGGCCATTGAACTGCTGCACGTTCATTGATGTTGTAACATTAAAAGTCTGAGAAAGTTTAGGTAGAATTTCACAGACCTTTCTGAAATTCTTGCAGGTAACTTGCTATTGGTCAAAAAAAAAAAAAAAAAAGCGTAAGACTGTGCACATCACAGTGGCTTGTAATGTGTTGGCGGAGATTCATGTGAATGTACAGTATATGTAGTTAACCCCTTGGTCTGCAGCTCTCCAAAGAGAGGGATAACAAATATACTGGAGAAAGTAGATATGAGAAATGTCTTTACAGATTTGGTTGCATATATAGTTTTCTCCCTCAACACTGATCATGGAAAATCCTATGATATGCAGCAACAAGGCCAACCTGATCAGACAGCCAATGTGCTTTGTGTACTGCAATCATAGCTCATATTGGTGGTTAATTTTACTTCTCTTCTTCTTGAAGCCTTCCGAAGGTACTTTTGCTTTCTAAAAAAAAATTATACAATGAGTATGGTTATGTGCACCAGTGTATGGTTATGTGGTCCAGTGTATGGTTATGTACACCAGTCTGGTGTCCATTGTTTCACAGTTGAGCTGTAATTTTGACAGACTTTTTCTATTGGAGGTCCTCTGAACATTGAAGATTTACAATAACGGAAGTCAATATTTTCCTTTTCATGTTTTATCCTTTTGTTTACATTCTATTAGTTTGAACAGAAAGACAAATATTACTTTTGTATATTATGTAGCCACCCAGTATAGTAGCACATAGCATTAGGAAGGCTCCACATCTGTATACTGTTAAAGTGTACCTGTCGTCAACAAAAACTTTTTATATAATGTAGATAATACCATTATATGTTTTTTTGTAATATACATTGGTTAAAAAATATGTATATTTTTGTCTCTGCAGCTATTACCTGTGTGTCTCTATGAGGAGTCCAAATACAGGAAGTAAGGGTGGACAAGTAGGGATATGTGCACTGAGGACAAGCAGGGCTCTGTACACTGAGAACAAGCAGGGCTCTGTATACTGAGGACAAGCAGGGCTCTGTATACTGAGGACAAGCAGGGATATGTGCACTGAGGACAAGCAGGGCTCTGTACACTGAGAACAAGCAGGGCTCTGTACACTGAGGACAAGCAGGGCTCTGTACATTGAGGTCAAGCAGGGCTCTGTACACTGAGGACAAGCAGGGCTTTGTACACTGAGGACAAGCAGGGCTCTGTACACTGAGGACAAGCAGAGCTCTGTATACTGAGGACAAGCAGAGCTCTGTACACTGAGAACAAGCAGGGCTCTGTACACTGAGGACAAGCAGAGCTCTGTACACTGAGAACAAGCAGGGCTCTGTGCACCGAGGACAAGCAGGGCTCTGTACCCTGAGCACAAGCAGGATTCTGTACATTGAGGACAAGCAGGATTCTGTACACTGAGGACAAGCAGGGCTCTGTACACAGAGGACAAGCAGGGCTCTGTACACTGAGGACAAGCAGGGCTCTGTGCACTGAGGACAAGCAAGGCTCTGTACATTGAGGACAAGCAGGGCTCTGTACACTGAGGACAAGCGGGGCTCTGTACACTGAGGACAAGCAGGGCTCTGTACACTGAGGACAAGCAGGGCTCTGTGCAGTGAGGACAAGCAGGACTCTGTACACTAAGGACAAGCGGGGCTCTGTACACTGAGGACAAGCGGGGCTCTGTGCAGTGAGGCTCTGTGACATGCTCCAGGTTCACACATGAAGATGATTGACAAGCCAGGAGCCTGCACAGAGCCCTGCTTGTCCTGCCCTCACCTCCTGTATTTGGACTCCTCAAAGAGACACACATGCAATAGCTGCAAGGACAGCTTTTTTTTTTTACCCAAAAATATACACATTTAACCAATGTATATTACAAATATACATGTAATGTTATTACTGTATCTACATTATATAAAAAGTTTTTGTTGATGACAGGTACACTTTAAAAGTAAAACAATATAATGGAAGGAGTGCCAAAATTGCAAACATCTTTTAGATAAGCTCCCGTTTTACACCCATTTTTTTCTGCGCTGGTGCAGGGAATTTTAAAATTCCCCCAACAAGTTGGTATCTTGTAGATATATTTAGCACTTATTAACCATCATTTACTCACTACTATAACAAACAATGTAGCCTATAAAGGAATGTAAGCAAGACAGTGTGTAAGGGTTCAGCTCTCGGTGGGGCTGAATGAGCCACCAGGATAATACATAAGGAGATGTTTATATTGTGTTTCCCTTTACGTTTGGCGCATGTGCCAAGAAAGCTCCTTACACATATGCAGAATGAATCCAAAGGCCTCTATTTACCAGATGAATGCAGGACTGAGGGGGTAGGGTGTCTCCTCAAGGAGACCACCAAACTGAAGTCCAGGGGAAAAGTGTGCAAAGCAGCTCTCCTGCGGAAAATAGCTTGCATTTCACAGCCACCTATTAGAGGTAGCATCCCTTTAAAGGAAAACTGTCAGCTTGCTCCCCCCGCAATAACCAGCAGTACTGGCTGGTAGTGCGGGGGACGCTGATCACTTTGATGCCTACCGTGCTCGGATCCGCCCCGCTGTTCGGCCGAAATCTTCGATCTTCTGTATATGCTAATTAGGGGCTAACTGGCACAGGCGGAGTAACTGGCACTCTGACTCCAGTGCCGCTGACCGCACCGACGACCAACTCATCAATATTCCTCCCCTCCCTCCGCCTCTCCCTCTTCTCCCCACTCTGTAGGGAGGAATATTGATGAGCTGGGCGGTGCTGTGGGTGATCCGCCTGTGCCAGTTAGCACCTAATTAGCATATACAGAAAACGGAAGATTTCGGCCGAATGGTGGGATGGATACGAGCACGGTAGGCATCAAACTGATCAGCATCCCCAGTACCGCTGGTTAGAGCAAGGGGGGGGGGAGCAAGCTGACAGTTTTCTTTTAAATTGATGATCAGTCTTGAAACATGACTTAAGATTATACATAAGACAGAATCTTTCCTAGAAGGGAGAAATACCCATCCATCCAGGTCCTTGCCTGACAAAGGCCAGAGGAGTGTCATGAAAGAAGGCTCAGATGCAGCCCCTGTATTTACCTCAGTGTTTCCCAACCAGGGTGCCTCCAGGTGTTGCAAAACTACAACTCCCAGGATGCCTGGACAGCCGAAGGCTGTCCAGGCATGCTGGGAGTTGTAGTTGGGAGACACTGATCTACCTTATGAGTTGTTGAAGCTCTCTGAGTTGTAATATGGTCCTTATTTGTGCCACCTTTTAGGAGCAACAATTTTGAATACTTTTAATTATCTAATATCACTCACATATGGAATTTTAGCTATTTCTTATGCAGGTAAGTATTGTTTTGATTCTATGTGAACAAAGCTTAAAGGGGTCTTCCAGTATTTTTTTTTTTTTTTTTTTTACTATGCTACAGGGGCTGTAAAGTTATAATATAGTGTCTGTACCTCTGTGTGATGGTTTCCTTCTGTGATTTTCACCCCAATATTTCTTTTTAGCAGCATACAAAATGATTGTCTCAGATTTTTCCCAGGTTGCAATGCGGCCGAGACCTGACATCACTAGTCAGCTGATGACAGGGAGCCTGTCTGCTTCAATGGGTGGAGGGATCGTGTGGTGGGAGAGAGATCAATCTGCAACTAATGCAACAGCTGTAGGCACCCTGATTGAAAACCACAGGTCTTTTGAATGGATGCAGCTCATTTATGTTTCAATGGGTGGGGTGGCTGATGTGTGGGAGGGAGGAAAATGGAATTATGGGATTTGTAGTCAAAAAAGAAAAACTCAAACAGGAAATACCAGTTCACAAAAAGAGAGCCACAGTGTTATGGTAATCTCACAACATAGCCATTTAGTCCCAAGACAAGCGCAGATCCTTCTGCCAGGTACGTACTAAAATTACCTTATGGTGGATAACCCCTTTAAAGGAAACGTGTCATGTCCCAGAATAATGTATCACATCGCTTCCATCCAGTGATGTCCAAGCATCTAGAGGCCAAGGACAGGGCCCCAAAGTGGAAGGTCTAATTAGACCTTAGATGGCAATCTGTCAGTAGATCTACCAGGGCATTATCATTTGCTGGGATCACATGGTCCAGAGTACAATAAATACCGCCAGTCCACATAGGAGAATCAACCACCCAAGCTTTCATACATGGTTATTTAAAACCAAGTTCATCTATATATGTATAGAACCCGAGTGTTACTATATACCTGTGTTGAAGTAATAATCACTCTGTGCTGTCGCCAATATTGGAATCTACATGGATGTGACAACACATACCCTATATGGCTGTGGTGTTATATATAGATAATTTATATGTTTTACTGAATTTAAAATTATGACATGGTGGGTTGCGGTTATCAGATTGACTCTGGACTTTTTGACGGTGTACACAGCACTCTGAATGACTGTTTCGGACTGTAAACTTACCAATCTGGACATCAACTGTGGTTCCAACTTGCCAGTGACTGACTGACATATTCATCTCTTCTATCTAGTGTTTATCTGGTCTGTATTTGACCACCTACTGATCTTGACTAACTACTGATCTGAACTTAGTCCATATATACCTATTTCTATGTACCCTTGTGTGATATGATTATATACTGGTAGCCTATTATTCCCTCCTCGGTTCCCTGATGAACCCTTAAAACAAGTGGGAGAAACGCGTTGAACAGGAGTATGAGAGATTAATTAGCTAACCACCTGCGAGTGGAAATCACTAAATCCCACCCCACCCACACTAAATGTAGTGAGGGATAGTCCTAGGATGAGGTAGGACTATTTAGATATAGGTATTCACCTGTTACCCCATACCCATCTCATGAGCACGGTCCTGTGTTGACCAACTATATTGCTAGCTATGGACTTTTTAATTCTCGTATTTTTAAAAAAAGAATCAGAATAAAAGTTATATATTATTTTTTCATCACTGCCTTATTGGATGTTCCTTAACTTCATATATATGTCCCAGAATACGTTAAACTGCCACCATGCCTGAATAACCACTTACACAGGTGAATTAAATATTGAACACGCCACCATTTTTCTCACTAAATACTGTTCAAACAACAATACCTGCTAATTCAAGGTCTTTTTGAAGCTCTCCACAAGTGTCCTTGGTTTTTGGACAACTATTCTGATTATTTTCTCACTCCTCTGTCAGAGATCTTAGGAGGAACACCAGGTCGAGGAAAATTTATGGTGAAATGAAGTCTTTTCACAGTGTTCACTGGAACATTCAGAAGCCTACAAATGTGCCTGTAACAATGCCATCGCCATATGTTTGGCAACAATTAGGTTGTGAAGGTCTTGAGACAGCTCTTTGCTTTTACCCTTCATGAGATATGCCTTGTGTGACACCTTAGCAATAAGATCTTTTTGTAGCCATTAGTTTGGACTGAACAAGCTGTTATTAATTTGTGCTGACAAGAGGCTGAATTGCTTTTTAACTACTGATAGATTTTAGCTGTTGTCTTGGCTTTCCATGGCTTTCTGCATCTCCCTTTCTTTACATTATTACACATAACTTAATTTTTGATCCTTTTGTTTTGGTGTTGTTTTTTTTTTTTGTTTTTTTTTATAAATTCTTTTTATTAAACATTTTGCATATAAGGCACATATAATATAAGCACAGAAAAATGCATGGCACTACGCAGAGCACCGCATAAAACAAGTATCAGAAACAATCGTAACAATAACCAGAACCCGCCAAGATGAGCTGCCAAGAGTTCCAAGTGGGTAAGAGTCTGGTCCATGTGCGACAGGGATAAATTTAACAGTATCCCACCATCCCCTTCCCCTAGAGAGCCCCATAAGAAGTCCGTTCCCATAATAGTGTGACCAACGAGTCAGGTTCAAGTCCCCAGCCGGAACACGTATCCCACAGCAATTAAAAGCACAATGCAAGAAGGAGACGCTTCAGGAGGGAAACAGTAGGAACACAATAATCCGGGTTAACATGCTAAGTGGGAAGACGCAGGGCACCCAGGGTGCCTCCCAGGTTTTCTAGACTATACCACTTCGTCCAACGGAACGGGCGAACGAGTTCCTGTATTTCAGTTACGGAATAGTGTGTAACTATAAATGATTTCCACTTATCAAAAACCTTTTTGTGCCTGTGTTTTTATGTCGTTCTGTATCTATTGTTACGCCGAGCGCTCCGGGTCCCCGCTCCTCCCCGGAGCGCTCGCAACATCCTCGCAATTGCAGCGCCCCGGTCAGACCTGCTGACCGGGTGCGCTGCGATACCTCTCCCAGACGGGATGCGAGTCGCGATGCGGCAGGCGCCCGCTCGCGATGCGCTTCCCGGCCCCCGTACCTGACTCGCTCTCCGTCGGTCTTGTCCCGGCGCGCGCGGCCCCGCTCCCTAGGGCGCGCGCGCGCCGGGTCTCTGCAATTTAAAGGGCCACTGCGCCACTGATTGGCGCAGTTAGTTTAATTAGTGTGTTCACCTGTGCACTCCCTATTTATACCTCACTTCCCCTGCACTCCCTCGCCGGATCTTGTTGCCATTGTGCCAGTGAAAGCGTTTCCTTGTGTGTTCCTAGCCTGTGTTCCAGACCTCCTGCCGTTGCCCCTGACTACGATCCTTGCTGCCTGCCCCGACCTTCTGCTACGTCCGACCTTGCTCTTGTCTACTCCCTTGTACCGCGCCTATCTTCAACAGTCAGAGAGGTTGAGCCGTTGCTGGTGGATACGACCTGGTTGCTACCGCCGCTGCAAGACCATCCCGCTTTGCGGCGGGCTCTGGTGAATACCAGTAGCAACTTAGAACCGGTCCACCAGCACGGTCCACGTCTATCCCTCTCTGGCACAGAGGATCCACCACCTGCCAGCCGAATCGTGACATCTATCCTGTCTATTCCACAGTATAATTTTAATTGAGAGACCAAAAATGGTATGTCGGGAGGTGCAGGGGAAATCCATGAATGAAAAAGACATCTAAGCGCTACATGGAGTACTATGTGTACAATGACAGGCACCCTGGGTGACTCCACGCCCCCCCCCCCCTCAGAATCAGGTGGCCTAGGCTGGTGGAAGAGGACAGCCTGAGGTGTCATAGGGATAGTAATACCCCAATGTGCGGTTATGTGTGCCAGGACCGAAGCCCAGTAGGTTTTAGTTGCCTCACATGTCCATACGCCATGCCAGAGGTTGGTTAGTGGATGTGAGCACTTTGGACAGGCTGTAATTCTATTCGGGAATGTGGGTGAGGGTAAAATATTGAACCCATATAAAGCTCTGTGGGCTAGCTTAAAATAGGTCTCCCGCCATCTTTCATTAATGATACATTTACGAACAGTTCGCCAGCCCTGGAGGATACATCCCGTGATATCCTCATCCGGTACCCAATTTCGCCAGGCATCAAACACAGTATCGGGGTGTACCTTGAGAAACCTGTCATGCAAGGCATGATACAGGAGAGTTATAGATGTCCTGTGTGTGTCTGGACCTATGATGCCGTCCAGGGCATGGGGATGGATTTCCTTACTGAGGTCACGTAATCGTGAGCGACAGAAGGAAATGACCTGATGGACAGCCAACGTGTGAGAGGGTGGTAAATCAAAGCGGTCCAAAATGGTTTGCGCCGAAGCCCATCCAGTACTCGCCACGTCCATGAGATCCCCCACTCTAAGGAGGCCCCTATCACGCCACAGTGTACAATTGGGATACATACTATCCTTGGGAAATGCAGGATGATTAGACAGTGGCATGTGTTTAGAGAGAAGGAAGGGTAATTGAAAAAGCTTACGTATTTCTTTCCACGTAACTATCGTGTCACGGAGGAGTACAGAAGTCTTCACATGGGTGGGTAGAGATGAATAGGACGTATGAAGGAGAGCTACCAGATTCCAGGGAGAAGCCTGAGCCTGCTCTAACGGGATATTAGTGTAACATGATGTACCATGTAACCAGTCAATAACATATCTAAATAGACATACTAAATTATAGCCTCTGACGTTAGGGAATCCTAAACCCCCAACCAGCTTTCCCAACATCAATTTCTGAAGAGCTATGCGAGGGCGGCGCCCCTGCCATATAAATGAGGTAAAGGCGGACTGCAAAGAGGTAACATCTGCGTGTTTTAATAACAGAGGGAGTGTTTGTAGGGGATACAATAGGCGTGCAAAACTGACCATTTTAATAAGGTGACAGCGACCCATAAAGGAGATAGGTAAGGCCCTCCACTTATGAAGTTCTGTACGAATTTTAGACAGAAGAGGGGGATAATTTAGAGAGTAAAGAGAATCTGGTGTTTTCCCTATCTTTATGCCCAGATACGTAATGGCTTGGTTGGAAACTGTGAGACCTAAGTGACTAATCTCAGGAAGCCAACGTGGAGGAGACCGTCCCAACGGAAGCAATTCAGTCTTCGCCACGTTGATTTTATATCCAGAAAAGGTCCCATAAGTGTGCAATGCTTGCAACACTCCTGGGAGGGCATCAACTGGATTACTGAGAAACAAGAGAACATCGTCGGCAAACATCGCCAGCTTAACCGACTCCGTTCCTACTGATATGCCTTCAAAAACAGAGGAGTGTAAAAGGTGTTGGGCTAACGGCTCAATGGCCAAATCAAATAAAAGTGGGGATAGCGGGCATCCCTGTCGAGTCCCCCTATACAGAGAGAAGGGGGCCGACAGAATACCAGGAGTATGAATACGTGCTTTCGGAGAGGAATACAGACTGGACAAAAAAGTTCGGAAGGCCCCCGTGATGCCGAATCTGTCCAGTACCATGTTCAGCCATGCCAGTTAACATTATCGAAGGCTTTTTCTGCATCTAAAGCCAAAAGAGCCGGTCGGGCAGTTGAGGCCGACTGACCCTGAACAGAGTCTAACACCGAGAGAACCTTGCGAATGTTGGTTGTGGCAGAGCGGTTGCGGACAAAGCCCACCTGGTGAGGTCCCACAAGTCCCGGAAGAAATTGCGCCAGGCGATTGGCTAATATCTTAGTGAATAGCTTGATATCTTGGTCTATTAAAGAAATAGGTCTATAGGAGCTAGGATTTAGTGGATCTTTGCCTGGTTTCGGCAGCACCTTAATATATGCCATAGATGCTGTGTGTGGGAGAATACCCGTCTGTGGGAAGCCATTGAAGACGTCCACTAGACAGGGGGATGTTTGATCAACCAGGGACCTGTAGAACTCCCCAGGGTAACCGTCCGGTCCCGGAGCCTTACCATTATGGAGAGCCTTGATGGTATTACGCACCTCCATCTCGGTCACAGGGGCATTTAAGTCAGATCTCTGGTCATCAGACAGAGACGGAAGGGACAAGTTGTTTAAGAAGGCATTCGCAGCTGGGAAGTCAGTGGGTACGTCAGCATACAGTGTCTCATAAAAGCTAGACAGTATTGATGTTATACGATGAGGGTCCGTCTGTATCGCACCCGAACCGTCACGTAAGGCAGGAATAGTGTATGGCAAAGTACGTCCCCTCGCTAGGCGAGCTAGTAGTTTCCCTGTCTTATTCCCATGTCTAAATAGGTCAGTATCAAATTGCGAGCGATGTAGTCTCTCCTTTCTGTCCAGCCATAGCTCGAACGAGGTCCTCGCCTCATTCCATGTCAATCTATTAGAGTCCGTTGGTGAATCTAAGTAGCGGGTATAAGCAGTACGTAAGGTGTCGCTGGCCTGAGTATAGTTGTCATGTGCTGTGCGACGTAGTGCGGCTACATGGGCTATCAGTTTGCCTCGTAAAACGGCTTTAGCTGTGTCCCAGTATAATTGCGGATTTCATCTATGTGAATGATTATCAGCGTCAAACTCCAGCCACCATGCCCTCATCTGGTCTAAGAAGGACTCATCCCTGGTCAGGAAGGAAGGGAAACGCCAGATGTAGTCCTGTCCCCTAGGGCATGAAGGCTGGAGCTCGAGTAACATGGGTGCATGGTCCGAAATCACCAGTTCTGCAATATCCACCCGGCAAACCCTGCGAGTGAGGGAGGAACTAAGGAGAAAATAATCAATTCTAGACCATGCCTGATGGACACTGGAGAAGTGCGTGAACTCTCTAGAATCAGGGTTCCTCATGCGCCATACATCCTGCAAGCCTGTTTCCTCCGTGAAAGTGGGCAAAACTTTGTCATGAGAACGAGGTAAAGGAGTGCGTGGGGCAGAACTCTTCCTATCAACTAAGGGATCAAAGACAGAGTTAAGGTCACCACCCAGAACCCGACAGCTCTCCCGAACTCCCCTAAGCGTTTGAGATAAAGATTGGAAAAAAACAGAATTAGGGCCATTTGGGGCGTAAACATTAGATATATGAAGGCGTTCTCCCAAGTGATCCACTAAAAGGTGTGATATCCTACCCTCTGCGTCAGCGGTGTGGGAGAGAAATTTAAAAGGAAATGACTTGTGGATCAGTGTGAGAACACCCGCCCGTCCCTCCAAGGCTGGCGAACCATATATTGTGCCCACCCACTGTTGTTGCATCCTAAAGAAATCATCAAGTGCCAGATGTGTTTCTTGCAAGAGTACAATGTCAGGTTTAAGGCGTTTTAGGTGTCGTAGGATGAGGCGTCTTTTATGGGGGGATTTAAGGCCTTTCACATTCCACGATATTATCGTGATCATTGGTCACGAGAGTGGGTGGTATAGCATGCCCGGAAGAGGAGGAAAAATGTGGTGCAACTAGTATCCAGGAAACAATAATCAGGAATAGCATGTGCTGGGACTGTATCTGTGTATGGACTATGGTCACAAAATGGAATAACAGGTTGATAGGGGCGGGAATGTGGTGCTACCAGAGGAGACATGAAGGCAGTATGGCAATGGTAAAGTAACCCATACATAACATTAATCAGTAGAACAAAACACATAAAAGGCAACCAAAAATAATCCCGTTCGGGTTCTACGTAGAGGCGGACCTCTCCCGAGACATGGGAAAGAGACTTCCTTTTTTCACCCATACAAATCAAGTAACCAGACCTAATCCTCCCTCCCCCCCCCCACCTCCGGCTAACTACTAGCTAGCAGGCCGTGGGAACATGTGAGGTGGCCCATCCCCAGACATTAGATGGTGTACCCTCTGCCTTCTAGGTGATTACAATACAGAAAATAATCAGAGGCCATAAACCTGAGCAAAAGAGTAAACACATTAATAACAGTGCATACGACCCTTCAAAGAGGAGAGGGGTCAGTCTGGAGATGGTGTACGATCACGGCTTCGTCGTCCTCCAGGAGATCTTTGCCTCTTTCTGCGGTCTCTGTGGGAAGAATTCCAATGATCTTGAGAGGAATTCGGCGAGCGTCGATCCAATATCGGGGAGCGGGAACGCATAGCTGTGTTGGAACGCCGTCTTGGAGTGCGCTGATAAGAGGCTGGAGAAGAATCCAAAGCCGTTGCAGCAGCTGCTGGAGTGCTGTAGGTAGAAATAGTGCCGTCGTCTTCATATACTTTTAAAATCGCTGGACACTGTAGTTGAAATCTGCGATTTGCTTGATATAGGGATGTACATATAGAGCTGAAAGCTCGACGTCTCTTGGCCACTTCGACTGAGAAATCCTCGAACAGCAGAATCCTCATGCCCTGGATTGTCAGGGGTTGCGATCGCTTTCTGTAAGCCCTAAGCAAGTCCACTTTATCATTGAAGTCCAGCAATTTGAAGATTACTTGGCGTGGATGTTCTGCTTGAGCAGGAGGGACACCTTTCTGCCTTTCAGGAGCTGGGCCTATGCGATGAGCACGCTCCACACGTACCGGGTGAGAGAGCCCCAGGGATTTAGGCAGGTCTCTTTCGCAGAAAGCTTGCAGATGGGTGGAGGAGATATTTTCTGTGACTCCCACCATACGTAAGTTATTGCGCCGTGAGCGATTTTCTAGGTCTTCAAGTTTTTCGCTCATTCTGACCAAGTCTACCTCTGCAGTGCGTAGTTTAGACATCAGCACATTATCCGCATCTTCGCTAGCAGAAATTCGCTGCTCCACCTCATCCAATCTTGCAGTGTGAGATGCGACATCCAGCTGCAGCTGTTTCAAGGAATTGCTCACTATGTCCTCCAGGATTTTTTGTACCCTGGGACCAATTCTTTTCGCCACCTCTGCTGCCATATAGTCCATGGAGTCTGCGGACAAGGAACAAGGTGGCATCTGCAGCGTAGATACAGACTGTGAAGAGGCCGAGGACTGAGGGGGAGGGATAGGAGCAGCAACGTCCTTCTGACTGGTAAGCAGAGACGGGCCAGCATGCTGGGTGTTAATGGATGCAGGTGGCTGAGGAGCTGTGTCCAGGGATCCCCCCTTAGAGCTGCGCCCCTGCTGCTGGGTGAGTACACTGCCGGAGGAGGCAGCAGCCTCCGGCAGTTCATCCAGGTCCTGTTGCTGTGGAGCAGGAGACGAGGTGGAGAGGGTTGCGGGCGCCATCTTGGACGCTGCAGGCAGCGGAGCTGTGAGGGACGCGGGTGCCGAACAAGGCAGCTGTGTGGCCCGCTGTAGGTAGCGCTCCATGCGCCGGACTGTGCCGCAATTGCTGAGGTGGGGACCAGCGCCGTGTAGCAGGTCCCGGCAGGGTATCCAGGCAGGTAAACACCGGCGGCGGGGAGGAGAAGCGCTCCGGACCTGTTTACATGGGCGCGCCGGAACCGGAAGTTGGTGTTGTTTTTGGTTTCTTTGTATGTATGGATTTTCTGGGTTGTTACCACCATCTGGTAAAAATTCATTAGCACTATTTAGTGAGAAAAATAGTGACATGTTCAATAGTTATTTCACCTGCTGTATACTGTGATTGTAGATAATTGGGTTCTCTCCTGCTTGTGCTTCAACAGTAATTCCCAACAATTTGCTATGGTATTTTCCATATTGCATATCAATAAATGCATTGACAGCCCACTGTCAAAGAGTCGCAAACCTGAGCTGTTCTTTATACAGCACCCAGTGGATCCTGGATCTGAGGTACGGTAGAACTGCAGCAGAAGGGGAAGCAGAGGTGATACGATACGGACAAAGATTGGATCTTCTGGATCTTCTCTTCTGCTGCTTCTACATGTGACTGCTTCATCCCCTTGACATTGACTGATATTGGAAGGGAGGATGATCCTGGGAGATGGAGACCACCCATTTGTCAATGTATTCATTTATTTGTATATCAAGTGCTGAAAGTAATGAGGAAGTTTGTGGGTGCAATGACAAAGAAACAGGTCCTGTTTCTTTGTCATTGTCTTAGTTATCCTAAAATAAAAAGTTATTACCTATCTACTGTACAATAGATACTGTAAATTTGAGATTGCTTCTGCTTGCCACAATAATGCTGAGTAGGAAGGGAAGTACAGAAAAGGCGGGGCTTCTGTATCCCAAGCGCTAATGTTAAATGAAACCGATAGACCAGAAGGTACACAGGATGCTTTTTATTCCTACATAAAAGGTACAACTGGACAACGCGTTTCGGCGTGCTCACATGCCTTCCTCAGGTCCACAATATAAAAATTTGTGACGTCCTGTGTAGAGGTTCCTGTGTAGAGGTTCCTGTGTGCTCATGCCGCCAGTACACAGGAAACTCTACACAGGATGCCACAAATTTTATATTGTGGACCTGAGGAAGGCATGTGAGTACGCCAAAACGCGTTGTCCAGTTGTACCTTTTATGTACGAATAAAAAGCATCCTGTGTACCTTCTTTTTGTATGCTGGGATCTGTTGCTAAGTAACAGCAGGAGGCTGTCACTCACGTCCAACTGTTGATCCACGCCCTCGCCGCCGCCGCACCTGGGGCCCCGATCCCAACAGGGATGACGGGGATCGGGGTCCCCAGCTGCCGGGGTCCTCTTCCCGCACCCGATCACGTCCTCCGGAAGAGGGGCGGAACGGGTTGCGGGAGTGACACCCGCAGCAGGTGCCCTGATTGGTCGACCGGTAAACCGGCCGATGAATCAGGGCGATCGTGAGGTGGCACCAGTGCCACCTCACCCCTGCTGGCTATGGCTGTTCGGGGCCTTCAGAGACGGCCCTGATCAGCCAGTCATTCTGGGTCACCGGGTCGCTGGAGACCCGATTGACCCGGAATCCGCCGTAGATCGCTGGGCTGAATTGTTCAGCGATCTGCGGCCATCGCCGACATGGGGGGTAATCATGACCCCCCTGGGCGATATGCCGCGATGCCTGCTGATCGATATAAGCAGGTATCGGGCACCGGCTCACCTCCGGCTAGCGGCGGGGGGTCGGGAATGGACAGGACGTACTCATACGTCCTCGGCCCTTAAGGACTCGGAAACGGGGGCGTAGGAGTACGTTCATTGTCCTTAAGGGGACAAGCAGGGCTCTGTACACTGAGGACAAGCAGGGCTCTGTACACTGAGGACAAGTAGGGCTCTGGACACTGAGGACAAGCAGGGCTCTGTACACTGAGGACAAGCAGGGCTCTGTACACTGAGGACAAGCAGGGCTCTGTACACTGGGGACAAGCAGGGCTCTGTGCAGTGAGGACATGCAGGGCTCTGTGCACTGAGGACAAGCTGGGCTCTGTGCAGTGAGGACAGACAGGACTGTGTTCACTGAGGACAAGCAGGGCTCTGTACACTGAGGACAAGCAGGGCTCTGTGCAGTGAGGACATGCAGGGCTCTGTGCACTGAGGACAAGCAGGGTTCTGTACCCTGAGGACAAACAGGGCTCTGTACACTGGGGTCAAGCAGGGCTCTTTGCACTGAGGACAAGCAGGGCTCTGTACACTGAGGATAAACAGAGCTCTGTACACTGAGGACAAGCAGGGCTCTGTACACTGAGGACAAGCAGGGCTCTGTACACTGAGGACAAGCAGGGCTTTGTGCACTGAGGACAAGCAGGGCTTTGTACACTGAGGACAAGTTTGGGCACAGGGGGCAGTTATATTATTAAAAGGAACAGGTTGGGAGAGGCACTATTATAATAAAGAGGCACAGCAGGGCACTATTACAATAAGGAGGCACCTCGCAACACCCGACTCTGACGTCATGGAAAACGGCGGGCCAGAGCAGAATATTGATGAGGCCGGCTGGCTTCCCGCCTACAGTGTGCACTAGAGCCCTATGGCAAGGAGCTTTTAAGGCCATCTTAACATATGTGCTTCTTCAGTTTTTTTTCCCTCCGGCTCTGCAAAAAGTGTGATGGAGGGTAAATGTAGCCAGAACTGATCCCATTTATTTGAATGGGGCAGTTCACAATCATCCAGCGTCTCAGTTTAGATGCCGAATGATTGGACTTACAGGACCAGCGCAGACAGGGGAACGCATCTTGCTGCATTCCCCGCCAGCAATCACAAACAATGGAATTTAGAAACTACTCACCAGTTGTCAACTACATCATGGGGGAATACAGTCCTATCCTATAAGTAGGGCAAAATTGCAGTCAGTAAGTTGAACCAAGTAGGTTTGTCTGGTCCTTGAAATCTGCAAGAAAGGGTAAATATGTTAGAATAGCTGTACCTCCAAATAAATTTTTTTCTACAAAAATGAACATATTTGATATTGCCATGTGCAGAATTGTCTAAACTATTAACATATAATTGGGGGGGGGGGGGAATTGATCAAGGGAATTTGACAGGTTCTTCACGGTGGTTTGAGACAAAAAATGTTGCATGCAACTTTTTTGCACCTTTTTTCCACACAGCATATATGATAGAAATCACAGTTAGGGGATGCAATGGTCAGGAATTTATCATTGCAAGTTTTTGTTGCTTTTTGTTGCAAAAAAGGCAAACACCCCCTGTTTTAACACAAGTCACTGCCAGGCAGGGACCATACTTAGAAAAATGACTAGGCACAGGCAAATGGTTTAAAGGAGATTACCGTGCTGACAACTCATCCCCTATCTAAAGGATAGGGGATAAGTTGCCTGATCGCGCGGGGTCCCGCCGCTGGGGACCCCTCGCGATCAGGCACGCAGCACCCTGCTCTCATCAGGCCCCGGAACGAACATCACTGCGGATCTGATGACTGCCGATCACGGGGCTGGAGTATCCGCCCCATGTGACGTCAGCTCCGCCCCCTCAATGTAAGTCTATGACAGCTGTCTCGCCCCCTGCCATAGACTTGCATTGAGTGGCGGAGCGTGACGTCACACGGGGTTGGAGCTGTGACGTCACGATCACCGGCCCCGTCATCAGACCTGGAGCAGATGTTCGCTCCGGGGCCTCATGAGAGCGGGGTGCTGCGTGCGAGATCGTGGGGGTCCCCAGCGGCGGGACCCCACGCGATCAAGCAACTTATCCCCTATCCTTTAGATAGGGGATGAGTTGTCAGCAAGGTAGTACCCCTTTAACTCCTAGAGGACACACCCCTAACATGTCTCTCTATATGGTACAAAACTAAAACTCACAGCATGCCCTAACAGTGAGGACATGCTTGGAGTTGTACTTTTGCAACAGTTAGAGAGTCAAAGGTTGGAGATTGCTGCCCTAACACCTCTCTCCATATGGTACACAACTACAACTCCCAGCACACCCTGAATTTTAATAAATATGAATAAGCCCCTCCCCCCCCCCAAAAAAAAAGGTTACCCTCTGTTCCGATTATACAGATAAAAAAAAAGTTAAACAATTAAATAAATAAACATATTTGGTATTGTCGCATACGTAAATGCCTGAGCAACATAAAATGTCAATGGTCCTGTGCTGTGAACATCGTAAATGTAAAAAAAATACCAAATTCCAGAATTCCAGATTTTTGGTCACATCATATCCCAAGGAAATGCCAAAAAAATGAACAAAACATCACATATAAGCAAAAGTGGTACAGTTAAAAACTACAGATGAAAAAATACAGTCCTGTACATGGAAAAATTAGAAAGTTAGGGGGTCAGCAGAGGGTCAGCAATGCAATACAGCAACTTTTCCTTTCAGTTTGAAATTGACTGTGCTGGGGTAATTTTTCCTAGCTGTTTATCGCTCAGACAAATTCATCATAAGTTTGACACAAATCAGCATTGTCACAGCTGAAAATTATTGACTGTAAAAAATGTCCATCACAGACAGTTATGATAATTTCCCTCCATAGTTTAGGGTTCCACACGGTTAACAGCACAAACGGCATTGTGGTGTCCTGGTACCGCATCCTATACGGTACGTGTATATAGGTCCGCATAGCCAGAGTCCCTAGGATGTCGGGGTCCTTCTTATCTAGTCCACCCCTTGTCACCTCTCATCTAGGTATTCATTAGTCTTAACAGTTTATTCAGGATTTATATAAGTGTTATTGTACAAATGTACTTAATTGGTTAATTACCTGTACGGAGCGTAGCAGGACCTGCGGGTCACATGATCAGGTAAACTCTATGGTTTTTGCTTAAGGACCTTTGGAGGTCCCTATGACATATTACACCCATCATTCCTTGTAACGGTGAGTGACAGATATTCGGACCAATCAAAACGGCCCCGCCCCTGCCCATATAAGGGCGCGGCGGCCATTAATCGCTCTCTTGTTCCTGGGCTGTTGACAGGGAAGGATCAGCGCTGCTGTCATCAGTGAGTTTAGGCCCGAGCCTTGCGGCGACGGCTGATCTCTTCTAAACCGTGAGTGTATCAATCCCTAAACACTCTGCAAGATCACCGGACCTTATCTATCCCCTAAATCCGGACGGATCTTCGCAATTAACCCTTAATTCAGAGACTTATAACACAAGTCAAGGTCCGCAACAACTGTCAGTGACTGAAGTGTATAGAGACTGTTTGAATGAGACTATTACTGTTCATTGGATGTATCGCAAGTCTTTGAGTAAAGTTTAGTTGAAGTTCAAGTTCAGCTACCTTGTGGACCTTCAGTCATTATTTGCTTGCACCTATCGTTACTGGGAAGGGCGGTGATAGGCCGGAGAATTACTTCAGTATACTAGCCCTCAGCCTGGCGTCACGAACTATAGGGTTAACCTTAACTCCTGATCAGGGGCGGACATATCACTTGTTCAGCCGGTTCGGCTGCACAGGGGCCCAGCGTGTTAGGGGGCCCACCTAGTAGCCCAGGTCACAGCCTGGGCCTCACAGTCTGGGCCCCTGTAGGGCCCCCTTCCAGTACTTCATACTAAATGCTGCAGCAACAGGTCCCGGACCTGCCGCTGACAGCAGTAATTTGCCTTTAAACCGGCCGGGCGAGACAGACAGGCCAGGGGCTGATGGGAACAGACGTGCCCCGCGCAGGCACGCACGTCTGTTCCAAGCCCCTGACGTCACGTGTCATGGCCTCTGACCCCGGCAGAAGCGACAGGAGCAGCAAACCCTCCCGCCTCACACGGCCGCATCGCTGAGCAGATAAGGTGAGGAGAGCGACGGTCGGGTGCAGGGCGGTGGGGGGGGGAGGGGATTGTAATGATGATGAAGAGGACAGGAGGGGTGTTGAAGAGGTTGGTGGTGTAATGATAAGGAGGATTGGGGGTCTGGGAGAGCGTAGTGTTGATAAGGAGGACCAAAAGGGGGGTAAGAAGTGTAGTGATTAGGGGGTTTAATGTTGATGAGAAGGACTGGGGGGGGTGTCAGCTGTGTAATACTGATGAGGGTGCTTAAGGTATATGAGTTGATGAGGAGACTGAGGATGCAGTGCATGGGTTGTATGGGGCGATGAGGATGGAGTGCATGGGGTATATGAGGTGATGAGGAGACTGAGGATGGAGTGCATGGGTTGTATGGGGTGATGAGGATGGAGTGCATGGGGTGTATGGGGTGATGAGGAGACTGAGGATGTAGTGCATGGGGTGATGAGGAGACTGAGGATGGAGTGCATAGGGTGATGAGACTGAGGATGGAGTGCATAGGGTGATGAGACTGAGAATGGAGTGCGTAGGGTGATGAGACTGAGGATGGAGTGCATAGGGTGATGAGGAGACTGAAGATGGAGTGCATGGGGTGATGAGGAGATTGAGGATGGAGTGCATGGGGTGTATGCGGTGATGAGGAGACTGAGGATGGAGTGCATGGGGTGTATGGGGGTGATGAGGAGACTGAGGATGGAGTGCATGGGGTGTATGGGGTGATGAGGAGACTGAGGATGGAGTGCATGGGGTGTATGGGGTGATGAGGAGACTGAGGATGGAGTGCATGGGGTGTATGGGGGTGATGAGGAGACTGAGGATGGAGTGCATGGGGTGTATGGGGTGATGAAGAGACTGAGGATGGTGTGCGTGGGGTGTATGGGTTGATGAGGAGACTGAGGATGGAGTGCATGGGGTGTATGGGGGTGATGAGGAGACTGAGGATGAAGTGCATGGGGTGATGAGGAGACTGAGGATGGAGTGCGTGGGGTGTATGGGGTGATGAGGAGACTGAGGATGGGGTGCGTGGGGTGTATGGGGTGATGAGGAGACTGAGGATGGAGTGCATGGGGTGATGAGGAGACTGAGGATGGAGTGCATGGGGTGAGGAGGAGACTGAGGATGGAGTGCATGGGGTGAGGAGGAGACTGAGGATGGAGTGCATGGGGTGAGGAGGAGACTGAGGATGGAGTGCATGGGGTGAGGAGGAGACTGAGGATGGAGTGCATGGGGTGATGAGGAGACTGAGGATGGAGTGCATGGGGTGATGAGGAGACTGAGGATGGAGTGCATGGGGTGATGAGGAGACTAAGGATGGAGTGCATGGGGTGATGAGGAGACTGAGGATGGAGTGCATGGGGTTATGAGGAGACTGAGGATGGAGTGCATGGGGTGCATGGGGTGATGAGAAGACTGAGGATGGGGTGCATGGGGTGATGAGGAGACTGAGGATGGGGTGCGTGGGGTGATGAGGAGACTGAGGATGGGGTGTGTGGGGTGATGAGGAGACCGAGGATGGGTTGTGCGGGGTGTATGGGGTGATGAGACTGAAGATGGGGTGCGTGGGGTGTATGGGGGTGATGAGACTGAGGATGGGGTGCGTGGGGTGTATGGGGTGATGAGGAGACTGAGGATGGGGTATATGGGGGTGATGAGGAGACCGAGGATGGAGTGTGTGGGGTGTATGGGGTGATGAGAAGACCGAGGATGGGTTGTGTGGGGTGTATGGGGTGATGAGACTGAGGATGGGGTGCGTGGGGTGTATGGGGGGTGATGATTAGACTGAGGATGGGTTGTGTGGGGTGTATGGGGGGATGAGACTGAGGATGGGGTGCGTGGGGTGTATGGGGGAGATAAGGAGACTGAGGATGGGTTGCGTGGGGTGTATGGGGTGATGAGGAGACTGAGGATGGAGTGCATGGGGTGATTCAGTGGTGTATAGTGGTTGGCAGTATTATATTAATAGAGTACAGTGGTTGGCAGTATTATATTCATGGAGTACAGTGGTTGGCAGTATTATATTCAGGGTACAGTGGTTGGCAGTATTATATTCAGGGTACAGTGGTTGGCAGTATTATATTCATGGAGTACAGTGGTTGGCAGTATTATATTCAGGGGTACAGTATTTGGCAGTATTATATTCAGGGGTACAGTGGTTGGCAGTATTCAGGGGGTACAGTGGTTGGCAGTATTATATTCAGGGGGTACAGTGGTTGGCAGTATTATATTCAGGGTACAGTATTTGGCAAGGTTATAATGATTATTGTCATCATACAGAGGATGAGGATCTACTGACAAATTAAGGAACCAATGTCCAGGTGTCAGACTCTGCAGAGAAGATGGAAGAAGTCCTGGTGTCTGGACCAGATGAAGAAGAAAAGTAAAGACAACAGAGAAGACGTCACTCAGGTCAGTGATATCATTGTGTATTTTCCTAACTGTCCCATCAGAGCTGTAGTCACTGATATCATTGTGTAGTCTCCTGACTGTCCCATCAGCTGTAGTCACTTCAGACATGATGGGAGTTGCAGCTTTCCAACATCTGGGGAGCCACTTGAACCAAGATGATTGGTGGGGGTCCCATGAGTCAGACCCCCACCATAAAAATGGGCTGTTTATTTTAAAATGCCTGGGCCTATTTTTGGTCTAGGTACATGAGGGGGCACAGTGCTAGGGGGGGGGGGGCAGGCACATTCCTTGCACAGGGGCCCTCTGCTGTCTGTGTCCATCCCCTGCTCCTGATATACTGAAGCAATACCCTGACTACATTACCTCTACTCCAGAGGCCTACCACATAGCCTTTTTGGCGTCGCACGAACAGGATTCGGGTGTGTGCCTTCTACAGTCGCCACTAGTGAAAGTGTATTCCCCCCCAGAAAACGAACTTTATTCATGTACTGTGACTTATACTCCGGAGTAAGGGGTTGCGCGCACGGTGCTGTGTGGAGGAAGTGCGCATGTAAAGTAAGGGGGAGGCGAACAGCACAGCGGAGTTACAAGCTGTGAAAGGAAGAACTGAAGTTGCACGGGGCCTTCCTGCGCACGTGATCCAGAGACCCCGCCCACTGAAGCCCTCGGTGCCGCGGCGGCCATTTTGTTGGAGTCTAGTGCCGAAAACCAACAAAGAGAGATAGTTCAGTGTGGGAAAAGGTGCAGAGTGCGACAGCGGGTTGGAAGCTGTACGGAGCCGGAACAGTACAGGACTCTGAGACACCAGATTGTCGAATTGAAATCCTATATAGAGTCACTCCAGCTGCCGATAAACACACTCAAATTTCAATTAAAAGCTATTGAGTTTCAAGTCACCGCTCTCAAATTTGAAATGTACGCTTTCAAGTTCCAGATTAGAGAACAACTGCGTATCTCCTCGGGACCTGGGAATTCAAAATCTATTTAAAGCGCCAGCATACCAAACACAAAGATGTCAGAACCTGCAGCGCCACAGTCCCCATCTGAACAGCAAGGGGGCGATGCTTCAGTAAACCCATCAATGGGGTCTCCACCCCAAGTCAGAAGGGTGTTGCCGCCTTCACCAACACCTTCTACCTCACAAAGACGTGCTCTACCTGTGATTCCAACAAGACCTCCATCACAGGCGGAGCAGGACCCAGCAAGCCCATCTCCAGTCTCTCCCTATGTGTTGGGAGCCCCTGTTGCTGCACCTGTCTTCTTGGGGAATCCTGTGCTTCCCACCTACAATGGTGACCCTTTTACACTGAGAGACTTTAAAGAAAAGTTTTACAGCCTCTTCGGATTTTATGCATTGCCTCCTCACTAGTGTTGCTCGCAAATATTCGCAATGCGAATTTTATTTGCGAATATCGCACATTCGCGAATTCGCGAATATAGCACTATATATTCGCAATTACGAATATTCGTTTTCTTTTTTTTTTTTACAGTACACATCACAGTGATCATCCCTCTCTGCTTCAAGCTTGTGTGGTGTAAAGAAGGCTCTAATACTACTGTGTGAGACTGGCGTGCGAATTTTCGTATATGCGAAAATATGCATATGCGAATATTCACATATGCGAATTTTGCATATGCTAATTTTGTTATATGCTAATTTGTACATATGCTAATTTTCGCATATGCAAATGTTTTAATAAATCGTGAATATTACGAATATGCGAATTTAGCTAATATATGATGAATATTCGTCCATATATTCGCGAAATATCGCAAATTCTAATATGGCCTATGCCGCTCAACCCTACTCCTCACCAACAGATACAGCTGCTTCTGGGACAGCTCCAGGGACCCGCCTTGGAGGAACTTCGCACCTGGCCGGCGGCTGATAAAGCCACAGTGGGGCAGATTTTTGAAGGACTTTCTCAAGTGTTTGAATCTCATTCTCCCTCGGAGGTGCGCCTCAGACTTTATGAACGACGTCAGAAGCCGAGTGAGACTCTCAGAGCATATGCATTAGCTTTACAGAGCGCATTGGAGGCGGTACAGAAGTTGGACAGTATCACGCCCGATCAGGGCAACCGAGTACTGATGGACCGTTTTATAAAAGGGGCACTGAACATATGGGACAAGGCCCAACTAAGGATGCTGGCTGTGCAAAATCCCGACATGGCTTTCCCAGCTTTTAAGAGACTAGCGGTTAAAGTGATAGAGTAAGGACCTCAGACAGAGGAGGCTAGTGTTCCCGTTACAGAATCTCCGGGGCCCTCGCCCCAGCCACCTGTCCCTTCTCAGCCTGCCCTGCCAACAACTTCTTCTAGCCCTTGGACAGCTGACCTACAAGACATCAAACAGGACATTGAGCAGTTAACCAAGGCCTTTAAAGAAATGGCTGTACGGCCAAATCCTTCCAGATCTGCACCACCACCACCTAAGAAAGCTGACCCCCACCCTGCTGATCCACCTAATACCCCTCCTGTGAGACCACCTGGGAGTCAGAGACCTGTCTGTAGTTATTGTAACAAGAACGGACACTGGAACAGGCAATGTTGGGCTTTAAACGGGCGTCCCCTGGGATCGAGGACCGCACCCCAGGAGTAGCGGCTGAAGGTCCAGAATCAACCAGCGACAAGAAGGGACTGTCTATGTATGTAGCTTCTTGTCCTTATGTACAGGTGATAGTTGAAGGTATCCGGTTACAAGCTCTGATAGATACGGGGTCTCAGGTGTCCACTATTCCGCAGGGGGTTTTCTATAAGTATTGGGGCCCAGAAAGGTTGTGTGAACCTCAGGAAGCAGAGTTTAGAGTAATTGCAGGGAATGGGAAACCAGTGCCCAGGCATGGCTACTGGGAGCCCAGGGTGCAGGTGGGAAAGCATGTCCTAGAAAGGCAGGGTGTGATTGTCACCAATGTTAGGGATGAAGGAGCAACTGATTTCATCTTAGGCATGAATATTATGAGGCACTGTTTTGATGATATTGTCTGTGCACTGCATGCATCTCTCCCTCACTTGTCACCCCCAGGCCGGAAAGCTGCCCAAAACCACCTCAAAATCCTCCAAGCAGAACAGAAGTTCGTGAATCATCAAGGAGAAATCTGTCAAGTAAGTGATTCAAGATATACGAGCCGTTAGTCTACAGCCACAGACGGAGACAATTATTTGGTGTCGTGCCTGACCCGGAGTGAAGAATCAAGATTATCAGGCGCTCTTGGAGCCCATCCTACTGGAAGATTGCCCCTTGATGTGAGCTGCTAGAAGCCTGGTAACAGTACGTGATGGGAAAGTTCTGGTGAGACTTATTAATCTCTCTCAAGTTGCCGTCCGACTACCCAAGTATACCCCGGTGGCTACCCTGCACCATTTAGACATCAGAGATGTGGTCTCGAAGTCACAAATGGCTCAACGAGGACCTGACCAGAATCCTGCGGAACCTTGGTGGAACCAGCTACAAATCGGAGATGAAGATACTCCCAAGGAACAGGTGGAAGGAGTCATCCAGGTAGCTAAGAAATATCAGGAAGCTTTCAGCAAGTTCCCCACAGACTTTGGCAGGACCACCATGATCAAACATAGGATTCTCACCGGGGACAGTCCACCCATTAAGGAGAGGCATCGCCCTGTGGCTCCTGGGATGTATCAGACCTTAAAGAAGATGTTCATGGAGATGAAAGAGGCTGATGTCATCCAGGAAAGCCAGAGTCCTTGGGCTGCACCTTTGGTCCTGGTGAGGAAAAAAGATGTGACTATCCGTTTTTGTGTGGATTACCAGAAGTTGAATGGCATAACTCATAAGGATGCCTATCCTCTTCCTCGTATCGAGGAATCATTGACTGCATTGGGGTCTGCCGCTTACTTTTCTACACTGGATTTGATGAGTGGTTACTGGCAGGTGCCAATGGCGGAAGAGGATAGAGAGAAGACTGCATTTGTGACCCCTATAGGACTCTTCGAGTTCAAAAGTATGCCCTTTGGACTGTGCAATGCAATGATTTGCTGGCTATTACCGACGCCTTCATCCCCCATTTTATTCAAATTGCTGGGCCCTTAACCGAGTTACTGAGAGGGACTCCCCGGGAGAATTATAATGGAAGGCTACCCATACAGTGGGCTGAAGAACAAGAAGATGCCTTTCGAGCCCTGAAGTACCTCCTCACGGAACCCCCCATTTTGGCGTATCCTGACTACAGCCTGCCGTTCCGTTTGTATACAGACGCTAGCTTCGAAGGTCTGGGGGCAGTCTTATCTCAGGTGCAAGATGGCAAAGAGAGGGTGATTGCCTATGCCAGCCGACATCTCCAAGGTGCCGAGAAGAATGACACCAACTATAGCTCCTTCAAACTGGAGCTCCTGGCCCTGGTCTGGGCCATTACTGAGAAGTTTAAGGACTATTTGGTTGCTACTCCCTTCACGGTCTACACTGATAACAACCCCTTGGCCCATATGAACACTGCTAAGTTGGGAGCTCTCGAACAGCGCTGGGCCTCTCGGTTGACCAACTATGATTTCAACATTAAGTACCGCAGTGGAAAAAACAATGTTAATGCGGATGTACTTTCTCGCATGGCCCCGGGAGAAGCACCTCCTGCTGAAGATGTGTGGGAAGATGTGGAAATGCCTCCCTTCTATCGAAGGTTCGTGAGCCAGAGTGCTCTAACAGCCCAGGCGGGTTACAGAACTGAATCTCCCGAAGTCCCTGAAGATTTGTCTACATGGAAGACGCTTCAGGATGAAAGCCGGGCATCGGGGACCTCTTAGACTATTGCCTCCACAAGAAAGTGCCCACTCGGGTACACAAGACACAGGGGGACTTTGAATTGAAGCGGCTGTGGCGGCAGAGGAATCGCCTGTTCCTGCACAAAGGGTTGGTCTACCAAAATTCCTTGAACCCAGTCTCCGGAGACCGCATACATCAGATTGTGGTTCCCAGAAGAGATGCAGCCATGGTCCTAAATGCCTATCATGATCAATCCGGACACTTCGGGGTCCATAAGACAGAGGCCACCGTCAGACGGAGTTTTTACTGGATTGGGATGCGGGGAGACATCGAGAAATGGTGTGCTGAATGCTCCGTGTGCAATGTGATCAAGAATCCCTGGAGGGACGCAAGAGCCCCTTTACATCCTATCTGTAGATTGTTGCCTTGGATCATGTGAAGCTGGCCCCCACTCGATCTGGCTACTGTCATGCTCTAACTATGGTGGATCATTATTCCAAGTGGGTGGTCGTGGTCCCTGCCAAGGATCTTACCGCCAAGACTGCTGCTCAGCTCTTCTATCGTCATTGGATCCAACCTCTGGGTTGTCCCGAATCGGTCCTCACAGATCGGGGAACCGCCTTTGAAGCCCAGTTGTTACAAGAACTTTGCCGGTTGCATGACTGCAAAAAGCTCCGGACGACGGCCTATCATCCCCAAGGGAATGGGCTCTGCGAGAGGATAAATCAAGTGTTCATCCAAATGCTCAGAGCTGCCTCTGTCTCAAAGCACGAAGAGTGGACCCAGCTGTTGCCTGAACTCCTAGAGATTTACATCAACACTGTCCACTGCTCTACGGGGTATACGCCTTTTTTCCTGACGATGGGCCGACACGGCCAATTGCCAAAAGATCGGACCTTCGGGCTGCAGGCACCTTTCAACAATTCCCCTCAGGTTTCCCAAGGTTGGGTGTCAGAGCATCAACGAAGAATTGAGGAAGCCAAAGACATTGTTGAGAAGAAAAAGGGTGAAGTTCATGAGCGCCAGCAGAAAGATTATAATCGACATGCTTCGGCTCAGCCCTTACAGCTTGGAGATAAAGTGTGGCTCCGAAAATTCCCTAGAACCCATAAATTGGACATATTGTGGGAAACGGAACCGTACACCATTACTGCAGTCCCTTATCCCGAAACGTACGTGTACGAGATACAGAAAGACGGGTCTGTGCCACAGGTGGTCCACAGAAATAGGATAAATGTGTGCCTGAAAGAAGATATGCTTGGCCCATCTCCTTCTACTCCTCCTGCTACTTCTACCCCGCCTCCAACAATGCCAGTGAGAGAATACGTGCCGGGAGAAGGGATCCATCCCACTATGGACCTTCCCTTGTTCCCATCTCAGCAGCCTACCATGTATTGGGGTATACTGTTTCCAGCTCCATCCAGCCAGCTGCCACTGGTTGCTCCCCCCAGACAGTTGCCAGTAGCCGTTCCACCTAGCCAGTTGCCAATAGTTGTTGCTCCCTGTCAACCACCATTGGTTGCTACACCAAACAACAGTCCTGCTCCTGTGACTACTCCAGGTCTTGATGCCCCTTCTCCACCTGTCTTCAGAGAACCCCCCCAGTCCAACCGAAGAAATTGCTTCTGTTTCCAGCCCTCCAGCTGGTCCCTCGGGGACTGAAGTTCTTAAAGAATCCCCAAGTGAAGGAACTCCTGACGACTCGGAGGTGGTGTTGCGGCGGTCTCAAAGGACTACACAGGGCAAACTACCCATAAGGTACCAGGACTCACATTTAGTGCCTGCACACATAGTACCTTTGATAACTCACTTCAATGCTCTGCCTATAACTTTTCAGTACTCTAGATTACTGACTTAAATGTACTACCTCAAGTTTCTCTAGTACATACACCAAAATAAATGTCTCACTTAAGAAAACACTTTAGGGATTGTAGCCTATTGAAATTCAATTCCTGCCACTGTTAGGTACACTTCTCCTTCTCCTTCTTTGCGTGTGTGAGATGCTCTACCTGGCCAGTAGGTGCTCTTGCGAGCTAACAAATGAAACACGTAATGCTTAAAGTAACCTAGGTAGGTTATGTGAAGTGCTCTAGGGGTAAGTAGCGTGTAGCCGATAGACCCTTGCAGCCAATCTTACTGTGACCTAGCTTCCGGCTAGCCAGTATACCTTATGTGTACTAACAGGTAACTTATTGTTGGCGAATAAAATGTGTGAGATAATACAAATGTCTAGTCAGCTTGACACTAAAGGTATATAGAGCTGTACTAATGTCTAGTTATCCTCATAAAGATGTGTAGAGAGCTAATAAAATGTCTTAGGAGCTAGCAACTACATGTTAGATAGCTGCCTAATTGTCTAGTAAGCTTTAAAATGTATAGTAAGCTTGGTAAAAATGTTTCAGAAGCTAGAGACTAAAGGTTAGATAGCTTCATTTATGTCTAGATAGCATTAATGTCTAGATAGTACCAATGTCTAGAAAGATTTCTATTGTCTAGTCCAGATACTAGTAAGAGTATCAGAGGATGTAAATGTGTTCAATGTTTACTTAGGATGTATAGCAAATTTATAAGTATCATCCTGGTCTAGTCCTAGTCCCTCTGCCTTAGGGGACAGGCGTCAAGGTCGACTTATCTTAAGTAAGGGGGTTTGTGGTATCCCGGTACCGCATCCTATACGGTACCTGTATATAAGTCCCCATAGCCAGAGTCCCTAGGACGTCGGGGTCCTTCTTATCTAGTCCACCCCTTGTCACCTCTCATCTAGGTATTCATTAGTCTAAGAGTTTATTCAGGATTTATATAAGTGTAATTGTACAAATGTACTTAATTGGTTAATTACCTGTACGGAGCGTAACAGGACCTGCGGGTCACGTGATTAGGTAAACTCTATGGTTTTTGCTTAAGGACCTTTGGAGGTCCCTATGACATATTGCACCCATCATTCCTTGTAACGGTGAGTGACAGATATTGGGACCAATCAAAACGGCCCCGCCCCTGCCGATATAAGGGCGCAGCGGCCATTAATCGCTCTCTTGTTCCTGGGCTGTTGACAGGGAAGGATCTGCGCTGCTGTCATCAGTGAGTTTAGGCCCGAGACTTGCAGCGACGGCTGATCTCTTCTAAACTGTGAGTGTATCAATCCCTAAACACTCTGCAAGATCACCAGACCTTATCTATCCCCTAAATCCGGACGGATCTTTGCAATTAACCCTGAATTCAACCCTTCTAGCAGACCAGAGAAGTAGATCGCCGATAATACTGATCAGTGCTATGCCTATTCATAGCACTGAACTGTATTAGCAATCTAAGAACTGCTCTCTATTCCTCTATGGAAATATAAAAATGTAAAATAGATACTAAAAAAAAGTGAATAAGCCCATCGCCCAATAAATATTTAAATTGCAAATATTTTCCATTTTACCAAGAAAATTAATAAACATATTCAGTATGGGCACGTGCATAAATGTATGAGCTATCAAAATATAACATTAATAACCTTTTTGCTTTTTTTTCATATCACAAATATCACATATATGCCAACATGGTGCCAAGAAAAACTACAGATCACTGCACAAAAAATGAGCCCTCAATTTTAAGAATACTTATTGAGGTGTTTTTTTTTATATATAGCTATGCAATTATGGGTATCATTTTAATCGTATTAACCCAAGTTACCATAAAGTGTACTGCTTGAAAAGGAAACCCTCCAAAATTGTGATTTTCTTTTTAATTTCCCCACACAAGAAGGAGAACTGAGGGGTCTGTAGGTGGACTGAGGGGTCTGGAGGAAGACTGAGGGGTCTGGAGGGGAACTGAGGTGACTGAGGGGTCTGGAGGTGGACTGAGGGGTCTGGAGGAGGACTGAGGGGTCTGGAGGAGGACTGAGGTGGCTGAGAAGTCTGAAGGAGAACTGAGATTACTGAGGGGTCTGGAGGAGGACTGAGGTGACTGAGAAGTCTGAAGGAGGACTGAGGTTACTGAGGGATCTGGAGAACTGAGGGTCTGGAGAAGAACTGAGGGGTCTAGATGAGGACTGGGGGATCTGGAGGAGGACTGAGGTCACTGAGGGATCTGGAGGACTGAGGGTCTGGAGAAGAACTGAGGGGTCTGGATGAGGACTGAGGGATCTGGAGGAGGACTGAGGTTCCTGAGGGATCTGGAGGAGGACTGAGGTTATTGATTGATCTGGATGAAAACTGAGGGGTCAGGAGGAGCACTGAGGGGTCAGGAGGAGCACTGAGGGGTCAGGAGGTGGACTGAGGGGTCTGGAGGAAAACTGAGGGGCCTGGAGGAGGACTGAGGAGTCTATAGGGGGACTGAGGGGTCTGGAGGAGAACTGAGGAGTCTGGATGAGAACTGAGGTGCCTGGGGGGTCTGGAGGAGGACTGAGGGGTCTGGAGGTGGACTGAGGGCTCCGGGGGAGGACTGAGGGGCCTGGAGGAGGACTGAGGTGACTGAGAAGTCTGAAGGAGGACTTAGGTTACTGAGGTATCTGGAGGACTGAGGGTCTGGAGAAGAACTGAGGGGTCTGGAGAAGGACTGAGGTGACTGGACTGAGAAGTCTGAAGGAGAACTGAGGTTACTGAGGGATCTGGAGGACTGAGGGTCTGGAGAAGAACTGAGGGGTCTGGATGAGGACTGAGGTTACTGAGGGGTCTGGATGAAAACTGAGGGGTCAGGAGGAGCACTGAGGGGTCTAGAGGTGGACTGAGGGGTCTGGAGGTGGACTGAGGGGTCTGAAGGAGGACTGAGAAGTCTGGAGGAGGACTGAAGTAACTGAGGGGACTGGAGGAAAACTGAGGGGCCTGGAGGAGGACTGAGGAGTCTATAGGGGGACTGAGAGGTCTGGAGGAGAACTGAGGAGTCTGAAGGAGGACTTAGGTTACTGAGGGATCTGGAGGACTGAGGGTCTGGAGAAGAACTGAAGGGTCTGGAGGAGGACTGGGGGGTCTGGAGGAGGACTGAGGTTACTGAGGTATCTGGAGGATTGATGGGTCTGGAGGAGCAATGAGGGATCAGGAGGTGGACTGAGGGGTCAGGAGGTGGACTGAGGGGTCTTAAGGAGGACTGAGGTAACAGGGGTTTGGAGGGAAACTGAGGGGTCTGGAGGAGGACTGAGGGGTCTGGAGGACTGAGGGGTCTGGAGGAGGACTGAGAGCTCTGGAGGTGGACTGAAGGCTCTGGAGGTGAGGACTGAAGGTTAGGACTGAAGGGTCTGGAGGAGGACTAAGTGGTCTGAAGGAAAACTGAGGGGTCTTGAGGAGCCCACAGTCCTCCTCCAGAGCCCTCAGTCCACCTCCAGAGCCTTCAGTCCACCTCCAGAGCTCTCAGTCCACCTCCAGACCCCTCAGTCACCCCCAGATCCCTCAGTCACCCCCCAGACCCTGGGTCCTCACCCTACTGTTCTTTGTGTACTTTGTAACCTTCTTTTTCAAAACTCCTCTGTTCCCCATACTGTCTCCCCTGGCAGGAGCCAGGGTAAGGACTGGTGCTGCACTGTGGGCGACTCACGCAGCGCAAACCGAGGAGGATCACCTCCTGCACGGAGCAGCCAGGGCAAGGACCATAGAGCAGACAAGCGTGGCTGTACACCCATGTCTCCTCTCAGCAGCCTCTGCTACTCTTAAAGTGGCAATGCCCTGGCTGTAAATGAACATGGGGCCAGAGCGAGGCTCCAGGCACTCCAGCGCGAGTATGCCTCCTGAAGGTGACGGCCAAAGCCGCAAACGTATTAAGCAGTGTCGGAAGAGCCTAGTTTGACAGGGCGTGCGGGGCCTGGAGCAGGAGCTCCAACAGCTCCAATGACTATAGGTAATAGTGTAGTGAGAGGACCACACTGAACGCCTACACGGGTCAACAAGGTAATGTAGACAGATCGCGGAGCGCCTTAGCTCCGCCTATTACACGCGCAAGAGCCAATCAAGCTCGATCGTTTACCGGCGGCACTGCAGCTGTCGCGTGCAGCAGTATTGGGGACGTGGCCAGCTCGTGCACTTCACCGGTCCCTCAAACCATTGGATGGCCGTGATGATGGACTTCTTCAAGAGCCAATAGCAATGCGAGGGTTGCGAGGGGGCGGGTTGATCCCGCCTGTTTGACCAGATACTGAAAAGTACGTTATTAGGGAGGAGCTTATAACGGAGATGGGGCGGGGGCGCCGTAAGGACAGTTCTGGGGATGGGATTAAAAGGGAGTTTTATGATTTACGGAGCCAGGAATCCTCTGAGGAGAAGCCCAGAACCAGTGAAGCTTCAGGGGAAACCAATGACCAACTACCCAGTCCTGGTGGGGGGAGCCACACAAAGAAGATCTGTGCTGTAAAGAGGGTCCCAGGAGCCCAAAGACAGACAGGAGTTTTTACTAACACATACAGAGGATCAGGCAAGAGGTCTGCACAACATGTTCACAAAAATAGAGAAAAAGGCAATAAAGACCTGAAAGCAAAAGAGGATAAGCAAACCCAAAGCAAAAACGTTTTCTTTCCTACTATAAAGACAGAAGACAAGGAACCGAACTGTACTGAAGGCGTACAGGCGGAGGAGTCTAATGACCTACAAAATAAGGGGGAGATCTCTCAAGACCCCGATCTTACCATTCCCCCTCCAGAAGACTTGAAGCTTCCTGAGATGTTCAGTGCTTCTTCCACAGAGACACCTATTGCTCTTCAGCACTTTACAACTTCTGGAGGGACACCGGCTCAGATAGAGAAGGAACTAACTCACCTTCAGTATTTTCCATCTTTTGGAGGGACAACAGCTCAGATACAGCAGGAACTAACTCACCTTCAGTATTTTCCATCTTCTGGAGGGACACCGGCTCCGATACAGCAGGAACTAACTCACCTTCAGTATTTTCCATCTTCTGGAGGGACACCGGCTCATATACAGCAAGAACTAACTCACCTTCAGTATTTTCCATCTTCTGGAGGGACACCGGCTCAGATACAGCAGGAACTAACTCACCTTCAGTATTTTCCATCTTCTGGAGGGACACCGGCTCAGATACAGCAGGAACTAACTCACCTTCAGTATTTTCCATCTTCTGTGGGGACATCGGCTCAGATACACAAGGAACCAACTTCCCTTCAGTACTTTCCATCTTCCGAGAGGACACCAGATCCAATAAAGCAGGAACCATTGGTGAAGCTCAATACAGAAAATGTACCCTTCACACTACCTCCTTCAGGTAAAGACACCCTCTCAAGACCTGGACAGTTGACATACATGGATCCATCTTGGGGAAGGTTCTTGAGAAGGGAGTACCTGAGGAGATGATCTTCCAAGTTTTGGGAATTTTGAAGATAATAAGTGTTAACAGTCTGTATGGTTAGATCACTCCAAGAAGCACCCCCATCTTTTCATCCTCTGTATCTGCAGTGGTCAGGGAGCCACATGTGGCCCTTGAGCTCACGACATGTGACTCCTAACTGTTGGCAGTTGCAGAAAACAGCAAGTGTTAGGCTGCTTTCACACTATAAAATTCATCTGTTTTAAAGATCCGTTTGATGTTCCGTTATGAAAACCCTGAAAGTCGGCCATTAAACATCTGTTAGAAAATCCCATTATTTATTAATAACGGACGTTATTTTGTGACGGAAGATAGTAACGGGAGAAATAGTGCATGCAATATTTCTTCTGTTCATTCTCCTGTCACAAAATAGCGTCCGTTATTAATAACGGACTATAACGGATTAAAACGGATAATGTAAAAATCCCATAGACTATAATGGGATTTTCTAAAGGACGTTTAATGGCCGATTTTCAGGGTTTTCATAACGGAACATCAAACGGATCTTTAAAACAGATGAATTTTATAGTGTGAAAGAAGCCTTAATCTCACAATTTATATTATAACATTAGGGTATGTTCACATGTGATGGATATGCTGCAGCTTTTGACTGCCCTAATGAAGTTAATTTGGAAACTCCACCGCACATTTTCAGCGTGTGAACAAACCCTGACAGGAACTTGTTACCTTGATCTGTTGATTAAGGCTGAGAAGAGCCCTATCACTTAGAAGTGGAGCAGATGTAGTGACCGTTAGACTAAATTTGGTCAATTGAAACAAATGAATAGGGCATATGTACCCTGTGATATACGTGAGCATAGTTTTCTACTAGTTTGTCAAGGTGTATACAACAAATGAAGTGCAGAAATAGAGCCTGTTCACAGCCAATTTTTGAACGTACCTTTTTGTCTATCATTGAGAGAAAAAACAAAAAACAGGACCTTTTAACAGGATGCATTAACATGATGTGAACAAGGACCTTGGATTTGACCGTACCCAAATCCAGACAAGGTCTCTGTAGCACTATGCTAGACTAGACAGTCTAAGAATGTGCCAGATTTATCACAGTGTTTTCGAAAATCTGATGCTTTTTTTTGACTGTCCAGTCTATGTCTGCACCATCTATTAAACTTAATTTTATGCCAAAAATGTGCACCAAAATGTCAATGTGGCCATGTCCAATTTCTGGTAAGCCATGTCCCCTTAAAAAGTCACCTATCACTAAGTTTTACCCTATATATTGAGTGGCAACATGTATTAGATGGTAACACCATGTCCTTCTATGCCGGGATGTCTGCTGGCCATCAAAATGTGGAGAAAACAACTTTTATAAATGTCACACGCAGTATGTAAATGAGGCTTAAGTAGTCAGTTGGTGTGCAGCTTGCTTAAAGGGGTATTCCGGCTATAGATATCTAGGGGATAAGATGTCTGATTGTGGGGGGGCCTGCCGATGGGAACCCCTTGTGATCTCCATGCAGCACCCCCATTCTATGCCGGGCTGCTGCTCCAGTCCAGGGGTGTGGCGTGATGTCACATCTTCAGTCCCGCAAACAAAGAGGTTTCCGAGACTGGAGCAGCAACTCGGCATAGAACGGGGTGCTGCTGCTGGGAGATCTGGGTGGGGTACCCGCGGCAGGCACCCCGTGATCAGACATCTTATCCCATATGCTTTGGATAGGGGATAAGATGTCTATGGCCGGAATACCCCTTTAACTAGTCGGGGCACCCCAGGCTCTAGTTAAGCCTATCCAGATGTGACTGAGAGCCCAGGAACTGCCCATTGTTGGCACTGAAATAATCTATCACCACTTAGTATACTGGTTCCCTTGAAGTTATGTGCAAATGTGTTTAAAACACATAAAAAATGAGGTGAAATTCATGTAAGGCAGTTTTTTGGCACAAATAACACTACCTTTTGCGCATGCAGTTTTACTTATGGCGTGGGCAGGTGTACTTATCTTTTTTGGAATTTAGTCAGGGAACACTCTGGTATGATGGAGGGTAAAATTACATTTTCAGTAAGCGTAAAAAAAATTGTTCTTGTAGGCAGTTCACATGATGACATATTTGGGAACTTTATTTAAAATTGTACTCCACAGAAATAAAACGTATCCCCTATCAACCGATTTAGGTGGGCCTAAAGGGCTTCCACACTTATTGCATGTCTGGCGACCCAGACCAAGTGTAGAATCACCTCCATTTTTAGTGTTGTGGTCATGCGTTTTTAAGCTAGACCATAGAAGAAAGGGTTCCAGCTCCCGAAAAAATAAGTTCTAAAAGTCCAAAAATTTATTCAGTCCATATTAAAATCAAAAAGGAAAAACACCCTGTGTGGTTAAAAAAAAAACCACGCCGACGCGTTTCGGACTGTCTAGTCCTTAGTCATGACTAAGGGCTAGACAGTCCGAAATGCGTCGGCGTGGGGGTTTTTAACCACACAGGGTGTTTTTCCTTTTTGATTTTAATATGGACTGAATAAATTTTTGGATTCTTAGAACTTATAATTTTTCGGGAGCTGGAACCCTTTCTTCTATGGTCTATCTATACCAGGACAACGGCTTGGCTTCTACTCCGGGCTTCCGAACCAATTCCTACGAGTGTCAGGATCAAATCATTACAAACGGTGAGCTGGCTATACACCTTTCTCTTTGTTAAAAGTTTATAAGCTAGACATATTCCATTTCCTTGCAGGAAGACCCTACCAACAATTTGATGTTAACAGAAGTGGCCACGTAAAACGTCCAATGAACGCTTTCATGATATGGGCAAGAATTCACCGTCCAGCACTGGCCAGAGCCAACCCTACCGCCAGTAATGCCAGCATCAGTATCCACTTAGGTTGGGAATGGAGCAAATTAACTGAAAAACAGAAGAATCCATATTACCTTGAAGCCTGGAAACTGAAAGTGAAACACAGTCAGATGTTCCCAGGTACCTTCCTAATGGTATTGCCCCAAAGTGTGTACCATAAGGAGCAGGGGGATGCTGTGATGAAATGCTTTGCCATTGCCTACATAAATAGTGTCTACATGGCAGAAACAAATGTGGCCATACACACCATCCTTCTGATTTTATATCATTTTAGCACAAGACCACTACGTAACTATATATATATATATATATATATATATATATATATATATATATATATATAATATATATAGTGTGGTCTTGTGCTAAAATGATATAAAATCAGATTTCCCCATCATTCTGCACCTAATACCCTCTAATGACAAAATGAAAACAGAATGTTCGAAATCTTTGCAGAAAAATTTAGGCACAAGTAAACAACATTTGGTCTATGAAAATCTATGACTGAGCTGTAGTATATATCGAAGAACCTTTTATACGGCCTCCTACTGTTGTCAGAGCCTCAAAATGCAATGTTAATGGGGCCTGGCACCGTAATACCACAAAAGAATTCAGATGCATATATTTAACCATTCTTGTACGTTAGATGTTATAATAATCAGAGGTTATATTCTGGGTTACGCACATAGCTTTTTATTTTATCTTATCTTTTAGATTGGACATACATGCCAAGGCTAGGAAAAGATAAGAAACCTCCACCTAATGTCAATAATAAATCTTCTGCGGTCCTTTTAAGACCACCAACTTCCACCTTCATGATGCCTCCATGCACTCAGACTACAGGTAACTGAAATGCACTGTTATGAGAGGTTCTTCTCTTCAGTTTAGATCTGGAAATATCTGATAATTAAAGTGGTACTATCATTTAAAAGGAAGCTTTTCCATATGTTGCTAAGGGGTACTCCGCTGCTCAGCATTTGAAACAAACTGTTCCGAACACTGGAGTCGGGAGCTCGTGATGTCATAGTCCCGCCCCCTCATGACGTGACATCATGAGGGGCGGGGCTATGACATCATGAGCTCCCGTCTCCAGCGTTCGGAACAGTTTGTGCCATCCTGGATGAGCTGCACTACCTGAGCCACTTGTGTGGGTTGTAGACTCCGTCTCATTCTACCACTAGAGTGAAAGCACCGCCAGCATTCAAAAGTGACCAAAACATCAGCCAGGAAGAATAGGAACTGAGAAGTGGTTTCTGGTTAACACCTGCAGAACCACTCCTTTATTGGGTGTGTCTTGCTAATTGCCTATCATTTCCACCTGTTGTCTGTTCCATTTGCACAACAGCATGTGAAATTGATTGTCAATCAGTGTTGCTTCCTGAGTGGACAGTGGGATTTCACAGAAGTGTCATTGACTTGGGGTTACATTGTGTTGTTTAAGTGTTCCCTTTATTTATTTGAGCAGTGTATGTACCGACCAGGCAGTTTAGCAGACAGTACCAATATGTTAGTTTGGTGCAGGTAGAGTGAATTGTATTGAAAGGCTATGTAATGCAGCATGTAAGGTGAAGCCAACATTACCAGCGATTCAATATTTAAACAAATAGGTCAGGGGGAACCGAAAAAGTTTACAAGCACACCATAATCATCATGTGTAAGATATAAGAAACAGGGTATTTTAATTAACTTTGGGATCTAAGGTAGAGTTATCAATCGAGGAGCAGTATGATCTCCAAGGTTCCCGCATCTTCTTAAAAGGGGTTCTCCGCTGCCCCGTTTCAATTTTAGTATATGTACTGCTGAAGGAAGCTCTTATAGTAAAAAAGGATTTAGCACCTACAGTAAAAGGATTTGAACATATCTTTGCCTCATTGGTTCTCTCCTATATTTTCTTAAATTGTCAATACCAAGAGCTATACAGTGTTCCCTCAACTTACAATGGACTCAACATACAAGGGTCTTTTCTGGACCTTTGTAACTTGAAACCAGACTCAACATACAATGCTATGGAATCTGTGAAACGTGTCAATGGCTGGAAGAACCGACCAATCAGAATGGATATTTCACTGGTAAAACCCCTGTATTACTGAAGTGTATGCACTGACTGATGTCTGGTAGCGCCCCCTACAGTACAGGGAGGTATTACATGTTCTGTACTCTTTACCTGTACCAGGGTCACCTGCTCCTTTGGACAACAGGTGAGGGCGGCTACATGTTACTTTTTTTTTTTTGGAACACTGTATGTACTGTACAGGACCCTGAAGAAGCTCCTGTCCTCTACATAGACCAGTGTTTCCCAAAGAGGGTGCCTCCAGCTGTTGCAAAACTACAACTCCCAGCATGCCCGGACAGCCGAAGGCTGTCCGGGCATGCTGGGAGTTGTAGTTTTGCAACATCTGGAGGCCCCCTAGTTGGGAAACACTGAAAAAACAGTGATTTACAGCTCCCAGCAGATCTTTCTTACTTTTATATGTAAGGATTTGCTTTATCTATATTAGTTATCTACTTATTTTTCTTTAATCCTCACTTTTTCCTATTTTTGGATGACATTTTGAGGCTTCAGAACCAATTACCAGGTTTCCATAGAGTTATGGTCTCAACATACAATGGTCGTGCTGGAACCTATTAATATTGTAACTAGAGATGAGCGAACTTACAGTAAATTCGATTTGTCACGAACTTCTCGGCTCGGCAGTTGATGACTTATCCTGCGTAAATTAGTTCAGCCTTCAGGTGCTCCGGTGGGCTGGAAAAGGTGGATACAGTCCTAGGAAAGAGTCTCCTAGGACTGTATCCACCTTTTCCAGCCCACCGGAGCACCTGAAAGCTGAACTAATTTATGCAGGAAAAGTCATCAACTGCCGAGCCGAGAAGTTTGTGACGAATCGAATTTACTGTAAGTTCGCTCATCTCTAATTGTAACTTGAGGGACCACTGTATTTATTTATTTATTAGGTGTGGATAACCATATCTTTACTGTTTGCTGTATAGATTTATAGGGGGGGGATTTATCAAAACCTGTGTAGCGGAAGAGTGGTGCAGTTGTCCATAGCAACCAGATTCCTTTTTTGATTTTTAATTGGCCTTTTTAAAAATGAAAGAAGCAGTTTAATTGGTTGCTATGGGCAACTGCACCACTCTTCTGCTACACAGGTTTTGATTAGAGATGAGCGAACTTACAGTAAATTTGATTCGTCACGAACTTCTCAGCTCGGCGGTTGCTGACTTTTCCTGCATAAATTAGTTCAGCTTTCTGGTGTTTTGGTGGCTGGAGACTCTTTCCTAGGAATGTATCCACCTTTTTCAGCCCACCGGAGCACCTGAAAGCTGAACTAATTTATGCAGGAAAAGTCATCAACTGCCAAGCCGAGAAGTTTGTGACGAATCGAATTTACTGTAAGTTCGCTCATCTCTAGTTTTGATAACAAGTTTCTTTAGCATTTTCCAAACCACTGGGCTACTGGGATCCTTTATTCCCCTAAAGGATCATTGCTCTTTTTAGTACATTACTTGTGTTATTGTGATTTTATTTATTTTTTTTATCTTTGAAGGTGAAGCTATAACATTGCCAACTAATGCCGTCCACAGCGTGTCCACTCCACTAATGAACCCCCGCACTGTGGCTGCCTCGATAACACCGCCACCTCCAAGCCCTCCTGTGTACACAAATTACTTAGGATTTCCTGCAGTTTGGTTTTAAGGAACCTTTGTTCTGGCCTAGACCACATTTTTTTCCTCCCACCTAGGTAAGCAGGACTGTACTGTAGAGATCACGTCATCTAGATGCTGAACATACCAAAAAATAAAAATAAAATAAAAAGCTTTCCAACCAAATTGTGTCGTTTTCATGCAACGTAACTTATGTGTTTGCAAAAAGAAAGAACGAAAAGGAGTAGAAAGGTGAAAATTAGAAAAGCAGCGTGAAAAAGGGAAAAAAAGGGGGGGGGGGGGACTGAAATGGAATGCACCGCACCTGACCTTTCCTTCTTTAATGCAATAGGCTGTTTACACAGGCAAACACTGAACCTAAAACATCAATGGGAAATGTGAAATAAAAAAAATAAAATGTAGAAAAAAAAAACCTCTTAAATCAATGGAGGCTAAAATAAATTGCCTGAAAAGCGATATTAAAAAACCCCAAACACCAGAAACTGCACACTAAATTCATCCCACTTTTGTGGTGCTGTTTTCAGAGTGGTTTTAGCACGTGTGATGCCACGTATTGATGCATCCCTGGTTTTATGCCTGGGTCTGAGGTAAACGTCACACACACAATATTCTACATCACAATGGTTGTGTCTAGCACGGAAGACGATGGAGGCTCAAATACTTTTACTCACATCCCTATTTCACGCTACGCCCCCTCAATGCAAGTCTATGGGAGAGGGCAGGGCCTCCACCACGCCCCTTCCCAAAGACTTGTGTTGAGGGGGCATGGCGTGACATGACGAGAGGTTTGGCTGTGACAGTTTGTAAACAAAATGTTAAAAAAGAAAGGAATATATAAGGAAGAAATCGATATTAAAATAAATATAAAGGAAGGACTTCTACTTCTCTATACCTGTGTGATGGCAGCCTTAGGCTGGGTTCACACTACGTTTTCTCCCATACGGGAGCGCATACGGCAGGGTACTTTATAAACAACCCTTTCCTCAGTAGAGATCTCTACTGAGGAAAGGCTTGTTTATAAAGTACCCTGAAACGCGTCTAGAGAAATAGACTATTGCCGCACGACTACCGCAATCCATCAACCGCATCTTTTCATCTCTGATACCACTCCTGTAAAGCTCTGCCATATTCTGCATCTACACCCGCTGCATTTACCTGTTCTGCTATCATCAGATGCCGAGAGGCCCTCCACGAGGCTCTACTTTGTCCCCGGAGCAGATCCTTCTGTCACCGAGCTTGTTTCCATCTCCGGAGTAATCCATCCACCTCAGTGACCGGCGACTTCTCCTAGGCCTGTGGCAACCGGGCCCGTCGCCGCAAGCGCTAGACACAGCCTCCACAGCATTTGCCATCTGCCTCTCGGACATCCAGCCATACTATTACACCAAGAACTTCCTTCCATCTATGGGAGTTGGTAACTATACAACTACATGAGCTATCTCTAAAAATCTTGAAATTCTACAACATATATGATTACGGAGTGCACTTTATAAAAAGTGAACTATGCCGGTTTATACAATGCTGGATTAGCGGAAGATTTCACTATATAAGCAGATTTTATTAATTTTACTGTTGTATATTATTTCATATTACCTCCCCACAAGGGCCCTGTGTAAGGAGGTATTAATTTATGCTTTGGATTTATGATTTATATTAATGTCTTATTTATATAATTATTTTATAATAAATTATTTTTCATCATTTAAAGTGAAGCACAGTCCGATTTTATTTTTCTGTAATTTAACCATCATGTACCATTTATGGTATTAGTCTAGAGGCTTTTTGGTACCTTTTTCTTTCTACAAATTATTTTATATTTGTACTTTTTTGGTGTAAGTACATTCCATATAGCCTCGACTAATTTATTTTTGTGAGCTGCACATACCTCAATTTTTCTACATTAACAAATCTGTTTAACTTTCTGGCACCAGTTGATTAAAAAATAAAATAAGTTTTCCACTGGAGTACCCTTTTTAGCTTGGCCATACTCATCTGATAAATGTGGCCGACCCACCGATTTCAGTGGGATTGGCCACCAGTCAAGGGCGGATGGCGGTCTCTTTCCTGAAGGATGTTGGAGGAGGGAATAACCAGAATGTTGAATTTCACCCGTCTGATGCTTTTGTTCTTTGGTAAAAAAATTTTAGCCCACCAGATGAGTCTGGTATCGAGGACTCTTTAATGGGGCAGTCTTTAAAACCTCTGCGGTGTGAGGTTAGACTAAAGGAATACGATTTAGGTATAAAAATCTTTTTTATTAAATAGTTTATAGAATTAAAATGTCATCTAAAAGCAGATCATTGGTCCATGCTCCTTGCATAGAACAGAGTTTCAGGATCAGACAGAATAAGAGCATCAACTTTCACTAGAAAGAATATCCGGATGATCCTCCCAAAATGCGTCACTGATGACATCACAGTGCAGGATAACAGGCTGGTTGCGCACCCGACACACCTCCACTTCTTTCTCCTCCAACTCATGTGGTAACCTTATAACCTTCTTGCTGATTTCATTGACCTAAAAATTGAGAAGTTTATGAAAGGACAAATTCAAAAGAGCATTTAGTAAAAATAAATAATTAAAGGAAATCTGTCATCAGAATCACCCGCACTAAACCTTTTACACAGGCTTGTAGTGCGGGTGATCCTGATTAAAACGCTTCTTACCTCATTAAAAACTGTGCAGCGGTTCGCCAGATATCTTCATTTTTAGTTATATGGTATTCCCAGGCTTGGGACTCAGTGGGAGGTCCACAGCATCAGCACGAACTCGCTTACGTCATTTACGCCGGGCGGAGCGGCTGCCCGGCTCATGAATATTCATGGCTGCCTCATCGCAGTCTTCCTCCTGGTGTAGGTCACGTGGGTAGCGGCGCGCATGCGCCATACACCCGGAAGCGGCGTTCTCCTGCATAGATAGATATGAAGGAGAATGCCGCTTCCGGGCGCATGGCGCATGCGTGGCGCTACCCACGTGACCTACACCAGGAGGAAGACTGCGATGAGGCAGCCATGAATATTCATGAGCCGGGCAGCCGCTCCGTCTGGCGAAAATGACGTAAGCGAGTTCGTGCTGATGCTGCGGACCTCCCACTGAGTCCCAAGCCTGGGAATACCATATAACTAAAAATGAAGATATCTGGCGAACCGCTGCACAGTTTTTAATGAGGTAAGAAGCGTTTTAATCAGGATCACCCGCACTACAAGCCTGTGTAACAGGTTTAGTGCGGGTGATTCTGATGACAGATTTCCTTTAAATGTATTCAGTTACTATCGGTTTGTTGGCAACAACCAATACAGCTCCAGAGGGCTGTCACAAGGCTTCCTCAGCAAACCGTTTTGTTATACAACAATACAGCCCCTGGATCATAACTAGGCAGATCTATGGAGTGATATCTATTTCATGTCTGTGGACAGCTATAGACTCTGCAATGAGATCTGTCACTATACATTAAGAATGGGAACTGGGGTATCAGGGGGTATGAAAATGTGTCCCTCATACAGATGATGGCTCTAAAATAGAGAGACCAGACTTCCCCAGATTGAAGACAGTGTCCCGGACATATTGTGTCCCTGGAACTAACCGGTAGCTCACTTTGGACCCAGTCCGAGAGCCCAGCCGCAGAAAGGGCCCATCTGCTGCCCTGCCACTATTGAAAATTGTGTTATTTATGTAAGTAGCCTAAGATAGTAAAATAGTTTAAATGGGCACTCTCATTAAAATTTATTTTTGCTATTGCACTCCTTATGGTAAATAAAAAAATATTTCTAATGTACTTTGCTTTAAAAAAATGAAGCTTTCAATGTATTATTTGTGTTCAAAAAAAGCTACCACTAGGTGTCTCCCTACTTGTCCAGAGCACATTTTCCCTCATCTTTTCAACAGACTTTGGACTCCTGCTGGCCTGGCAGAAGTCCAAACACAGGAAATGCAACCTAGAATGCTGAGGGGTGTGTGTCCAGCTTTATCCAATCATAGCTCATCTCACACTAAACTGCACACTGGCAGTTGGTAGCAGAGTGAGGGAGGAAGTTCTCCCCTGTATGGCTTTAGATTATGTCACGCCTGCTGGGGAACGCCCCTTCCCAGTCTGTGAACTTGACTGAGACGGAGCATAAAATACAGAGCAATATCAAGGTAGAAAACTAAAAAATAATAAAAATAAAGGCAGGGGGTGGTTTATCATGATGGGGGCAGTGAACTGGGAGGATTATAAAATTTAACAAGATCATAAGAGGTACTCTTTAAAGGTTGAAAAAAAACACGACAGTCCATCAAGTCCAACCCAAATCCCCATTGAGTTCCTGCCAAGTTGATCCAGAAGAAGGCAAAAAACCCTCATACTAGAGGTAAAAATTCCTTCCAGACTCCAAATATGGCATCAGAATAAATCTCTGGATCAACGTTCTGTCCCTATAAATCTAGTATACATAACCAGTGATGTTGTTATTCTCCAAAAATGCATCAAGCTCCTTTTGAACTCTCTTACAGAGTTTCTCATGACCACCTCCTCCTGGAGAGCGTCCTACAGTCTGTCTCACTGCTCTTACAGTAAAGAACCTCCGTCTGTGCTGGTGTAGGAACCTTCTTTCCTCTAGACGTAGAGGATGCCCCCTTGTTATAGATACAGTCCTGGGTATAAATAGATCATGGGAGAGATCTCTGTACTGTCCCCTGATATATTTATACATAGTTATTAGGTCTCCCCTAAACTAAATAACCCTAATTCTGATAATCTTTCTGGGTACTGTAGTCCTCCCATTCTCTGTATTACCCTGGTTGCCCGTCTTTGAACCCTCTCCAGCTCCACTATATCTTTCCTGTACACTGGTGCCCAGTACTGTACACAGTATTCTATGTGTGGTCTGACTAGTGATTTGTACAGCGGTAGAATTATTTCCTTGTCGTGGGCATCTATGCCCCTATTGATGCACCCCATGATTTTATTTGCCTTGGCAGCAGCTGCCCGACACTGGTCACTACAGCTAAATTTACTGTTAACCAAGACTCCTAAGTCCTTTTCCACATCAGTCGTCCCAAGTGTTCTCCCATTTAATACATAATCCCAGCCCTGATTTTTCCTACCCATGTGCATTACCTTACATTTATCAGTGTCATCTGCCACTTCCCAGCCCAAACCTCCAACCTATCCAGATCCATTTGTAACAGTGCACTGTCCTCTATTGTGTTGACCACTTTACAGAGTTTAGTATCATCTGCAAAGATTGCTACTTTACTGTGCAACCCCTCTACAAGGTCATTAATGAATATATTAAACAGAATAGGACCCAAGACAGACCCCTGTGGTACCCCACTAGTAACAGTCACCCAATCAGAATAAGTACCATTAATAACCACCCTCTGTTTCCTATCACTGAGCCAGTTACTTACCCACTTGCACACATTCTCCCCCAGCTTAATCCTTCTCATTTTACGTACCAAGCTTTTATGTGGCACCATATCAAATGCCTACTTTAAGTAGATTACTAACATGGAAATAGACAGGACTATCTATATACCTGGGGGGTTTAGCTGTCCGGGCATGCTGGGAGGGATAGTTTTGTGACTGCTGGAGATACACTGGTCTAAACAGTAAATGCTCCTGACAAGAAGCAGAGATCTTGAAAAGAGTAAAGAGGCTTGTGTAATAAAATCGACAAAATCCTTTAAAAGTGTAGGGCCACATGTGGTGTATTTGCTACAGAATTTTTATAGATTTCAACTATCAGCAAAGTTTTAAAATCATGTCTTTCTTCCATGCTCAAGTGTCAGAGATCAGGCTCTGCTACAGCATGCACACCTCCTCCCTCCCCACCCGTTCATGTCCTGCAAAATTAATGTACCAGGCTTAGTTCTAAAAGCCAAGCAATGAGGGGCAAGGGAAGAGGTGTACATGGTGCAGCTTGGAAGGAAAACAAGATTTTATATCTGTCTGCAGCTCTGACCATCATATAGAGCTAACACTTTCCCTTTAAATGCTTGTAAAAATTTCAAGAACGTTGAGGTTTTTTTTAAGCATTTTTTAGAAACATTTTGTCGTGATGTTTTTTTCATTTTGTATCATTTTGTACAGTTTTTTTTCAATCCTATAGAGAAAGCTATAAGAACATGTTTCATTTTAAAACGAAAAACAGTAAAAAATATAATAACTAAACCACCACAAACCAAAAAGTTGTGTATGTACTGTATTGAGTTTTATATCTCACTATAGTGCAACATCTGGCTGCAGCACCTTTCCCCAGATTACAATCTTACCTTTTTCCATATTATGATGGAACCTTTTCTGTACATTTCAGGCTCATTGTTGTAGTTTATGTTGAACTCTGAAAACAAGATTTCATTCTTCTCTCCAGCAAGTGTGCCCTAAGGGTAATACAAAAAGTCAGGAACATAACTAAGCTAGGCTGCATACGGCACATGACAAATACAATCTTTATGGACATGGAAAAGAGAGGGATCTTTAATCTAGACATAGCTTTCATCAATAGGAAAGCTGGCAATACACGACAGCCCTGCTTGGACACTGTTGCCACTATAATGAGAGGTCACAATGCAGATGTGAACAGAGCCTTAGCCTGACAATCTTCTTCTGCAGTCTATGGCCAAAAAAGGACTTCTAGGGAAACCTCATAGAAACCAGTCAGCTCTTAAGTTCTATTCTTTATACTATAATGGAAATATGAAACTTGGAGAGGGACTGACTGTTATGGGCAGGAAAGCCTATTGCTTTCCTGTGCCCTGCATGTAAGGGATATTGCATTTCATTCCTATAGATCAGGGGTCTCAAACTGATGGCCCTCCAGATGTTGCAAAACGTCAACTCCCAGCATGCCTTGACATGCCCAGACATTGGCTGCAGCTAACGGCTGTCGGGCATCCTGGGAGTTGACATTTTGCAAATTCCAGAGGGCCACCAGTTTGAGACCCCTGCTATAGATCTACTGCAGTGTTCCCAACCAGTGTGCCTCCAGCTGTTGCAAAACTACAACTCCCAGCATGCCCGGACAGCCAAAGGCTGTCCGGGCATGCTGGGAGTTGTAGTTTTGCAACAGCTGGAGGCACACTGGTTGGGAAACACTGATCTACTGCAAGACCAAGGTTACATACTCAGCCATTTTAGGAGGTTTTAAACAGAATCTATCATCAGTATCACCCACTCTAACCTACCGTACAAACTTATAGTGTGGGTGACAGATGAAAATGATCTGTAGTTTTTATCGGTACCACTTTTGCGTACGTCTGACTTTTTGGTCACTTTTGCGTTTTTCCTAGGATGTGGGCAAAAATCAGCAATTTTGTAATTATTTTTTGCATTTGCACAATTTTTCGTATGGGAACATTAGGATAATATGTTAATAATTCAGATATTTCTGCACTTGGCGATACCAAATTAATTTTTTTGCTTTACATTTTATTTGTAAAATGGGAAAAGAGGGCCTTATACATTTTTATTAGGGGAGGGACTTATTCACATAAAAAAAAAAAAATGTAAGTTAGTTCCCATAGGAACTTAAACAAGAAGTCTTGATTTAAAAAAAAAAAAAAAATTAAAAAAAAAATTAAAAAAAGATAGGGAATAAGTGTTAAATTGCAGGGGGGGGGGGGGGGGGGGGTCGGTCCGACTGCTGGGACTCACCTTGACCTCCCCCTGACCCCCCCCCCCCCCAGTCTATGCATAAAAAGAGCAGTGTCGACCACTGCACGAACCTGCGGCTGACGCGCCCCCTCCAAGCGCAGTGCTCTGGCTCTTCCGTGTTGGCCACAGCTTCGTGCACTGGTCGACACATCCCATTCAAGAAGGGTCCCGGTGGCCGGACCCCCCCCCCATCTGAAATACGGTAATTTTTTTTTTAAACTTGAGTTCTCCTTTAATAGCAATCTTTTGATTGCCAATACTTTTCATGAGCAGGTAAGATGAGCTCTGGCCACCATTTTTTTTTTTTTTTACTGATCTGATCCCCCACAATTGCGCTGCGGGTGGTTCGATGATTCCCCCCCCCAAGTTCCACAGATACTTTAGAGGCTGTGATTAGTATTAATCACAGCTTCTAAAGAGTTAATGGCAGACATTAGTGGGATCGCTGATGTTCAGCATTATCCATGAGGTCCTGGCTACTGATAACAGCATCTGGCTGGTTTCAGTGGTTCGGGAGACACAGTGATTGCAGAACCCATCAACGTACATGTACGTTGCTGTGCCCTGGAACTTGTACGTTGGATGTCTTCTAAGGGTTAAATGTTTACATTCCTTACATACATCTATAGAAAGCAACAATGAAATAGATAATAACCTCTATGTAATTATGAAGGAGTTTGGTCTCTTACCTTTAGCCGGTCCTGAGCCTGTGCTGGCGTCAGCCCTCCTGTCTGCACCAGAGACCAGAACACTGTGTTGTACAAGTTATTGATGTGACCTGCAGAAAAAAAAGAATGGAATCAACTGAGCTAAGGGTTACGTATGGAATTTATTGGCCACAACTAGGGGGAAAAAAAAAGTTTGCACTTCTGAACTCACGCATTGTAGCAGATCCTATAGGGTCTGTTCACACTGATTAAATCCAGCGACAAAAACGTCTTTGCTGAATACCTGTGCGGATCCGCGATCTTCTACATGAAGCAGAAATAATCAGGAATCTGTGCTCATGTCCGGGGCAATATGCTGCACACAAAAGTGCAGTCCCATTGACGGATGGGACTTTCCTCACATTCTGGCGGGAGATTAAACATGTTCAATCTTCCACCAGAATGCAAATCCTTGTCAAAGGATCAGCTGTGAAACTTCCAACATGTGAACGGAGCACCACAATGCCCATTACAATCAATGAGTGCGTGGTGCAACTTGGAATTTACACAAGGAGTGGAAGAGTTGGTCTTTTACTGCTAAAATGCCGATAAATTAAGTTATCTGTAAAGGAAGGAAAAACAAGAGACCGGAGGGGGCGCCTCATGTGATACCATATGGGTAATTTAGAAAGAGAGGATGTGGGACATGTGGAACCCCTAGGTAGTGGCTGCTCAGCTTGCAGGGTTAAAATCAGCTGGAACCACTGCTAGGCCTGAGGTTGATATTGATCTGAAGAAGGGGGTGGCTCCCCCGAAATGTGATGACATCGATGGAGAGCGCCGACGATGCAGGGATCCCGAAGAGGACGCTCCGGAGCCCCGAGGACAGGTAAGTGATCGTCAGTGGGCCACGCAGGGCACTGTAAACGGCTATCCGGTGGCAGCTGAAGCAGTCTGCACTGCCGGATAGCCGTTTATGCGATGGCCCTGACATACAAAAGCATCATATGTTGATGCTGCCTTCAACATGCGATGGCCTCTGAGAGGCCATCGTATGTTGAAATGATCGTATGTCGGGGCCATCGTAGGTCGGGGGGGTCACTGTACTACATTCAGCATTAGGGTAAATTCACTCGCTGCAGATCTGCACACTGCAAATCCAAAGCAATTGAGGCACACTACATATAGATGAGGTAAAACTCTGCATGGATTTGACCCATTCAATATACAGGGAGATACCTGCAGCAAAATCATATACAATGTAAAACAAAAATAGAGAAACAGAAACATAGCCGGGAGAATGCTATGAGAAAACCCATATGCAGTCTCCTAGCATTCTCCCAGCCCTCTGACAGGAAGCACATGGTAGGTGTTCACACTGGTGTGACGGCCATTGTTGCTGTCATGCTTTGTCTGTGGAGTGGTGTGGCCCGGAGACGGAGGCTTGGTTGGGCAGCAGTGGGACTTGGTGTCGCAGGGGCAGTGGTCGCCGCCCGGCGCTACGCCAGTGTTAGGTTAGGGACCCACTCTGACTAGGTGGCCTTGTAGTTTTTGATCAAAATGTATAGTAACAACCTGTTAGTTTTTGAAATTATGCTGAGAAGCAAATAGATCAAAATACAAATGGCGGATGTGCGGCGGTGTTTCTCTATTTTTGTTTTACATCTACAATGTGAATGTTGCTCTATAGCTATAAAAGATTTGTGGCTGGATTCATGGCAGATCTCATACTTAGGGCAGTTTAACCCAAGTATATATTGTCATCCATATTACAGGCTCAAGTCCTAGCCGTGGGTCTGATGACATGAACTGCTTGACTTTCAGTCACAAAAGTTACTTAACAGTTGTACTTCATGCATTAAAAATCACCCACGTAAATCAGCAAGTTTGGGTTAATGACTTTAACTAACTTAAAGGGAAACTGACAGCAGGGTCACCTGCACTATCCTGATTAAACAGGTATATAGTGCGGGTGACCCTGTTTCTAACGCTTTTTACCGGGTGACAATCTGTGCAGCCGTTCAGGAGATATTTATCTTGTTGCTAAGATGGTAATTTCTTCCTATGTGTAATGTAGATGGCTGCTGCTGTACGTGCAATGGTTTCTCCTGCACGCTCCGGTGACCCTGCTGTCAGATTCCCTTTAAGGGCTAGGAGGATTTATAAGGAGTAATGGTCATGGTTGAAGGAGGTTGGGGGTCTCCACATCTACAACCCCTCCCAATATAATCTTGTGACATGTTATCCTGCCTGTCCCAGCATTCCTTAGGTAACATTTTACTAAACAGAGGCAGTAACGCACTTTAGTAGACCCTTACAGTCGGCTTGTCTCCAGCTCAGGTAATCCTTCAGGTTTTGCACACTGGGATACAGCACAACTCTTCCATCGAATCCTGGAGGATATAGGATCGGCTGTTCCGGAAAGAATTCTTTCCAATAGAAGACGTAACTGGAGGCAAACTGTGAAACCACGTGCGTCATAAACTTGCTTACAAATGGAAAGGAGAAAAAAAAAGTAATAAATTATAGTTGTAACAAATCCGAACTAGATGGTATTTGCTTAGAGCAACCCATATACAGGATCTCCCATAAGTGAGTCCACATCTCACATTTTTTTAAATATTTTAATAAATCTTTTCATGTGACAACACTGAAAAAATGATCTTCTGCTACAATGTAAAGTAATGAGTGCACAGCCTGTAAGTGTGTAATGTTGTGTCCCCTCAAAATAACCTAACACACAACCAGTTATGTCTCAACCTTGGCAACAAATGTGAGTAAACCCTTAAATGCCAATATAACTTGTTGGTGTTACAAGGTCTCAGGTGTGAATGGCTAGCAGGTGTCTTAAAATTTGGCGTTATCGCTCTCACACTCTCTAATACTGGTCACTGGAAGTTCAACATGGAACCTCATGGCAAAGAACTCTCTAAGCATCTGGAAAAAAATAATAATTATTATTGCTCAACAAAGATTGCCTAGGCTATAAGAAGATTTCAAAGAGCCTGAAACCGAGCTGCAGCAGAGTGGGCAAGACAATACAGTGGTTTCCCAGGACACAGGCCTTTCCATGGTGGACCAAAGGAGTAGAGTGCATGTGCCCAGCTTCATATCTAGAGACTCTCTCTAGGCTGAAGGGGTGGGGGGGGGTCAGCCAGTCAGTGCTCAGACCATATGCCGCACACTGCATCAAATTGGTCTGCATGGCTGTCGTCCCAGAAGGAAGTCTCTCCTAAAGATGATGCACAAGAAAGCCCAGAAACAGTTTTGCTGAAGACAAGCAGTCTAAGGACATGGATTACTGGAACCATGTCCTGTGGTCCACTGAGTTGGCCTAGAGTCAAGTATTGTGGTGGGAGTATCATGGTGTGAATTTGCATGATTGCTGCTGGCACTGTGAATCTACAATTCATTGAGGGACCCATGAATGCCAACATGTACTGTGACATACTGAAGCAAAGCATGATCCCCTCCCTCCGGAGACTGGGCCACAGGGCAGTATTCCAACATGATAACCACCCCAAACACCTCCAAGACCACCATTGATTGCTAAAGAAGCTATAAAATGGTGATGGACTGGCCAAGCATGTCTCCAGACCTAAACCCTATTGCGCACCTGGGGGGCACCCTCAAACCTGTGAAGTTCTTGTGACCTCTATGCCCAAAAGACCACACACAATATTGAAACTTTAAGACCAATTTGGACATTACCACTTAGGGGTTTACTCACTTTTGTTGCCAAGGTTTAGACATTAATGACTGTGTGTTGAGTTATTTTGAGAGGACAGAACATTAACTACTGTTATACAGGCCTTGCACTCACTACTTTACATTGTAGCAGAGGGTCATTTCGTCAGTCTTGTCACACAAAAAGATATAAAAATATTTACCAAAATGTGAGATGTGTACACTTATGTGAGATACTGTATATCCTACTTAACAGAAACAGGTCCCCTAAGCCTATAAATTATCCCCAGTAGCCTGTAGATGTAGGGCACAGCGTTCAGATGCTTTGTCCATAAGCTTCCTCTCATGCTGCACTATGATAAGACAGTTATGAACAATTGGCACCACCAATAATGTCAAACGTTCTGGTCCACATGACCAGCATAGTCTTCCAAGGCAGCTGGAGATCTTCTGAAGGTCTCCGTGCTGGCCAGTTGGCGATCTGCTCATGGAGTCGGCCTCAGACCGACATGTAACTGAGCAATGCATAGAATACCATTGGTCAGTCAGGAAAGCTGTAAATACTTTTGTCTGACAGCTACTGAAGGTGTATGACACTTTTAGTAAATGTGGGTCACTGTATGATAAAATGTCAAATAAATAAGGAGTTCACTGACCTTGCCCGCCTCTTGTACCAGTTTGATTTCTTGTGGAAGATAAAGCTATATTCATCGCTTTGCCCGTATGACAGACAGATGTCTTTAATCTCCTCCATCACGCTCTTGGCGCAGTGGTTCATGAGCCGGAGAGCCCGGGGGTCATTGGGTTTGGTGAAATTGTGCTGTTCTGAGAATCTGTTTAAAAACAAAAATGCAACAAAGATGAGAAACTGAAGAATGGAAACTTATGCAAAGAATGGGAAGAAGCTAAATCCAGTTGGGAGGAAAAAAATTATGCTGGGGTTCTATACAACGAGAGGGATAATGCTGGAGCTGGAGATCTGTCATCCTTTGATGCTCAACCTGCATCGCTTCAGCTGGTGCAAAACTACAACTCCCATCAGCTCAGCAAAGTGTGAAGATTGCTAGTGATTGCCAGTGTACTCCAATGTGTGGCCCTCCAGCTGGTGAAAACTACAATTCCCATCATGATGAAAGTTATAGATTTGCACCAGCTGAAGAGCCACAGGTTGAGCTTCTCTGTTAAATATTGTCATCATTACACAGGATGCCTGCACTGCTGACAACAGTCACCCATGTGTATACCCCCACTTCCCGAACCAAGTACATTCACATAATGAGGCGGGTGAAGGGGGGAGCCAGACCCACACTATACAATATGGTAAGCTAGCACATGAGTAAGGAGGCTCCGCCTCTGAATGGCTGTGCAAGTGTGAGGTGCAGACCGGCGTCCTATGTAGTTCTGCGTTCGCTCCTCCCCTCAGCTGTCCAGAGATTGCCGAAGATACAGTGAGGGGAGGGGAAGGCAGAGCCGGGCAGGACACCTCTCTGCACCTCCCTCCTCTCACCTCCATCAGCAGGAGGGATATAGATCTTTACACAGCCCCGCTCCTGTCATGGGGACGTAGACGTGCACAGCCCCCGCTCATATCATGACAGGAGGAATGTAGATCTGCACAGCCACGCTTCTGTCATGACAGGAAGAACGTAGATCTGCACAGCCCCTCTCATGTCATGACAGGAAGAACGTAGATCTACACAGCCCCGCTCATGTCATGACAGGAGGAACGTAGATCTGCACAGCCCCGCTCATGTCATGACAGGAGGAATGTAGATCTGCACAGCCCCGCTCATGTCATGACAGGAGGAATGTAGGTCTGCACAGCCCCGCTCATGTCATGACAGGAGGAATGTAGATCTGCACAGCCCCGCTCATGCCATGACAGGAGGAATGTAGATCTGCACAGCCCCGCTCATGCCATGACAGCAGGAATGTAGATCTGCACAGCCCCGCTCTTTCGCACAGCCCCACTCATGTCATGACAGCAGGAATGTAGATCTGCACAGCCCCGCTCTTTCGCACAGCCCCACTCATGTCATGACAGGAGGAATGTAGATCTGCACAGCCCCGCTCATGCCATGACAGGAGGAATGTAGACCTGCACAGCCCCGCTCATGCCATGACAGGAGGAATGTAGACCTGCACAGCCCCGCTCATGTCATGACAGGAGGAATGTAGATCTGCACAGCCCCGCTCATGTCATGACAGGAGGAATGTAGATCTGCACAGCCCCGCTCATGTCATGACAGGAGGAATGTAGATCTGCACAGCCCCGCTCATGTCATGACAGGAGGAATGTAGATCTGCACAGCCCCGCTCATGCCATGACAGGAGGAATGTAGACCTGCACAGCCCCGCTCATGCCATGACAGGAGGAATGTAGACCTGCACAGCCCCGCTCATGCCATGACAGGAGGAATGTAGACCTGCACAGCCCCGCTAATGTCATGACAGGAGGAATGTAGATCTGCACAGCCCCGCTCATGTCATGACAGGAGGAACATAGATCTGCACAGCCCCGCTCATGTCATAGGGGACGTAAATGTGCACAGCCCCGCTCATGTCATAGGGGACGTAAATGTGCACAGCCCCGCTCATGTCATAGGGGACGTAAATGTGCACAGCCCCGCTCATGTCATAGGGGACGTAAATGTGCACATCCCCGCTCATGTCACAGTTTAGGGGAGGAGTGAATGCAGAATTGCATAGAATGCAGTTCTGCACCTCACACTGGACTCATGAAGCAACCAAGAACGTAACGTTTACACAATTTACACTAGTTAAGCGTTCTATCCATGTAGGGATCCACAAGAAATGTACAAGCATGAACAAGATTAACCCCTCCCTTCCCCAGGATGTATGCATACGTCCTGCTAATCTCCTGCTCTGTGAGAAGCGTGGCAGATCAGCAGTGGGGCCCGGCTGTCAATCACAGCTGATATCACGCCTGTCTCAGCAGTAATAAAGGGGTACTAATACATCCCCCAGCCCTAATACATCTTATCCCCTATCTAAAGGATAGGGGATAAGATGTCTGATCGTGGGGGGTCCCGCTGCTGGGGTCCCCTGCACTCTGTCATTCAGCACCCACCTTTGCGAGCTCTCCGCTGCCCCGAGTGTGCAGCATGAGGACCACGGGCCGGAGTATCATGACGTCATGCCCAGCCCCCTCAAAGCAAGTCTATGGGGTCAAGCCCCCTCCCATAGACTTGCATTGTGGGGGTGGGGTGTGATGTCACACAGGGGCGGGGCATGACATCATGAAACTCCGACCCAGTGGTCGTCACGCTGCACCCTCAGAGCTGAGGAGAGCTCGCAAAGGTGGGTGCTGAATAACAGATTGTGGGGTCACCAGCAGAGGGACCCCCCATGATCAGACATCGTATCCCCTATGCTGGAGTACCCCTTTAACCTCATAGATGCCGTGGTCAGTAGTGACCACAGCACCTATAGGATTGACAGGGGAAGGGGCTCACCGTACAGGGGCCCGATGGTTTTCATGGCCTCCTGTTTGCCCAGTACAGAAGCCTGTGAGGTCCAGCCATAGGCATTATGTCCAGAGACTACACCCACATTGTGTGATACTAAACCACGAACCACACAAAATTACACAATTCCATTTTCTTCTTAAATTTTTACCCTACAAACTATTTTTTTCAGTCTTCATAATACAAGCACTACTTGTCCTGTATTATTTTTTCCAGGGGGGAGGGGGGGGTTGCGGGCGTGAAGGGGTGAATGACAGCAGGTCACATGACCTCCTCACCTGTGGAAGTTCCTGCCGTCCAGCCTCACCACCACCCAGCAGTTCTGCAGACACGTGTCCGGAGCCTCGAAGTCTCTCACGTACTCGAACTTGCTCTTCGCCATCTGCCTGCAGTGCTGGAAACGAGCCGGGAACAACAGCGGAACAGTGAGGACACCCAAACCACGCTTCAGCATTACCGGAAACGGAAGTAGTAGTGGCGTCTCTATGGTAACGGCTGGCGTTCTGTAGTCTTCCTCGTTTTGTCAGCTGTCCGGAAGTGACGAATAGACCGGAACTGGGGTATCCCTCGTGTAGTCTGCGGTGCTGCACAGGAGAAGACATGTCTGCTGCGCTGCTGAGGAAGGGGCTGGAGCTGCTGGGCTCTGATACTGGCGGTAAGAGGCCTATAATATAATACAGGGTCTCCCAACCAGGGAGGCTCCAGCTGTTGCAAAACTACAATTCCCAGAAACATTGGTATAATATATAAATATATATATATAACACACACACACACACACACACACACACACTTGGAGAGGTACCTGCATCTGTGCATCATGTAGTGTCACTTCTCCCAGCATGCATTGTTACTTGCAGGATGCCAGAGTATGCTGGGGATTGCAAAACTACAAATCCGGGCATGCTTGGAATTGTGGTTTTGCAACAGCTGGAGGCACCCTGGTTGGCAAATACTGGTATAATATATAAGCACACAAGTTTTGGATTGCCCTCTGGATGTTGCACAACTACAACTATCATCATGTCCTTATAGCCTATGAGGTGACCCAGGTTGGGAAACACTGGTCTATGTAATCTTCAGGGATGGCGCTATTCTATCTCCTTTATAGTCCCATACAGTATGAATGGAGCGACACCCCATTTGTCTGACCGTTTCCCTATTCAAACAGGGGACACAGGACTTCCCCTGAATTAGCAATTAGTCAGATCCCCCATTGATATACTAAGTATCACCTATCCAATTAATAGGCAATAAATTATTATTTGAATAACCCTTTAAAAGCAGTGTTTCACAACCAGTGTGTCTCCAGCTGTTGCAAAGCTACATCTCCCAGCATGTCTGGACAACTGAAGGCATGCTGGGGGTTCTAAATTTGCTAGAGCTGGAGGCACCCAGGTTGGGAAACACTGCTTAAAGGAGAACTCCAGAACAGAAAAATTGTCCACCATACTGCCGGCAGTAAAAAACAAAAAAAACATACCTTCCTTCGCTCCCCTGATGCCTCCGGAAACCCACTCGGGTCTCTGCCACGATCCTCTTCCTGGTTGCCGGTGGTTGGCAAGTCATACCGCACTCTAATTACCAGGTGCAGCGAAGTCCCGACTCGGCCGGCGATAGGCTGAGCAGCAAGGTGATGTTTTTGGCCCCGGAACCTGATGTTGGGGCCGAAAACATCACCCTGCCGCTCAGCCTATTGCCGGCCGAGTCAGGACTTCGCTGCGGCCGGTGATTGGCTGAGTGCAGTATGACTCGCCGACCACCGGCAATCAGGAAGAGGATTGCGGCGGAGACCGGAGTGGGTTTCCGGAGGCATCAGGGGAGTGAAGGAAGGTATGTATCTATTTTTTTACTGCCGGCAGAATGGAGGACAATTTATCTATTCTGGATTTCTACTGTAAAAGAATTAGTGTTATCAGTATAAACTTTTGACCTGTCGTCCAAGTTCTAATGCCCGCTGCGATCATGAGTTATACCCAGGTAAAATGAGTGGCAGTAAAGTGCCTGTCACCTCAGTCTCATTCACCCCATAGGCAAATGCAGTGAGCAAGTCAGGTTTGAGTGATAGCCCGGGAGTGAAGTTCACGCTGCCGCGCTCTTCACTGGGTTGTAACTTGCAATCACTGCGATCCAAACTTTTTACTTGTTTGGGCAATATGTCAAAAGTTATATGGTTGACATTGACACTTTGCAAAAAGACAATAAAAATAGTACTAATTATAATATTAATAATATACATTATTATCCACTATTATTTAGGGAGGTTGTCCCATCATGAACACTTAAACACTATCTACAGCAGTGGTCCTCAAACTGTGGCCCTCCAGATGATGGAAAACTACAACTCCCAGCATGCCTGGACAGCCGTTGGCTGTCCAGGCATGCTGGGAATTGTAGTTTTGCAACATCTGGAGGGCCACAGTTTGGGGATCACTGATCTACAGGATAGGGGATGACTATATGATCATAGGGGTCTGCTGGGACCGACCAAGATCTCAAGGAAAGGACTCCCAAAGCTTTGCTGTCACTAAAAACTACCAGGCCTGTCAAAAATTGTTGATCGGATTGGATTTATCCGGTCTTTCTCAGAGTGGCAACCAAATAGTAGTAATTTCTGATGAAGACTCAAATGAACAGTAAAAATATTAGCACAAATGTCAATAGCCTTTAACCCCTTAAGGACCAAGGACGTACCGGTACGTCCTTGGTCCTGCTCTCCTGATATAACACGGGGTTACACAGTAACCCCGCGTCATATCACGGCAGGCCCGGCGTCATAGTGAAGCCGGGACCCGCCTCTAATAGCGCGCAGCGCCGCGCGCTATTAACCCTTTAGCCGCGCGCTCAGAGCTGAGCCGTGCGGCTAAAAGCGAAACCGAAAGTGACCGGCTAGCTCAGTCGGGCTGTTCGGGATAGCCGCGGCTAATCGCGGCATCCCGAACAGCTGACAGGACAGCGGGAGGGCCCCTTCCTGCCTCCTCGCTGTCCGATCGCCGAATGACTGATCAGTGCCTGAGATCCAGGCACGAGCAGTCATGCGGCAGAATCGTTGATCACTGGTTTCTTATGAGAAACCAGTGATCAATGATGATCAGTGTGTGCAGTGTTATAGGTCCCTATGGGACCTATAACACTGCAAAAAAAAAATGAAAAAAAAAAGTGAATGAATATCATTTAACCCCTCCCCTATTAAAAGTTTTAATTACCCCCCTTTTCCCATGAAAAAAAAAAACACAGTGTAAATAAAAATAAACATATATGGTATCACCGCGTGCGGAAATGTCCGAATTATAAAAATATATCATTAATTAAACCGCTCGGTCAATGGCGTGCGCGCAAAAAAATTCCAAAGTCCGAAATAGCGCATTTTTGGTCACTTTTTATATCATTTAAAAATTAATAAAAAGCGATAAATAAGTCCTATCAATGCAAAAATGGTACCGTTAAAAACTTCAGATCACGGCGCAAAGAAATGAGCCTTCATACCGCCCCATACACGGAAAAATAAAAAAGTTATAGGGGTCAGAAGATGACAATTTTAAACGTATTAATTTTCCTGCATTTTTTCCAGAAGTCCCACAAAATCAAACCTATATAAGTAGGGTATCATTTTAATCGTATGGACCTACAGAATAAAGATAAGGTGTTATTTTTACCGAAAAATTTACTACGTAGAAACGGAAGCCCCAAAAAGTTACAAAACGGCGTTTTGTTTTTTTTTCAATTTTGTCGCACAATGATTTTTTTTTTCCGTTTCACCGTAGATTTTTGGGCAAAATGACTGACGTCATTACAAAGTAGAATTGGTGGCGCAAAAAATAAGCCATCATATGGATTTTTAGGTGCAAAATTGAGAGTTATGATTTTTTAAAGGCAAGGAGCAAAAAATGAAAATGCAAAAACGGAAAAAAAAACGGTACTTAAGGGGTTAAGTATCTTTAACCAATGCACAATCCACCAGTAAGGCTATGTTTACATGGTGGAATGTCTGCACTGAACAGTTCTGTGCAGAACATGCAGCTGCTATGACCGCTTGGAAATGAGTTGTCTCCTAGATGAAAATGCATTTTTGTGTGTACTCCACAGAAAGGCTATGTCTATCAGGGGTGTGGAAATTTAATTAAAAAACTACTTGTCCACGGGAGTGAAACAGAGCAAAATCTACTTGTCACTCATGACGATCCGCTTCTCCGGGCCAATTTTTTCTTTTACACTCTCGTTTTTTCCTCCTCGCCCTATAATAGCCATAACTAATTACTATAATGATACCTTTTAATTTTTCCATAACATATTCTCCGAACCAAAATCAAAAATATTGGTGAAGTGAAATTGAAATAGTAAAATATAATTTTGCAGATTTGGTGGTTTTCTTTTCTACGCCATTTACCTTGTGGTTGAACTAACCTGTTATATTGATAGTTTAGAACGGCCTGATTACAGTGATACCAGATTTGTATAGTTTCCGTCATGTTTTACAAAAAAAAAAAAAAAAACTTCTGTACTTTTTTTTTTTATTGCAATTTTCTGACCCCTGTAGCTTTAAAAAAAATAAAAATAAAAAAAAATACGCATACCAGGCTGTATGAGGGCTCATTTTTTGTGCCATAAACAGTTTTTTGTATCTGTATCATTTTGGTATTGATCTGACTTTTTAATAGCTTTTAACTTTTTTGGGGGATATTATAAAAATTGCAATTCTGTGGTTTTGATATATATATTTTTTTTATACATTAACGTAATTTACTGTACGGGATACATAATGTTATATTTTAATAGTTCGTACAATTACGCATGCAGCGATACCTAATGTTTATTTTTATTATGTTTACATGTTTTTATATAGGAAAAGTGCTTGATTTGAACTTTTAATATGGAAGGGGTTAATGTGTATCTTTTAAACTTTTATTAAACATTTATTTCACACTTTATTAGTCCCTTAGTTGACTTTTATGAGGAATCATTAGATTCCTCATACAGATCAATAGAGTTCTATTGAACTCCTTTGATCTGTGTGCTCTGCGCTCCATTGATAGAGCCTAGTCCAGCCAGGTTCTATCAATGACAGAGCCACGGACACCAGGGAAGCTGAGGTAAGCCCTCCGGCTACCTCTTTACTGGATCGCTCCCCTGGGGTTGTGCTTCGGGGGGGGGGGGGGGGGGAATCCACTCCACTACCCACCAGGGAGCATTCACATGTCCCTTTTAGACGACACTGTCAGCTTTGACAGCGGCTATCTAAAGGGTTAATAGCCAGCCGCAACGATCGAGATCGCCACATGCTGGCTATTAGCGGCGGCCCCCGGCTACTGAAATCAGCTGGGAGCTGCATAGTAAGGAGCGGGCTGGAGTTGGGAACCCGCTCCATACTCCCCCGTGAGCGCCGCCTTGCTTGTCAGGGGCTTTCAGGTCCAGCTTGCTTGCCCGAAGCAGGGCTATGGACATGAAAAATTCACCTGCCCGGTGCCCAGAACTGCATGTCCCGGGCGTCAGTTGATACAAATTTCACATCCCTGGTCTATTCTTTCTGCGGAATCCAGAATCGGGATTTCTGCCTTGTGCACAGAGCAGCAGAATCTCATTGAAATCAATGGGATTCTGTTACAGTGGAATTCTTCTGCAGAATTCTGCACGGAAATTCCATTGTGTGAACACAGCCTTAAGTGTAATCCATGACTTTTATTAGCTCAGTCCTTTACATGCAATCTAGTAGACAGTGGGGAGGATGCTTGTAGGGTAGCTTGGGCCCCATACTTACTGCACTGTTTCCACCTTTGATATTTCTGCCCCTGTGTTTGCTAATTTGTGTTGATTTCTAAAAACATAATGGCCCTGATATGTCAATCCTGTTTGATTTGACCAATCGCAGCTCAAGTTTCATTTCTCAAGTTGCTCCAGTAAAATAAACGCTGAGCTGTAATTGGTTCTTACGGGCAAGTCAAAGGCAAATTGGTAAAATTCAGTTTGGTATATCTTTGCTATTTTGCTATTTTCTTCAGCAATATGTTCACGTGTTTTTAGTATTGACCCTGGTGGGTGAAGTCACCTGTTATGCCTGCTGTTTCCTCTTATTAGATTTGTGTTAGTATGTACCTGTATTTGACTGATTAGACATAATAGCATACGCTCCCTTCTGGTTGTGGGGCAGGGCAGGAAGATTAGTGCCATCACTTTGGTCCTAACTTGCAGATAGTGTTTTATTTTTATTTATTTTTTCTCCCTCTTACATTATTCTCTACTTTTCCTTTATCAGGTGTAAAGAAAAGACCCAAACGCAACAATCCCCAGGCTTCCTTAAGTAGTCACAAGACAGGAATGAAGAAACAGCGGCGGAAACTGAAGCGGCAAGGAACACCCCAAAACCAGAGAGCATCAGCCAAAGACCGAGTGATCCGATCAGCAGTGGGTGAGGATCCTGCAAGACAAGCCACTTGTAATGTGCAGTGTCTGCTGGTTGTCACTTCCTATAGTAAAGGCTATTGTGAACCCAAATCATATGTAAATAATCTATGCATTTAAAGGGGTTGCCAGCAAAAACTTTTTTTTCTTCTTCTTAATGGGGTATTCCCGTGGAAAACATTTTTTTTAAATCAACTGGTGCCAGAAAGTTAAACAGATTTGTAAATTACTTCTATTAAAAAATCTTAATCCTTCCAGTACTTTTTAGGGGCTATATACTACAGAAGAAATGCTTTTCTTTTTGGATTTCTCTGATGTCATGACCACAGTGCTCTCTGCTGACCTCTGCTGTCCATTTTTGGAACTGTCCAGAGCAGGAGAAAATCCCCATAGCAAACATATACTGCTCTGGACAGTTCCTAAAATGGACAGCAGAGGTCAGCAGAGAGCACTGTGGTCATGACATCAGAGAAATCCAAAAAGAAAAGAATTTCCTCTGTATTTCCTCTGTAGTATACAGCCCATAAAATGTATTGGAATGATTAAGATTTTTTAATAGAAGTAATTTACAAATCTAAAAAATTGAATAAAGGGCAGTGCAGCTCAATCAATAACTAGCCTGAGGTTAACTGGTATGGTCTAATTACCCCAAGACCACGAAATCTATAGAAAATTATATAATAAAGGAATTATATAACCAGTCCTCAAGGATAGTGAAAAGAAAAAAAGGGAGAAATAGCAAGGGGGAAAAGAAAAAAGAATAAAGAATAGTAATTGACAGATAAAAAATAATAATACACCAGATATAATGTCTAAAATAGTTACTAAAATAATTAAAATAATTAAAATATAGATAAAGAATACCTGCAAAATAAATAGCTTAAACAATGATAAACATTAATTAAATAGGAAAAATACTAAAACACCTGGGCAGGGCCCTTGCCCAGGTATTAAATTCTTATGCTTTATAAAAAAATAAGTAAAAATAATTGCCAACCTATGTAAAAAAATTGTTCATAAAAAATAGTACATGAATAGTTTCAATGTCAGCCAATATCCAGAATCAGTATGGTGATTGCAATCTGATTTAATAGCCACAAGGATTAGAATTGTTCATCACATACAGCTAGTGAGCTGTAATAGCAGCAAAGTGAAAGTAAAATGTCTATTAGATGTAGCAGATGAGCGATACAGTCGTGACAGTTGTAGCAATCATTTGAATTGTAACATTCACTTAGATAGAAGAGAGACGGTTACTATGAATGTAGATGGTAACAATATTCAGAGCGGTACCTTATTAGAAGTCTTCGCCGTGTTTCTTGGCAGCTGACTGGCTCCGGAGCGGCAAACTCCGGTGACTGTGATAGATCAGCGCCTGCACGGACTCAGGCAAGGGCAACCACCAACCTTGTATGGTTATAAGGGTTCCTCCAGAGAAATGCTGAAGTTGGTACACTGGCTCAAGATCATGCGGTGTTCATCTCTGTAACATAGAGAGCCGGCATCCGATATCAGAGGGTAAAGTGAATGTTCTTGCGCTTGGCACTGTTCGCCCGTCGGTCTCAAAAACAGCGAGCAGCTGGAGGCCGGCGTCCTCGTGGTGTGAATAGCGCGCTATTCACTGGTGGGCCGCAAATTTGGGTACTGCAGCGCTTACGAGGCGGTATCGGCTGATTAGGTGGCTGAGATTAGCAATATATGGTTATGGCAAATAGTAGTAAATCGAGGCTAAACGCGTTTCACCACTATTGTGGTATTCCTCAGTAGCCTTTATATATTAAAATAGGCACTTTTAATATATTAAGACTACTGAGGAATACCACAATAGTGGTGAAACGCGTTTAGCCTCGATTTACTACTATTTGCCATAACCATATATTGCTAATATCAGCCACCTAATCAGCCGATACCGCCTTGTAAGCGCTGCAGTACCCAAATCTGCGGCCCACCAGTGAATAGCGCGCTATTCACACCATGAGGACGCCGGCCTCCAGCTGCTCGCTGTTTTTGAGACCGACGGGCGAACAGTGCCAAGCGCAAGAACATTAACTTACCCTCTGATATCAGATGCCGGCTCTCTATGATACAGAGATGATGGTTGCCCTTGCCTGAGTCCGTGCAGGCGCTGATCTATCACAGTCACTGGAGTTTGCCGCTCCGGAGCCAGTCAGCTGCCAAGAAACACGGCGAAGACTTCTAATAAGGTACCGCTCTGAATATTGTTACCATCTACATTCATAGTAACCGTCTCTCTTCTATCTAAGTGAATGTTACAATTCAAATGATTGCTACAACTGTCACGACTGTATCGCTCATCTGCTACATCTAATAGACATTTTACTTTCACTTTGCTGCTATTACAGCTCACTAGCTGTATGTGATGAACAATTCTAATCCTTGTGGCTATTAAATCAGATTGCAATCACCATACTGCTATTGGATATTGGCTGACATTGAAACTATTCATGTACTATTTTTTATGAACAATTTTTTTACATAGGTTGGCAATTATTTTTACTTATTTTTTTTATAAAGCATAAGCATTTAATACCTGGGCAAGGGCCCTGCCCAGGTGTTTTAGTATTTTTCCTATTTAACCCCTTAAGGACGCTTGACGTAAATGTACGTCCTGGTGAGGTGGTACTTAACGCACCAGGACGTACATTTACATCCTAAGCATAACCGCGGGCATCGGAGCGATGCCCGTGTCATGCGCGGCTGATCCCGGCTGCTGATCGCAGCCAGGGACCCGCCGGCAATGGCCGACGCCCGCGATCTCGCGGGCGTCCGCCATTAACCCCTCAGGTGCCGGGATCAATACAGATCCCGGCATCTGCGGCAGTTCGCGATTTAAATGAACGATCGGATCGCCCGCAGCTCTGCTGCGGGGATCCGATCATTCATAACGCCGCACGGAGGTCCCCTCTCCTTCCTCCGTGCGGCTCCCGGCGTCTCCTGCTCTGGTCTGTGATCGAGCAGACCAGAGCAGGAGATGACCGATAATACTGATCTGTTCTATGTCCTATACATAGAACAGATCAGTATTAGCAATCATGGTATTGCTATGAATAGTCCCCTATGGGGACTATTCAAGTGTAAAAAAAAATGTAAAAGTAAAAAAAAAGTGAAAAATCCCCTCCCCAATAAAAAAGTAAAACGTCCGTTTTTTCCTATTTTACCCCCAAAAAGCGTAAAAAACATTTTTTATAGACATATTTGGTATCGCCGCGTGCGTAAATGTCCGAACTATTAAAATAAAATGTTAATGATCCCGTACGGTGAACGGCGTGAACGAAAAAAAATTAAAAAAAAGTCCAAAATTCCTACTTTTTTAATACATTTTATTAAAAAAAAAATATATTAAAAGTTTTTTATATGCAAATGTGGTATCAAAAAAAAGTACAGATCATGGCGCAAAAAATGAGCACCTGTTGATTTAAAAAAAAATAAAAAATAATAATAATAATAATTTACACGGGAGTACCCCTTTAAATGTGCCCTGACTGCACATTTAAAGCATACTTATAAGCTATACTTATTTCCCCTGCAGCGGCCAGTAATTGGCTGAGCCTCAATGTTTCATACCAACCTCCGCACCAGAAAGTGAAGTGTAGAGGGGACTGGGTGTTGGTGTTGGCATGACACATTGTTACTGCCCGCACCAGTGTTCTGCCTCAGCCAGTGATTGGCTTAGCAGCAATGTGATGTATTGACCACAGCACCAGGAAGTGCTGCGAAGCAGAGACCACAATATCATGCAGCACGGGAGGTAAGTGTAGGATTTTTTTAACTTTTAGCAGACGGCCTGGATACATTTATGAATAGTGTTTACCAGGCAACCCCTTCACCTGAGCCACAGTTTCCCAACCAGGCTGCCTCCAGCTGTTGCAAAACTACAACTCACAACATGCCCAGACAGCTTTTCATGCTGGGAGTTGTAGTTTTGCAACAGCTGGAGGCACCCTGGTTGGGAAACAGTGGCCTAAGCTAAGAAGGCATTCCAGGCATTGGTTGTGTGTAGTGATGCACCGAAAGGGAAATTTTGGACCGGAACTGAAAATTTTGGCTGTGCTTGGCCAAACAATGAAACTAAAAATACATTGCCCCGCCCACTCTTTATTTTTTTTATTTTATTTTTTCCCCCATTTAGTTTTTGTAAAATTGTATTATCATAATTCTTTAGTTACTGATGTACTGTACTTCGGAACACATACTAGGTGACATCGGAACACATACGGGGTGGCTATAGATGGTACTGGCCAGGCTTGGAGCCACAGCACTGCCACTTACATTGACTCCAGGACACACTATAGGGGTACACACCTATCTGGTTGCTATGGGCAACTACTTCATTTTTCCTCAGCACATTCCGATAAATCTCCCCCTTATATCTTAAAAAAAAATAAAAAAAATCAGTATGCTTAAAATGTTCTCTTCTGACCCCTATAACTTTATTATTTTTCCCATATATGGGCTCATGTTTTCCAAAGGGTGCCTCCAGTTGTTGCAAAACTACAACTCCTAGCATGCCCAGACAGCCAAGGCTGTAGGGCATGCTGGGAGTTGTAGTTTTGTAACAGCTGGAGACACACAGATGTCAAATTTTTTACTTGTAGATACTGATCAATGCTATGCTATAAAAGCCTATAGTATAGCACTGGTCAGTGTTATCGGCACTCCATTGCCACAGGCTGCTAAGGCCTGCATTATTGGAGCCCTGAACACACAGGACGGACGAAGGTAGGGAACCTCCGCCCATCTTCTCAGCTGATCGGGACCCCGCGGGTGTCCTGATCAGCTCCACTGAGCTACCTCAGATTGCTTTCGGCATTTTAGATGCCGCAATCAACTTTGATTGCGGCGTTTAAAAGGTTGATACCGGACATCACATGGGTCAGTGATGTTCGGCATTAGCCAGTATGAAGTGAGCTCAGCTCCTGAGCTCGCTTTATACGCCCACTGCACAGCAGCAGTATATACACACGGCAGTCAGCCGTGTAAGGGTTAAGTCACCTCCTCCCAGCGCTCGACACTGCTGGGGAGAGTGACAGTGGGGCCATGACAGAGGGCCTGGACTGCACTGTGCCGCACAAGACCGGGGGGTGGGGCCTGGACCATGCTGTACGAGACCTGGGGGGGGGGGGGGATCTGGACCGCGCTGCACATGACCTGGGGAAGAGGGGGGCCTTGACCTCACCGCCACACGAGACAGGGGGCTGTTCTGCACCTCACACCGGGGAGGGTATAAGTTGAAAGCCATGCCCCTATTTTAGGCCACTCCCAACAAAATTTATCTGCAGGAAATTCCCTTAGCCAAAAGGGGCATTTTTTGGCCGATAATCTTCGGCAGCTGAAATTTTGGTGCATCCCTAGTTGTGAGAGTCTAAATGATTGGCAGATCTTGATATTATACGCTCATGTTGGGAAATGTTTCCTTTAATTTTGTGGAAGGACACCTAACCCTTCTAAGGGGAACATTACAGTACAGTGATACTTCTTTGAGAAAACCATGCAAAATTGCATTGAAAAGTGTTTATGGGGGTGGTCTTTTTAAATATAGTGGTTACTATGCATAATGTATGGAGGATTGAAAATTGGTCATAGAAAATCTGGTGGGGATGATTCTCTGGAGAGGTTTCATTGTAAGGCCGCATTCACGTTGCCGTTGGACCAACCGGACCCTGAGAGAGACGGAAGACAAGGTCAATGGGAACCTAGCCTAAAGGAGTTTAATTAGGCAGGATAGTTGCATTGCAGGATTCTAGTATATATCGTTTGGTGTTGTGGGCAGCATGCTCAATAACATTTAACACAACCTAGATAACTCTATCCTATGACCTTATTATTAAAGGTGTTCTGTGATGCAGTAAAGCGTATCCCCTATCCGAAGGAGACGACCCTCCCCCACGATAACGTGGATACTTTGTTAGACTGACAGCGAGCTCTACTCTTTAAAAGAGTTCTGTGGTGCAGTAAATCTTATCCCCTATCCAAAGGATAGAGGATAAGTGTTAGATCACAGGGGGTCCAACCACTAGGACCCCCTGCGATCTCCTGCATGGCACCCCAGCTCTCCCCAGGAAGGTAGCGTGTGGACCCCAGCACAAAGCGGAAGCAGACACGCTCCATGGAAAAGCCAGAGATACCCGGCTCTCCTTTAGAGTAACATGGAGGGGACGTGCCGCCAGGGTGCCATGCAGAGTGGGCGGACCCCCTGCAATCTGACGCTTTGGATAGGGCATAAGTTTTACTGAACCACAGTACTCCTATAAAAAGTGCTGCTCGCTGTCAGTGCCAAGTATCCACGTGTGATTTGCCAAAAGCAACATTTACAGGTAAAGTAACTAAAAAGGTTCTGTTAATGAAATATCTGGTTATAATACACCTCAGTGGAAAAAGGTAGCTGCCTTGTAATATAAAACTTAATATGTAAACATTTAAAAGCAGGTTTTAGTTTTGACATTACGCTTTGCATATGAATTTAAACTTTTCCCTCTTCCCTTTTACAAAAAGTAAGAGGAAACCGTGCCCATGAAGGGTTTGTTTCACCTCAATCATCTTTTTATTCTGAATTCCGTCCATTGATCAGCTGATCGGCACAGTCAGGATTCAGAACCCCCTTGGGGTATTTATACATCTCTCCTGTAGCATTCTTCTCTGTAAGAGCTGGAGCTGCCCTTTCTGAAAGGCTTTTCGTTTTCTCTGATGTATAATGTATTTTCTTTTTATAGAGGAGTATAAGAAGCAGATCGCACAGGATCATCTTGCACAGAACCTCAAGTACATGTTTGCATCACAAGCTGTGACCAATAAAGTCTCTTGCAGCAAGGTGAGTGGATTGTAGGAAAGAAACCTCTTTTATAGTTGATTGAATCCTTTTACCATGTTAAAATGTAATATTACTTCTTTCCTATCTGCAAGGGCCCATTCACACTATGTATTTTTCTAGTTCCACTTCAGTAAAGACTGTGCAGCAGCCTCCCATTGTTTTCAGTGGGATTCTGCTGCATAATTCACACTACACTCCCCTCTTTCTTTCTTCGGCATCATCAGACCCCTTCCCTTTCTCCGCTCTCACTACTCACTATGGACAAGATGGCCAGAGACCTCCTCAAGCGGCACGTTCCGTGCCGCTTGAGGAGGTCTCTGGCCATCTTCTCCGTTTCTGTTCATTTCACCAGCAGCCTTCTCAAGCATTCATTCATCATATACACCTCACCTATCAGGTAGGTGTATATTTCCATTATTTGGTACCATTTTCCTGTCTACCCCATTGCAGTTTACCCCACACAGCACGCACTCTTATTTAACTTTTAAGCTCTCATCCATTTCTGTATACGGGGAAAACGTACGAGAGTGCAGCAGCAGAGTGGACATATTTCCACACCCTCCAGCGCTTGTGTATATACCGTATTTATCGGGGTATACCACGCACCGGCCTATAACACGCACCCTCATTTTACCAAGGATATCCTTGGTAAAATGAGGGTGCGTGTGTGTGTGCATGCGTATACCCTGATACACTGTTTCTGACCCCGCAGAAGCCCCCAGGAAAGGCAGGGGGAGAGAGGCCGTCGCTGCCGGCTTCTCTCCCCCTGCCTTTCTTGGGGTCTAGAGCCCTGCTGCTGCCGCTTCTCTTCCCCCTGGCTATCAGTGCCGCTGCCCTATTGCCTCCCCCATCCCCGGTTTTGATTACCTGTTGCCGGGGTCGGGTCCGCGGTTCTTCTGGCTCCGATGTGGCGTCTATGCTTCGTTGCTGTGTGCTGCGAGGCGCAATGACGAGTGACGCGACGTCACTCGTCATTGCGTAGCGCCGTGCATAGCAACAACGCATAGATGCCACACCGGAGCCAGAAGAACCGCGGACCGGAGCCAGAAGCACCGCGGACCTGACCCCAGCAACAGGTAATCATAAAACCGGGGATGGGGGAGGCAATGGGGCAGCGGCGCCGGCAGTCTCTGGACCCCAGGAAAGGCAGGGGCAGAGAAGCGGGTGGCGGCGGAGGTCTCTGGACCTGCAAAAGCCGCTGCAGTTCATTGATTTAAAGTGCCCGCTTTAAATCATTCAACTGCAGCGGCTTATCGGCGTATAACACGCAGATAGACTTTAGGCAAAAAAATTTAGCCTAAAAAATGTTATACGCTGATAAATACGGTATATTTTATCTGAATTAAAACGTAGTTGATATAATATAAAATTCACACTACAGTTGATCTGCGACAGAAATGCCAGACCCTAAAAGAATAAACATGTTTATTCTTTAGGCAAATTGCGCTTGGAAATCTTTTGCAGTCTCTGGAGAATTTCAAGCATTTTCGAGCAGTCTTATTCTTATTCTGCCGCTGTCTGCTACATATGGAATCTCTGCTCTGAATGTCTCTGGCAGAGATGCCGTAGTGTGAATGCCCTCTAAGTACCAAGGCTACATGTGACATCTTTTGGTATTCAGAATTCTTCATGTATATATTAATAATACAGATCCTGACTCAGCACTGTGGACGGAAAGCGAAAGACCAAGTCGTGGAAAAGCAGAAGGTGGTGCAAGAGAAGTCTGTGTTTACAGATCGGGACTTCCAAAAGTTTCAGAAGGAATATTTTGGAACAAGATAGCAGGAGAGGAGGAGACACTGGTATATTGGCTTATTACCTGCTGCTTGGATTTATTGTATTGTAAAATGGGATCAGAAAGGACTCAAAACTGCGGCGGAGCGTACTGTGCCAGCCTCTACGGTGACATATTGGACTGAATTGCTCTATAAACTGCCATCACTATATAATTTATGGCTGTGGTCTCCAACCTGCGGACCTCCAGATGTTGCAGAACTACAACTCCCAGCATGCCCGGACAGCCAACGGCTGTCCGGGCATGCTGGGAGTTGTAGTTTTGCAACATCTGGAGGTCCGCAGGTTGAAGCCCACTGATCTATGGTATAAACTGGGAAAATCATGGAAAGAGATGTACTCAATGCACTAAAAAGAGCAAAGGGTGGAAGACGAGAGATGAAGAGGGATACCTGATAGCATAATAATGGTTGAGACAAAGATTGCTCATGTATTAAAGGGATACTACAGTGGGAATTTTTTTTTTTTCGAATGAACTGGTGTCAAAAGGTTAAACAGATTTGTAAATTACTTATATTAAAAATCTTAATCCTTCCAGTACTTATCAGGTGCTGTATACTACAGAGGAAGTTGAGTTGTTTTTTTTCTGTCTGTCCACAGTGCTCTCTGCTGACACCTCTGTCCACGTCAGGAACTGTCCAGAGCAGAATCAAATCCCTATAGCAAACTTCTCCTGTTTCGGGAAGTTCTTGACATGGACAGAGGTGTCAGCAGAGAGCAGTGTGGTCAGACAGAAAAGAACTACACAACTTCCTCTGGAGCATACAGCAGCTGATAAGTCCTGGAAAGATTAAGATTTTTTTAATAGAAGTAATTTACAAATCTGTAATACTTTCTGGCACCAGTTGATTTGAAAAAAAATTGTTTTCCACCGGAGTACCCCTTTAATAAAGGGGTATGCAGGATTACAAAAAATAGTGTTTTCTTCCAAAAATAGCATGACCCCTGTTCTCAGGTTGTGACTGGTATTGTGGCCCAGTTTCATTGAAGTATATAGAGCCAGGTTGTAATACCACACACAACCTGAGACCAGGCATGGCACTGCTTTTGGAAGAAATCAGCTCTGTTTTTCTGTTCATGAATAAGCCTTTTAACTCTTTGTGAACAGTTCTGTACAAGAAAAACTTACTTTGTCACTGATTCTCACATTTACAGCATTTCTACACACCTTATTACAATAAAAATGCATAGAGTAAAAAAAACAATTGTCCAGGACTACTGCTGGTCTTATGTGTGTCTGACAATGGAAGGGAAAATGTCGGCATGTGGAAATCTACGTTTTGATTGTAGAAATCTCTCATCTTAGGGAAAATGTGACAATAAGTAGCGAAAGCGTTTTTGTCAAAATTCGAATCTCTTTCTGGAAACCACAGAAAACCTGTTAAGTTACATTCGTTTAGTGTCCTGCCCTATAACAGCGTTGTGCTTTTTACAGTATTTTCCTCCAGAACTGCACTTTTAGAAAGAGGCATGGACTCAAGGGACAGGGACATAATACTCCCCCACTATAAAGCATTGGTACGGCCTCACCTGGAATATGCTGTTCAGTTTTGGTCACCTGTCCATAAAAGGGACACTGCGGAGTTGGAAAGGGTGCAGAGACGCGCGACTAAACTAATATGGGGCATGGAACATCTTAGCTATGAAGAGCGATTAGAGGAGTTACAATTGTTTAGTCTTGAGAAGAGACGTTTAAGGGGGGGATATGATAAACGTATATAAGTATATTAATGGCCCATACAAAAAATATGGAGAAAAACTGTTCCAGGTTAAACCCCCTCAACGGACGAGGGGGCACTCCCTCCGTCTGGAGAAGAAAAGGTTTAGTCTAAAGGGGCGACACGCCTTCTTTACCGAGAGGACTGTGAACTTATGGAACAGTCTACCTCAGGAACTGGTCACAGCAGGAAAAATAAACAGCTTTAAAACAGGGTTAGATACATTCCTGGAACAAAATAACATTAATGCTTATGCAGAATTATAAAACTACATCCCTTCCCCTTATCCCCTTACACCCTTCCCTTCCCTGGTTGGACTTGATGGACGTATGTCTTTTTTCAACCATACTAACTATGTAACTTCCATATTCCAGTATTAGGCTTATTTGTATTTGCTTTTTTATTCTATAGTATCTCTATCTATAGTTCTTTACATCTTTATTCCTATATGCATTCAATAAAATAGTTTTCATTGAGACTATGGGGGAGGTTTATCAATAGCTTTTCAAAATTTCAAGTAAAATTGTTAGGCTTCTAAATCATTTAAAGTGTTAATTAAAAAAAAATGATTTCAAAATAAAGTAGACATCTAAAATAATAAGTTTCATAAACTTTTTGCTCACTAAGTATAATTATATACAACCTATTAGTGTTAAAATAGAAAAAAAAAATCTTTAAAATGTCATGATTTTTTTTGTACTGTAAAAAAAAAAAAACTACAAATGATATCGGCCTACTTTTACTATGTACATGAAGTACAACTTGTGACAAAAAAAAAATATATCAGAATTATCGTGATTGGCAAAATGTTACCAGAGTTCTTCTCTAATAAAGTCAGACATCCCCGATTTGAAAAAAACAGTCTCGGTCTTTAAAGGGGTATTCCAGGGAAAAACTTTTTTTTATATATCAACTGGCTCCAGAAAGTTAAACAGATTTGTAAATTACTTCTATTAAAAAATCGTAATCCTTTCAGTACTTATGAGCTTCTGAAGTTAAGGTTGTTCTTAAGTGCTCTCTGATGACACGTGTCTCGGGAACCGCCCAGTTTAGAAGAGGTTTGCTATGGGGATTTGCTTCTAAACTGGGCGGTTCCCGAGACACGTGTCATCAGAGAGCACTTAGACAGAAAAGAACAACCTTAACTTCATCAGCTCATAAGTACTGAAAGGATTAAGATTTTTTAATAGAAGCAATTTACAAATCTGTTTAGCTTTCTGGAGCCAGTTGATATATATATATATATATAAAAAAAATTTTCCTGGAATACCCCTTTAACCCCTTAAGGACCCAGGACGTACTAGAACGTCCTGGCACCCTGGGCTTTAAGGACCCAGGACGTACTAGTACGTCCTGGTGTTTCTCCGGTCTCTGCCGCGCCCCGGGCAGAGATCGGAAGCGGATGCCTGCTGAAATCCTTCAGCAGGCATCCAGGGCAAACGCCGAGGGGGGCCATGTAGGCCCCCCATGTCGGCGATCGCCGCAAATCGCAAGGGAAATCGCCCTTGCGATCTGCGGCGATACCGGGCTGATCGGGTCTCTGGGACCTGACCGCCCGGTAATTTCGCATGATCCCGGCTGTCACAGACAGCCAGGACCATGCTGGAGTATAGGAGCGAGGTGGCAAGCCGGCCACCTCCTCCTATACCCTGCGATCTGTCGGTTAGTTAACCGACCAATCGCAGGAGGGGGGGCGGTTACTTCCTCCCGCCCTGCCTGGCCCCTTGAAGTCCGGAGAGGACGGGAGGAAGACCGCAGGACGCGGCGGGGGACGGGGGAGTGCTGGGGACCGGCCCCGGTACTTACCTCGTCCCTGAAGACCCGGATCCCGGCGAGGAAGAAGGCGGCGGCGGCGGCGACAGGTGAGTAGATCTTCAGCCGCGGTCGGGCCCTTTACAGCAATGCACGTCGCCGTAAAGCGACGTGCATTGCTGTAATGGGACCCTGTAAACTACAACTCCCAGCATGCCCAGACAGCCCTTGGCGTCTGGGCATGCTGGGAGTTGCAGTTTTGCAACATCTGGAGGTCCACAGTTTGGAGACCACTGTGCCCTTCCAGATGTTGCAAAACTACACATCCTCAGCATGCCCTTACTGTCCAGGCATGCTGGGAGTTGTAGTGCTGTAACATCTGGCCCTTCAGATGTTGCAGAACTACAACTCCCAGCATGCCTGGACAGTTTTGGCATACTGGGAGTTGTAGTTTTGCAACATCTGGAGGGCTGCAGCTTGGACACCACTACACAGTGGTCCCCAAACTGTTCTCCTCCAGCTGTTACGTAACCACTACTCCCAATATGCCCTTCGGCTGCCTGGGCATGCTGGGAGTTGTGGTTTTGCAACAACTGGAGGCACACTGGTTGGGAAACATTGTCTGTTTCCTAACTCAGTGTTTCCCAACCCTTGTGCCTCCAGCTGTTGCAAAAATATAACTGCCAGCATGCACTGATAGACTGTGCATGCTGGGAGTTGTAGTTTTGCAACAGCTGGAGGTCCCCCCCCTTGTGAATGTACAGGGTACATTCACATGGGCAGGGGCTTACAGTGAGTATCAGGCTGCAAGTTTGCGATGCAGCAAATTTTGCACGGCAGCTCAAACTCGCAGCGGGAAACTCGCTGTAATCCCCCGCCCGCGTGACTGTCTCCTAAAAACACTACACTACACTAACACAAAATAAAATAAAAAGTAAAAAACACTACATATACACATACCCCTACACAGCCCCCCTCCCCTCCCCAATAAAAATGAAAAACGTCTGGTACGCCACTGTTTCCAAAATGGAGCCTCCAGCTGTTGCAAAACAACAACTCCCAGTATTGCCGGACAGCCGTTGACTGTCCAAGCATGCTGGGAGTTTTGCAACAGCTGGAGGCACCCTGTTTGGGAATCACTGGCGTAGAATACCCCTATGTCCACCCCTATGCAAATCCCTAATTCAGGCCTCAAATGCGCATGGCGCTCTCACTTCGGAGCCCTGTCGTATTTCAAGGAAACAGTTTAGGGTCACATATGGGGTATCGCCGTACTCGGGAGAAATTGCCTAACAAATTTTTGGGGGCTTTTTCTCTTTTCACCCCTTATGAAAAGGGGAAGTTGGGGTCTACACCAGCATGTTGGTGTAAAAAAAAAATATTTTTTACACTAACATGCTGGTGTTGCCCTATACTTTTCATTTTGACAAGAGGTAAAGGGGAAAAAAGCCCCCCAAAATTTGTAATGCAATTTCTCCCGAGTACGGAGATACCCCATATGTGGGCGCAAAGTGCTCTGGGGGCGCACAACAAGGCTCAGAAGGGAGAGTGCGCCATGTACATTTGAGGTGATTTGCACAGGGGTGGCTGATTGTTACAGCGGTTTTGACAAACGCAAAAAAGAAAAAAAAAAACACATGTGACCCCATTTCGGAAACTACACCCCTCACGGAATGTAATGAGGGGTGCAGTGAGAATTTACACCCCACTGGTGTCTGACAGATCTTTGGAACAATGGGCTGTGCAAATAAAAAATTTTGTACAGCCCACTGTTCCAAAGATCTGACAGACACCAGTGGGGGGTAAATGCTCACTGTACCCCTTGTTACATTCCTCAAGGGGTCTAGTTTCCAAAATGGTGTGCCATGTGGGGGTTATTTTGCTGTCCTGGCACCATAGGGGCTTCCTAAATGCGACATGCCCCCGAGCAAAATTTGCTCTCAAAAAGCCAAATATGACTCCTTCTCTTCTGAGCATTGTAGTTCGCCCGTAATGCACTTCATGCCAACTTATGGGGTACCTCCATACTCAGAAGAGATGGGGTTACAAATTTTGGGGGGTATTTTCTGCTATTAACCCTTGCAAAAATGTGAAATTTGGGGGGAAACACACATTTTAGTGAAAATTTATTTTTATTTTTTTACATATGCAAAAGTCGTGAAACACCTGTGGGGTATTAAGGCTCACTTAATTCCTTGTTACGTTCCTCATGGGGTCTAGTTTCCAAAATGGTATGGCATGTGTTTTTTTTTGCTGTTCTGGCACCATAGGGGCTTCCTAAATGCAACATGCCCCCCAAAAACCATTTCTGAAAAACGTACTCTCCAAAATCCCCTTGTCGCTCCTTCCCTTCTGAGCCCTCTACTGCGCCCGCCGAACAATTTACATAGACATATGAGGTATGTGCTTACTCGAGAGAAATTGGGCTACAAATAAAAGTATACATTTTCTCCTTTTACCCCTTGTAAAAATTCAAAAATTGGGTCTACAAGAAAATGCAAGTGTAAAAAATGAAGATTGTGAATTTTCTCCTTCACTTTGCTGCTATTCCTGTGAAACACCTAAAGGGTTAAAACTCTGACTGAATGTCATTTTGAATACTTTGGGGGGTGCGGTTTTTATAATGGGGTCATTTGTGGGGTATTTCTAATATGAAGACCCTTCAAATCCACTTCAAACCTGAACTGGTCCCTGAAAAATAGTGAGTTTGAAAATTTTGTGAAAAATTGGAAAATTGCTGCTGAACTTTGAAGCCCTCTGGTGTCTTCCAAAAGTAAAAACACGTCAATTTTATGATGCAAACATAAAGTAGACATATTGTATTTGTGAATAAAATAAAATAAATATTTGGAATATCCATTTTCCTTACAAGCAGAGAGCTTCAAAGTTAGAAAAATGCTAAATTTTCAAATTTTTCATCAAATTTTGGGATTTTTCACCAAGAAAGGATGCAAGTTACCACAAAATTTTACCACTATGTTAAAGTAGAATATGTCACGAAAAAACAATCTCGGAATCAGATTGATAAGTAAAAGCATTCCAGAGTTATTAATGTTTAAAGTGACAGTGGTCAGATGTTCAAAAAATGGCCGGGTCCTAAGGTGTAAAATGGCTGGGTCCTTAAGGGGTTAAGGGATGTACAGGCAAAATTGAAACAAAAATAAACCTAAACATATGTGGTATCGCCGCATGCGTAAATGTCCAAACTATAAAAATGTAATGTTAATTAAACTGCACGGTGAATGGTGTACACATAAAAAAATTCCAAAGTCCAAAATAGCCTCTTTTTGGTCACTTTGTATACCCTAAAAAAATTTATAAAAAGAGATCAAAAAGTCCCATCAAAATAAAAATGGTACCAATAAAAACATAAGATCACAGCACAAAAAATTAGCCTCATACTGCCCCGTATACAGAAAAATAAAAAAGTTTATAGGGGTTAGAAGAGGACATTTTTTAAATGTACAAATTTTTTAACAGTAGTAAAAAAAAAAAAAAAAAAAAAATGAAACCTATATAAGTAGGGTATCATTTTAATCGTATGGACCTACAGAATAAATATAAGGTGTCATTTTACTGAAAAGTGCACTGCGTAGAAATCGAAGCCCACAAAAGTTACAAAATGTTTTAGTTGTTTGGGTTTTTTTTCAATTTTGCCCCACAAAAATTTTTTGTGGGGTTAATGACTGATGTCATTACAAGGTAAAATTGGTAGTGCATTAAACAAGCCCTTATATGGGTCTATAGGTGGAAAACTGAAGGTGTTATGATTTTTAAAATGTGAGGAGGAAAAAACCAAAAGTGGAAAAAACCCGAAGTCCTTAAGGGGTTAAGAAGTATATTATAAAAGTAATTGAAATGGGCTAATCTATAACATACAAACTTACAAAAAAAAATTTGCGGCACAAAAAGGTGTACAAAAAAAATATATACTTGAACACAAAGGGCAAACGTGACTGAGCAAATGAATACGCAATAAAATGCATGTGCCCCAACACAGTATACAGGGTAATATGAGGTAGAGGTTAGGATTGAAAAGCTTACAATTAGAGATGAGTGAACTTACAGTAAATTCGATTCGTCACGAACTTCTCGGCTCGGCAGTTGATGACTTTTCCTGCATAAATTAGTTCAGCTTTCAGGTGCTCCCGTGGGCTGGAAAAGGTGGATACAGTCCTAGGAGACTCTTTCCTAGGACTGTATCCACCTTTTCCAGCCCACCGGAGCACCTGAAAGCTGAACTAATTTATGCAGGATAAGTCATCAACTGCCGAGCTGAGAAGTTCGTGACGAATCGAATTTACTGTAAGTTCGCTCATCTCTAGTTGTTACTGATGAAAATTTAAGACCTTTTTTTAATATGACAATGTGGGTTTGGAGAGGCTCTTGTCAATCAAATAACCATACGACCTGGGCTACCCAATTGTATCACCTATACCCAAGGTGATGAATTAGTTAAATGTAAAAAGAAGGTAAATTGGGGCTCAAGGTCTTGAACAAATGGCCATAGAATATAGTTTGATAAAAAACAGTTTATTATATATGTAAAAGAACTAGTGGAGATAGGTGTACCACAGGGCCCTTGTGATAACCCCACTCCAACAAGTATAACAATAAAATGGTATAGTAAATAAAAATATAAAAATGTGACCACTATAGGAAGGTATATAAATTCCTCTAAATGATGCGCTCGTTTTTTTCAATTGGCGCAATACTATAAAATAGCAACTTAATGGCTGTAACCCGTAGCAACCATATGCGAGACTGTCAGCCGGCAATAGTAATTCTTAATAAGTTCCTTCAGTCCTTAATCAACGATAGATATGAGGAAATGGATATATAAAAAAATGGATATAGAAAATGCTGGCCAGCATAAATATTTCGTTTCAACACGTACTTTAAGTTCAAGTCTCTCGCGCAGTCAATTTGTGACAAGTTGTACAGATTTAACCTGCTGCAGCAAATAAAGTCTATGATGTTTGTCAATTATGCAAGAGATACTGGCAGTTATGACAGGTAATTTTGTATCTCACCACTCCCGGGTATGTTCGGTTGCGATCACCTCTGCGATCCCTTCTACGAGGACTGCATCTTAGAAGGGATCGCAGAGGTGATCGCAACCGAACATACCCGGGAGTGGTGAGATACAAAATTACCTGTCATAACTGCCAGTATCTCTTGCATAATTGACAAACATCATAGACTTTATTTGCTGCAGCAGGTTAAATCTGTACAACTTGTCACAAATTGACTGCGCGAGAGACTTGAACTTAAAGTACGTGTTGAAACGAAATATTTATGCTGGCCAGCATTTTCTATATCCATTTTTTTATATATCCATTTCCTCATATCTATCGTTGATTAAGGACTGAAGGAACTTATTAAGAATTACTATTGCCGGCTGACAGTCTCGCATATGGTTGCTACGGGTTACAGCCATTAAGTTGCTATTTTATAGTATTGCGCCAATTGAAAAAAACGAGCGCATCATTTAGAGGAATTTATATACCTTCCTATAGTGGTCACATTTTTATATTTTTATTTACTATACCATTTTATTGTTATACTTGTTGGAGTGGGGTTATCACAAGGGCCCTGTGGTACACCTATCTCCACTAGTTCTTTTACATATATAATAAACTGTTTTTTATCAAACTATATTCTATGGCCATTTGTTCAAGACCTTGAGCCCCAATTTACCTTCTTTTTACTTTTTGTAATATGGTTGTATACATTTTTTTTTTTTAATATTTAAAATTCCATTTGATCTATTTTAAAAATCCCACCACTAGGGGTCCCCATACCCCCTTCCCCTGAGAGGATTTCTAACACTGTGAGCTAATGAAAAAAGGGATTTTTTTAAATAATAAATATAGGTGCTAGTCATAAAATGAGATGTACAGTACATGGTCCGGATTAGATAGTGAGTCACAGTTGAATATTTTTTTTTATTATTATTATTTATTTTTTTTGTCTGATCTGACAGGCACGCTTTACAGACAGTTTATATTCTGCTGATTTAAAATCCACGTGTTTAGTTTTCACGCACATATTTTTTCACGTTGTTTGGTGGGACCTTCTCATTCACCTTGCTGCTTTTGTAATATGAAGTGGATCTTTCATTTACCAAATTCGCAGCATTTCCACTTCGTGTGCCTTAGGCTATATTCACATTGCGGCCAGAGAATCTGAGAGTGGCTGGCACCACCGGTGCTAGGACTGCATGGAACTTGTCATCCCTATAGACGGCAGTGTAGTCTACCCGCATTCTGCAGAAAGAATATGCAGGGTCATTCTTTCGCTGGAGGAAGTTCAGTTAAGAGGTACCGTGAAATTCTGAAATGCACAATGTGAAGCAAAATCCCATTGACAGCAATAGGAATCCGCTGCACCCGAAACTTCAGAGCATAATTTAGCTTAGAAATTTCTCAGTCTAAACCCTGCTATAAGCTTTAATCATTTTGGTCTGATCTGTGGTGCAGTTCTAGTTTTCTGCCACAAGATGGCAGCAGCACATTTGGGACTCCTTACTAGCGAAATGTTACATATAAAATAATGGGGGTTTCTAAGTTGCCATTGGTGTGTCAAGATCTTGCCAAAAAAAGCATATGTTCTTTTACATTAAAACATGCAAATTTAAGAAGCAATAGTTGCTGTGTAAGGGTCTATTCACACGGCAGAATGTCCACGGATTCTGCACAAGCCAGAAACCAAATGAATGCGGAAGCGAAATTGGTGCCGAAATTCTGCCATGTAAATAGACCCTTATAGGGTATGTTCACATGCCGGAATTCCACCACAATATTTCGCACAGACATTGATTTAAATGGGATTCTGCTGCACTGTGCACAAGTGGAATTTTCGTATCACGTTTCTGCTGCCAAAATCCTGATTCCGGTATCCGCAGAAAGAATATAATTCCGGAATTTCAGAAGTGTGACTGGGAATGCGGAGTCCCATAGAAGTCTATGGGCTTTTTATTTTTTTTATTAGTCACCAATATGTTTTACAAAATATGAATATATATAACATTTTAAAACTTACGTCAAAACAAAGTACAAAACGGACCTCAACAACACAATTTATTATTTAGAACCCCCTCCCCCCACCCCTGTCAGAAGGGGGGGGGGGGGAAAGGTAAGATGTCAAAGTATAATATTTCAGTGGACAATGAGGTCACTCTTTCCACTCCAGCCAAATGGCATCATATTTCTTTAAGCCTTTTTTTGTATTTGGGGCTTGCCACTTCTCATACTTTCGAATTTTTTGGACCAGCCTGACCCATACAACTATATGGGGGGCCACTTTTGCCAAATAGTCCTCTCAGAATCACCACTTTTGCCAGCATAAAGATACGATTTAATAATCATTGACCCTTACTGATATTATTCAGATCACCTAAAATTACCTATGTCCCTAACCAATCTCTCTTAATATTTAATTTATTTTCAATCATAAGAAATACCTTATACCAAAATTCTTTCACCCTAGGGCCTGGGTTCTCAACCTGGGGTACGCGTACCCCTAGGGGTACGCCAGGGGGTACGCGAAAGCGCTGTGAAATACTGGCCATGCATTGGCCAGTATTTGACAGCGCATAGCGGAGAATGGCCGCGGCATGCCGCACAGCGCAGGAGGACGTCACACGTCAGTGCGGCCCCGCCGAACGGGGCGAGCTGCATCTAAGGACAGACCACAGGGGACCCCAGGACGCCAGGTAAAGGATAAAAACAAAAAGTTAAAAACAACTGTGTGGCACGGAGAGGGGATGTATGGGATGGAGGGAGGGATAATCAACCCCCCTCCATATTAATCCCCCTGTGCCATTATTATCCGATATGGCAAAAGGGGATCAGAGGAGGGGGGAATAATGGCGCAAGGGGTTAAAGATGGAGGAGGAATAATGGCACAAGGGGATTAATATGGAGGGGGGGAGGGTTGATTATCCCCCCCCCCTTATTCCTCCTCCATCTTTATCCCCTTGTGTTATTATTCCTCCTCCATCTTTATCCCCTTGTCCCATTATTCCCTCCTCCATCTTAATCCCCTTGTGCCAATATTCCCCCTCCATCTTAATCCCCTTCTTCTATTATTCTCCCCTCCATATTTATCCCCTTGTGCTATTATTCCCCCCTTCCCCCTTTTGCCATATTGGATAATAATGGCACAATGGGATTAAGATGGAGGGGGGAATATTGGCACAAGGGGATTAAGATGGAGGAGGAATAATGACACGGGGATAAAGATGGAGGAGGAATAATAACACAAGGGGATTAAGATGGAGGGGGAATAATAACACAAGGGGATTAAGATGGAGGGGGAATAATAACACAAGGGGATTAAGATGGAGGGGGGATGCATTAGTATAAAGTTAAGAACACGCCTTTTGTCCGCGGGTACCCCTCGCGCGCAAGTTCCACGTGAGGGGGTACCCGTGGACATACTTTCAGCCTTTGGGAGTACAGTCGCCAAAAAGGTTGAAAACCACTGCCCTAGGGCATTCCCATAGTAAATTAACCAAATCAGCTTCTATGTACCCACACTTAGGGTGTCAGAGGGAGGCAGATTGTCCTATCTGTTTTTAATATAATGGTGAGTAATATAAATGGTAAATTATTCATAAGTGTATAATTTGATATCTTATTAATCGAACACTTCCATTCATTAATATTCGTTCCCATGACTCCATTAAAATTGGGCGAAAACTTTTTTCCCTCTTCATTTTTTTCTTTTCCTGAAATGTCTCAGGTACAGTTTTTAGAAGTATCTTATATATTTGATTAATCTCACCACCTCCCACCGTATTCATAAATTCTATCACACTGTGTATTTATTTTAAATTTCTCCTTTTTGGTGCATCTATGTACTTTACACAACTGTATATACCAAAATTTGTGTTCATTTCTCAAACCGTACTCTCTGCAAATTTTCACATTTTTTAACCTCCCCATTTTTACTTTCACTTCTACTACCCTCTATATTACATCTCTTTTTAACCTCCTGCCAAATTCTCCTAAGTAACCTTATCAGTGAAATATGAGCCAGGTCCTCCTTCACCGGGAGACCCGCTTCCACAAATTCCATGAAATTCTAAAATTTACCCTTATATTCTTTAAATAACTCACCCCCAAGTGCATCATTCCACCCCTTTCTGATATTCTGAAGGTTTTTTGCCAAAAAATACAACGTAAATTCGGATAAACCCCCTCCCCTTTCTCCTTCTAACTGTACCCACCTTGAGTATTTCAGATGTACCTGACCTTTCCCCCAAAGAAGTCTTCCCATCAGGGCTTCTAAACCCCGGAACCACTTCCAAGGGATCCAACATGGGGCTGCTCCCATAACGTATAAAACCTGTGGGAGTACTACCATCTTAATCAATCCAGCCCGATCAGCGATCGATAGAGGTAGTCTTATCCAAGGTTCGACTATTTCTCTAAGCTTACTCAACAACGTTTTCAGATTAAGGTGGATAAAGGACTCTTTTGAAGCTGAAAGTTTAATACCTAAATAGTCCAGACTCTCATTTTCTGTCTATACCTTCACTCCCATTAACCCTGTTACATTACCTGAAACCAGTGGCATTAAAGAATATTTACTTCAGTTCATTTTAAGGCCAGAGATATTCCCACATTCTTCCACTACTTTAATTGCTTCTGGGACCCATATATTCATCTTATAAAAACAAGAGTATATCGTCAGCATACATAAGGAGTTTTTCTTCCACCCCTTTAATCACAAATCCCCTTATGCTTCCTGCTTTCCTTGACCTCGCCACCAGTGGCTCCAAAAATAAAACAAATAGCATAGGAGAAAGTGGGCAGCCTTGTCTCTTACCCCTTTCTATGGTCAATTGTGGTGACAAAGATCCATTTACTTCTACCCTTGTCCTAGGCGTCTTATATAATAATTTAATCCATTCTACTATCTCACCTTCCATACCAATTTTTTTAAGGACAGCCAAGAGAAAACTCCACTCCACCCTGTCAAATGCCTTCATAACATCAAGTGACAGGGTGGAGCGGAATGGGCCAGAGCCCAGCTATATATTGACTAATGATCGAACCAAGTTACTATGAATTGATTGCCACCGGGACAAATTCCCACCATATCGGGAAGGAGGGGGGATAATCTTCTGGCCAGAAGTTTTGCCAATAACTTGGTGTCTGAATTTATCAACGATAGAGGACGATAAGACTCAATTTTGTACTATCCTTCTCTTTTTTTAGATTTAGAACTATTTTTGTTCAAGCATGGAGGGGGGATAGTGCACCTCCCCTCCGGGCCTTCTCCAAAACCATAACAAAGATTGGTAATAAAACCTCTTTGTATTCTTTATAGATCGAATAAGCGAGGCCATCTAACCCTTGGGCAGATGTAGCAGAACACCCCTCCAGAGCTTTTCCTAATTCTTCTACCATAATCTCCTTATTAAGACTATCTAGTTGGTCCCTATTTATAGCCAATAGCTCTAACTCCATTAAATATTCCTCTATATCGCTATCCCCCGCAAGCTCCTCTGTACTATATAGCTGTTAATACGAGCAAGCTATCTCCTGTATCTCCTCCTGTTCTTTTTGAATTACTTCATATCTATCCTGTAATGTTAAGATATCACTTCTTTCTCTTTGAGCTCTAGCTACACTTGCTAGCAATTTACCAGGGCGAGCTCCTTCTACAAAATCTTGCTGTCCTGCCAAAAATTTTATGTTGCCCATTTTTTCTTGCGCCATCTCTAATTCCCTAAAACTTTCTAAGGACTGAACTCTCTCCTAACCTTCCTCTGCATCTCTGACCTTCTCCCTAAGATCCTTCGACCCTTTTAAGTTCCCTCTTTTTTTTTATTTTGTATGGCTCTATACAGAATACTGCGCAGCACTGCTTTAATGGTATCCCACACCACCGGATAGGGAGCCGAGTTCTTATTAAATACCCAGCATTCCCATATTTCCCTACAATTTCTTTCTTACCTCCAATCAAATTAAGCCAATGAGAGTTCAGCCTAAAGACCCACACCCTCCCCCTTGCTCGATCCCCGACTCTCAATTCCATTACTACTGGGGAGTGATCTGAAATTGTCCTCACTTCATATTTATTTACATCAATAAACCGCAGCACCATATCACTTAATAGAGCCAAATCAATTCTCGATGCTACTTTATAAGAGGCCGAGAAACAAGAAAACACCCTCCTTTCAGAATTCATAATACGCCGAGGGTCTCTCCAACCTATCTCTACACATATTTTAAGGAGGAAGGGGGGTTTCTGTCTCCCTTCCATCCCCAGTTGAAGATCTATCCTGAACCTGGCTCATTACACAATTGTAATCACCCAATAAGTATAGAGTAAGATGTTCTTTCCCCTTTAGAAAATAATTAGATCTAATAAAGGCTGAGTGGAGAATGGGGGAGGGATGTAGATAAAGGCCACCACTCCCTCCTAATCATAGGATTTGGCATGCAGAAGGACATAGTCGTCTTTCATCAATTTTCTTACTAATAATTTTAGATGGAATGGATCTATGTATGTATACGGAGACCTTAGCTGAATAACTAGATGCCGAGGAGTGGAACTCCATTTTAGCCCATCTCCCGGCAATCTTATCTTCCGTTTCTTTGGTAACATGAGATTCCACCAAGCAAACAAGTAATTCTGTACACAATCAAATATGGCCACACTCTTCCGTCTCTCCCCCATCCCTCTCACATTCCAGAAAAATATCCTCAATTTATCCTTCCTTGCAACAGACATCTAAAAACAAAAAAAAAAACATCCCCAATCCCCTTCTGACAATTTCTTGCCCCCCCCCCCCCCTTCCCTCTCGTGACCCACTAACATTAGCTGGTCTCTATCCTCCGCCCGCCCGCTACCCCCTCCTCTTCCCTCCTCCCCCTGCTTACATTTTACATAATTACTTGTTTTATTTCTTCCTGGTCCAACCTCTGTGAAAAAATAAGTTTTATCATTATACATCAAACATAACTTTGCGGGAAATATTAATGAATACTGTATTTTAGCTGCAACCAATTGTCTCTTTATGCCATTTTTAATTGAGTGGCCCTAGCATAGTCTGGATATATTGATACTTTAGCTCTATTATAAGAGAGCTGACCCTTCTCTCGTGCTTTATGGAGTATAACATCTCGATCATTTGAGCTAAAGAGCTTAACTATAATTGTCCTGGGTGGAGAGCCAGGTGGGAATCTCTTAGCTGGAATACGATGGACTCACTCGAGACCAAACACATGAGACAGATTTTGTTGTCCCACCAAATCTTGAAGCCAGTTGGAACAGAAGGATCTAATGTCCCCATTCTCCACATCCTCTGAAAAGACCACCATCCTAATATTAAATCTTCTGGTTCTGTCCTCTAGGTCAATAACTTTTCATTTCAACTTGCCCACCTCTTTCCTCAGGGATTTAGATTCCTTTGTGAGGGCTGAGACCTCTTTCTCTACTACTGACAAAACCTTCTCCATTGCTTTTGTTAGGTCACAGATTTTATTAGTCTCATCTCTTATTATAAAAAGATCCGAAGAAAGAAATTCGACCTGAGTATGGAGGTCTGCCAGAGATTGATTACATCGAGAATTCTCTCAATTTTAGATTTTTTAGGTGAGGCAACGACCCCCTCCATCGCGATTCCCCCCCCCCCCCCCCAACCCGCCTCCCAGGCCACAGATCACCATGCCCACCACTGGCAGGGGCAAGTCTGACACCGGAGGCTCCACTCCATCAGGTGCCCTCTCCGGCTCCATTGGCGTCTCCCTAGGGCCGTCCACGGCCACCGGTCGCAGCATTACAATTACTGCGGGAAACCCGGCGGCACTACAGGACCAGGAATCACAAGGGAGGAGGAGGTCAGAGGAGGAGACTTCCATGCAGCCGCTGCTACGCCATGACGTCCCCCCTCAGTCTCTGGGCTTTAATTTGAGGTGGAATTCCGCAGGCGGAAATTCCACCTTGTGAATAGACCCTTACTCAGTACCCCTGTAAAGATGGAAAAAGACACTGCATTTTTGTTATATACAGTACAGACCAAAAGTTTGGACACGCCTCATTCAAAGAGTTTTCTTTATTTTATGACTGAAAATTGTAGATTCACATTGAAGGCATCAAGACTATGAATTAACACATGTGGAATTATATACATAACAAAAAAGTGTGAAACAACTGAAAATATGTCATATTCTAGGTTCTTCAAAGTAGCCACCTTTTGCTTTGATTACTGCTTTGCACACTCTTGGCATTCTCTTGTTGAGCTTCAAGAGGTAGTCACCTGAAATGGTTTTCACTTCACAGGTGTGCTGGTGTGGAGGAGGAGAAGGTGTGATGGTGCTTTGCTGGTGACACTGTTAGGGATTTATTCAAAATTGAAGGCATAATTAATCAGCATGGCTGCTATTCCATCCGGTTTGCGTTTAGTTGGACCATCATTTATTTTTCAACAGGACAATCACCCCAAACACACCTCCAGGCTGTGTAAGGGCTATTTGACCAAGAAGGAGAGTGATGGGGTGCTGCGCCAGATGACCTGGCCTCCACAGTCACTGGACCTGGACCCAATTGAGATGGTTTGGGGTGAGCTGGACCACAGAGTGAAGGCAAAAAGGGCCAACAAGTGGTGAGCATCTCTGGGAACTCCTTCAAGACTGTTGGAAGACCATTTCAGGTGACTACCTCTTGAAGCTCATCAAGAGAATGAGTGTGCAAAGCAGTAATAAAAGCAAAAGGTGGCTACTTTGAAGAACATAGAATATGACATATTTTCAGTTGTTTCACACTTTTTTGTTATGTCTATAATTCCACATGTGTTAATTCATAGTTTTGATGCCTTCAATGTGAATCTACAATTTTCATAGTCATAAAATAAAGAAAACTCTGAATGAGAAGGTGTGTCCAAACTTTTGGTCTGTACTGTGTATATATAACACCAAGTATTGGCATTTTTTGTTGTTGTTTTTTTAACCCTTTAGTCTTTTTTTAATTTTTTATTTGCAGTTCTTCAAAATTGCAGCATGCTTTGGTGTTGTTTCTACCTACACCATTTTTTCTGAAGTTTTTTTCCCCCAATTGCCTTATGTCACATGATGAAAGAATCACAAGAATTGTAATGAGAAAAATGCAGCCAAAATGTTTAAAAAAAATAATGCCTACACCAATACACACTTAGAAAAACTCCACAAAATCTGCATGATTGTGGAGAAAAATGAGGGGGCAGTTTTTTGTTTGGCACTCAGGAGGGGGGTCATCTTTGAACTATGGATCAGCTGTATCCTATTTGAGGCCATCGTACATAGGGAAAGAAAGCAAAACAGTTTCTGGGCACCAATACAAAGCTGTTCAGATGGTGGAATGCCCGCACCGAAAATTCCAAGGCAGAAATTCCACCAACTGTGTGCCATCTCATAGATGGAAATGCATTTCTGTGCAGACTCCGTAGAAAGAATAGGCATGTCCATTCTTTCTGTGGACTCCGGAATCGGGATTTCTGCGGTAGAAACATCTGTCGTTGAAATTCTGCCATGTACACAGTGCAGCAGAATCCCATTCTGATGAATTCTGCACAGACATTCTGCCATGTGAACATGGCCTTACAAACACACTACGCGCCCGCCCCGTTAATCGTATCCATCAGCATCCCGCCAAAAACAGGATGCTAATATATACTGTTAACGGGAGCTGTGACCCATACTCACCTCTATGACCACAACGAGTCACCTAGTGACTCCTTTCAGTACATATGCACCATTTAAAAAACACAACAGCCCCCGTCATGAATCAGCTTTGAAAAGCACATATATCCTGAACAGGGTCTCTAGGGGTCACTCAGTTCAGCTATAGAAGTGAATGGGGTCTGCTGCTCCCATTAACTGTATATAAAGGCATACTGTTCTCGGCGGGGGGCACCGGACACAATTAACGGGCAGAAACATAGTGTTGATCGTACCCTTACTTTTTAGATTCCATCATAGTCCCCTGAGGAAATTGCTGTGGCCAACGGAACACGTTGGGGTCATGTGGAGCACGGACTTATCTTACATGTGCCACATTGTACAGGTTTAGAGCTGCATTGATACCTGCTTTTGTGTTAGGATAGAATTATTGTTTACGGTGTTTGCTATAGTATGCATCTAGGCACCGGTCGCTTTGCATATTTAATGTGTTATTTATTTACTACATCATAGGTCAGGGGGTCCCAGGAACTCCACATCATATATTCTACATTTTTCATCTTCCTGACAGCAGTGTTATATTTTATTACCAATACCATGTACTGTGGATTTTGACTTGTATATTGCAGTATTTTCCGTGCTCCAGAGGGGAGAGCATCTGGCCTCCTTCAGTCTTGTTTTTGGTGTCCCCTGTATGGTATACTTTTAATTGTTTTTAAATGCTTGTTTTGTATGCGATGGCTATATTAATACAATTAATTTTTTTTTTCATTATTATTGAGTCATTGTTTGCATGTGCATTTACCATACAGTGTGTGGTGGTGTTTATTTTTTTTTTATTTATTTTTTTTGGATATCGATCATAGTTTTCTCCATTTTAATTCACATTTAATTATATCTTAGCCGACTTTACCTCGCATTATAATATATACCCAGATAATACCTATGTTGAAATAGTACACAACGCTGTTGTGTGTACTTCCTTCTATGTATTTAGCCTTTAGAGAAGACCTTGTACTCCCCAAAGAACATATTATACACTAAGAGGAGGATGGAGAATGATAGTGAATTGATCCAGGGAAATTACCTGAATGCCTATGGGGCCAGAAAGCTATTTATGTTTTCCCCCGTGTATAGTAAAATGATCTACAGTCTGTTCTTATGGCTCATACAGCAATGGCCTAATGACAGATGCATCTTATAGACTCTTTCCCACTTGTGTCTGTGTTTCCTTAGTGTAAAAAGCGGTGTATTTCTGTGTTAAGTCGGTTCTGTTCTGCGCTGATGTTGTGTAATTCCCATGTTAATCATTACCAAGGTAGTAGTATAGGAGTTTATGTATAAATATGTGTGGGTATGATTCCTGGTACGTTGTTACACCACTGTCGGGGAGGGGTGGGGGTTGTAGTGTTGTGGTGTTCCTTCTCCCTGTGCTCTCTGTGTGTATTTTACTTTGCATGTGTTGGCTCATAGACGCTTCCTGTTCAGCAATTTTCCAATCTTACGTAAACTTACCGCCATCTATTCAACGTGTTGAAATTCGCTGACTGCCTTTTCCTGTGAAAAGCAGAAATATAAGAGAGAGAGACTATAAAGACCTAGTGTGTATGCATTAGGGAAGCGATCACCCCTTCCCTCCCCATAAACATGCTGATCAGTAGGACAAGCCTGTTCAGTCAATAGGGCAGAGCAGTGTTTCCCAACCAAGATGCCTCCAGCTGTTGCAAAACCACAACTACCAGCATGCCCGGACAGCCGAAGGCTGTCCGGGTATGCTGGGAGTTGTAGTTTTGCAACAGCTGGAGGCACTCTGTGTTTTTTTTTTTACCCAAAATTTTTCATTTCCACAAGGAAAAATTGGAAAAAAGCCCCCCAAAATGTGTAACCCCATTTCTTCTCAGTAAGAACATACCCTATATGTGGATGTAAAGTGCTCTGCGGGCGCACTACAATGCTCAGAAGAAGAGGAATGCCACTGGGCTTTTGGAGAGAAAATTTGTCCGGAATTGAAAGCCACGTGTGTTTACAAAGCCCCCATTGTGCCAAAACAGTGCACCCCCCACATGTGACCCCATTTTGGAAACTACACCCCTCACATAATGTAATGATGGGTACAGTTTGCATTTAGGTCCCACAGGTGTCTGACAGATTTTTGCAACAGTGGTCCATGAAAATGAAAAATGTTATTTCTGGCACCATGGGGGCTCTGTAAACGCACATGGCCCCAGATTTCCATTCCAAACAAATTCTCTTCTGAGCATTGTAGTTCACCTGCAGAGCACTTTACATCCACATATGGGGTATTTCCATACTCAGAAGAAACGGTGTTACAAATTTTGGTGGCATTTTCTCCTATTGCCCCTTGTAAAAATGTAAAATTTGGGGGGGGGGGAAACTGAATTTTAGTGAAAAAATTTTTTTTCATTTACACATCCGACTTTAACAAAAAGTCGTCAAACACCTTTGGGTTGTTAAGGCTCACTCTACCCCTTGTTACATGCCTTGAGGGGTGTAGTTTCCAAAAAGTATGCCATGTGGTTTTTTTTGCTGTTCTGGCACCATAAGGGCTTCCTAAATGTGACATGCCCCCCCAAAAAGATGCAAGTAATGCCGAAAATTTACCACTATGTTGAAGTACTGTAGAATATGTCACAAAAAAACAATCTTGTAATCAGAATAAACGGTAAAAGCATCTCAGAGTTATTAATGCATAAATTGACAGTGGTCAGAATTGCAAAAAGTGGGGCTCAGTCCTTAAGGGGTTAAAAAAACAGTTCCTAAGGGGTTAAACAGGTACTCTGGTGAAAAACATCTTATCCCCTATCCTTTTGAAGCATAGTTCCATAGTGAATGGAGCCAAGCTGTAATACCACACACAACCTGGAGACAGATGTGGACCTATTTTTTGAAAGAAATTAGCTCTGTAATTCTATTCCTTGATAACCCCTTTAACTTCAATGGAACTGGGGGGGGGGGCGCATGCACACGGCTTACTAGGAAGGACGCGTTATCTGTGAGCTCCGCACCACCTGCCGGGATTTAGCTTCATAAACGCTGTTCACTCAGCTCCATAGTGGTAAAACCTCTCCTAACTCCTTGCAGAACCTTCCAGGATGGAGAAGAGCAAGCCAGCGGGCTCCCAACGGTCCCTATCTCAGACAATTCCCTCGCCCAGTCCGCCAGCTACTGAGGAGGATTATATAGCAGACTCTGCACTGCTCCTTCCCTTCCCTGCTGATCCGATGACTCCGGCTGAATTATACAGATCAATCCAACTAATGTTCAAAGCGGAGATGGGGAAAGCGGTAGTCTACTTCACCAAACAGGTGGGTGACCTGGGACAGAGGGTCTCCGACATAGAACTTCGGGCTGACGAGTTGGCGGACGCCATTGAGAGTGACCGAACTGCTATTGCAGATCATGCTTAGATTATGGAACTGCTTGAACTTAAAACAGATCTGGAGAACAGGTCACGCAGAGCAAACATCCGCATACGTGACCTGCCAGAAACCGCTACAGATCTCTCAGCTACGGCCTTAGACCTGTTCTCACACCTCCTCCCTCAAGTGGAGGTCTCCCTGTTGCGCATGGACCTGATGTCTGCAGGGACGTTGTCCTCCATATGGACTACCAGGAGATGAGAGACAAGATTCTTCAGGCTGCTCAGAATGTATCTCCCTTTCCAGGTCTCCCTCAATCTGTGCACCTCTATGCAGACCTGGTCCCTTCCACTTTAGAACGGAGACATAACATGAGACCGGTCACCCTCTCCCTTCAAAAAGCCCAACTCCGTTACAGATGGGGTTTCCCCTTTAACCTACAGTTTCAAATCCGCTCTCAATTTTATGTGGTACGCACACCCTCTGAATCCATGTAGATCCTACATCGGGACAATATCCCTTATGATGAGCAAGCACCTCTACCATCCAGATCACCTGCTCTCAAACGAATGTGGCAGAGGGCTCAGATCCCTCATAAGAGACACCGCTTTCACCTCAGAAACTGGGATGACCTGCGTACCTTTCAAGTCCAGATGAACGTGATGTGCTCCTCCTTCCTCCACTAGCCATCTAAGGCTAGTTACTTGGAAATCTACTTGTTGACGTGGATACCTTTCCCTTTTGGGACTTATTTCTCATTTCCACATGAAGATACTGCTTATACCTGTTTAGTTATGTACTGGTTTACTCTGGAACTTTTTACTGCTTCTGGACTTTCCGGACACTATCCTCCACCATAAACTGTGTTGTTCCACCCCCACTCTGATGTCCATATTCACAGTTCTATGGGATGGATCCTTCATATTTAACGCTGACTGTGTCCTGCTGTAACCCGCTATATGCCTACGGACTTCACTTCTGCGAATGGTCCACCGCACCTGTTTCTTTCTCTCCCCTATCTGCCCCTTTGTCCTTATTCACACCCTTTTTCTTTCTTACTTATAGTTCCCTTTCCCCTCCTTCCCTCCCTCCTTATTCCTTCTTCTTATAGTCTTTTTTTTTTTACCTTCCCTCTGACTGGTTTTCTTGGTTTTCTAGCTCTCTATCTTCTCCACTCTTATTTCTTCACTGCTCTGCTGCAGACCATAATAGTTTATGACCAGCCTTCTATTATTCCTGGCGGGATGGACTACCATGTTGTCCCACTCTCTTGGGCTGTGTCGGATTTCAGGGGGTATGGCTGTTATTGCCCTCTTTTTTTACCTCTTGGGTTTTGTGTTGTTTTATGTTCTCTCCTTGAGTGTCCGGTGTTCCCTTTCCTCTCTTATCCTGTTCCTCATGTCTTGTCTCATTTTCCCTACCATGTGCCCTATACTGTTGCTTTTTCCCGCCTGTCTCTTCCTTTATTTTTCATTCATGTTTTGCTTCATGTGCCTTTCCATGAATTACTCCAATGTGTGGTATTATATCCCATAATGTTCAGGGCCTGAATTCCCTGGTAAAGCAGAAGAAAGCCTTCCTAGACTATCTCAAACACTTCCCTAATATTATAGGTCTCAAGGAGACCCATTTTAATGTTACCTCTTTCCCCAAGTTTATACATGCTAAGTACTCCTGATGTTTTATGGTGTCTCACTCCACTAAATCGAGAGAAGTTATGACTAGGGATCGACCGATATCGGTTTTTTAGGGCCGAAACCGATAATCGGTGGAGGTTAGGGCCGATAGCCGATAACTTATACCGATATTCCGGTATAAGTTATCGGTTATTTATCCCCCCGCGACACCGCTGCAGATCATTGATTTAAAGCGGGCGCTTTAAATCAATGCACTGCAGTGGTTTTTGTGGTGCCATAGGCCACCGCCGCCACCACCACCACCACCACCACCCGCTTCTCTCCCCCTATCTGTCAGGGTGGTCCGGGCCATCCATCCATCCTTCCTGTAGTGTCCGGCGGCATTCCGGGTGGAGGGTGAACCGGTCCGGGCTGTCCTTCTTCTCCAGGGGTCCTCTTCTCCACTCCGGGCAGGCTCCGGCCTAGTACGCTGCATAGACGCCGCTGTGCAGTGACGCCCGTGCGCAGCGACGCACCTGACGTCACGGCGTAGCGGCGTCTATGCAGCGTACTAGGCCGGAGCCTGCCCGGGGTGGAGAAGATGACCCCCGGAGAAGGACTGCCCGGACCGGTTCATCCTCCACCCGGAATGCCGCCGGACACTACAGGAAGGAAGGATGGCCCGGACCACCCCCATTACGGGTAAGTTTAATTTTTTTTTTTATTGACTCGGAGGGTGTGGGAGGGGCCCGACCGGTATAGCGGTATGGGCAAAAATCCATACCGGTATACCGCCCAGCACTACGGGGGGCGGTCGCGGTGCATTGGGGGTGGTGCGGGGGGCGGGGCATTATCGGCTTATCGGCAAGGTAATTGCCGATACCGATAATGCCCAAAATCGTGATATATCGGCCATACCGATAATCGGTCGATCCCTAGTTATGACCCTTTTACATAATGATTTCCCTTTTTACACTTCAGTCCTCATTTTCTGACCCTGAGGGACGCTTTCTTATTTTGGAGGGCCTCCTTCAGGAGCGGAGCGTAAGCATTGTTAATTCTAATGCTCCAAATAATGATCCCCTCCCCTTCTTTGTACGCTTGGTGACCAGGATGAAGTCCCACACCTATGACATTTTGCTCTGGATGGGCGATTTCAACATGGTCGCCAACGGAATGTTGGACAGATCGCACACCGCTGGTTTTAGATGCTCTAGAGTGCAACAACGGCTTCTTCTTAGACAGTTTAATGATCTCGATATGGCTAATATCTGGCAAGAACATAATTTGGTTCAAAGGGGTTATACATATTATTCTCCAGCTTACTGTCTATATACCCAAATAGATTGGATTTGAACTAATACTGTATCTCTCACCTCTCTTCTTTATGCCAGACATATCTCCTGTGCCTGGTCTGATCATGATATTGTTATGGCTCATTTCCAGTTTGGGGGACCCTGCTCCACCCCTTATACATGGCATCTTAATGAATCACTATTGTGCCGCCCACACCTTTGTTCACAGATGGAAACTGCCCTCTCTGAATACTTTACCGTAAACTCACACAAAGGCTATGTCAGAGGGAAACTTATTGCTCTTGCCTCCTTTGGGTAGGGGATAAGATGTCTAAGTACCGGAGTACCCCTTTAACTTTCTGGCACCAGTTGATTTAAAAAAAAAATTTTTTTCCAGGGGAGTACTCCTTTAAAGTGGTGGGAATGGTTCCTCTCTCTCTCTGTGATCTCCAAACTGTGGCCTTTCAGATGTTGCAAAACTACAACTCCCAGCATAGTTTTTCAACATTCGGAGGGCCACAGTTTGGAGATCAGGTGTAGCCATGCACCGTATCACAAGAATCATATGAAATCATAAAATGGAGATGGTCTTTAATTTAATAGCAGGACACGCCGTGACTCATCATTTAAGTCCTCATGACCTACATACATACAGTCCATCTATAGTCTGCTTTTATAGCACTAAATGAAAGTTCTGTCTCTTCTCCAGGCCGATAAGGTCTCTTGAGAGTCATGTGTTCTGCAATATTAACCAGCTGAAACTGATTTATGCAAATGTGTGTGGCAAGAACGGTAATACAGCGTGACATGTCACCAAACAAGTTCAGCTTGATATTTTGGGAATAAACTCAAGGGCGTTTGTGTTGCCAGATAAAGTTAAGCAGAGAATCGTACTTTAGTCTCCACAAAACCTAGTTGGAAACCTTCCAAAGTACCAAGTACTAACGTGGAAAGACATTTATATACTGTACACTCCGGAGAGAACGGTTCAGATCTCTCACTAACAATGGCATTTGTGTCTCCGAATCATTTCACAATAATGTGAAATATGTTATTCAGGTTGGCGACACACATTTATGCATTAAGTTAGAAAAGCAAACTGTTGTGCTGCTTTGGCAAAACACTATCATTCCTATATAAAAGGTTCTTTCAAAGGGGGTACTCCAGTGGAAAAACAATTCTTTTCATGTCAGCTGGCTCCCGAAAGTTAAACAGATTTGTAAATGACTTCTATATAAAAATCTTAACCCTTCCAGTACTTATCAGCTGCTGTATACTACAGAGGAAGTTGTGTAATTCTTTCCAGTCTGACCACAGTGCTCCCTGCTGACACCTCTGTCTGTGTCAGGCACTGTCCAGGGTAGCAGCAAATCCCCATAGCAAACCTATCCTGCTCTGGACAGTTCCTGACAAGGACAGAGGTGTCAGCAGAGAGCACTGTGGTCAGACAGAAAAGAACTACACAACTTCCTCTGTAGTATACAGTAGCTGATAAGTACTGGAAGGATTAAGATTTTTACATAGAAGTCATTTACAAATCTGTAAAACTTTCTGGCACCAGTTAATTTGAAAAAATTTGTGGAAAAAATGACAGCACCAATAGCTAACTGGTATGGTAGGGGTATAAGAAAAGAATCACAGGAAAATGTCACAATTTTCTCAAATCGCAATAAAAACATTTAACTTTATAACGATTTGGGAAAATCCCAGCAAAAATATGATAAAACTGTGGTAAAAAAACATAAAGATGGAACACGGCACTCCAAGTGTAGTGTCCAAATCACGTGATAGTTTATTGGTCCAAACACATACAGGTGATGCATCACCTTTATGTGTATGGACCAATAAACTATCATGTGATTTGGATAGTACACTTGGAGTGCTGTCTTCCATCTTTATTCTATACTGGACTGTCTGACTTGGTCAAGCTCTGAGGACAGGCACCCACTTACCTAGAAGGTTTTTTTCACTGTGCACTCTCAACACCCCTATGTTTGGTGTTAAAAAAACATAATATCTCAAATCTTAAAACACCTTAATTGTGATTATAATGTAGGTCAGATCACTTAGGTGATTAGGTTGGTCTCATTAACGGAATTGTAGTGGTTAGACTCCACCCCCTCTCTCTGCAAAGACTGAAGATTCATGGAAAATGTAGCCAGCATTAGGAAATTAATTTGTGGTATCCTGAGGGGACTCTTCCTGAGGGGACTTAGGGAGGGTACAGGACCATGTCCTGTACCCTCCCTAAGTCCCCTCAGGAAGAGTCCCTGCAGTCCATAGGGCTCTCCTGCAGGGTTCACCCCTTTGCTCACCTTCTATTGTCTAAAATAGATGCCTTGTGTATATTGTGTATGCATTGCCAATATGTATAAAGTTTGTACAAATGTGTACAGAAGTGTTAGTCATGTGAAGCACTGTCATGTGACATACCCAGAGTTCCTTGGGTACAGGACCCACAGGCTTTGCAACCAATGGGCTTTAGTCCAGCCTCCTTAGTATATAAGGGGCTGTAGTTTCCAAACTCTCTTATCTCCTGGATTTCAGCCAATCACAATTATTTTAAATATGATGATCAGTTTTACTTACAGAAGTGAGGCACGGCGATGGGGGCCAGATTCGCACCCAGTTATTCAAATTTATATGCAGGCCATTGGGAAGAACAAACCATATACAAGGATGGCACAATGGGTGCGAATCTGGTCCTCTGGAAAAGATTTATTGATGACATCATGTTTATTTGGGAAGGGGGAGAATCAACTTTAGCACAATTTTTAACTAATATTAATAAAAATTACCTGGAGTATTACCTGGATTTTACCGCATCATATAGTTTTACTGAAATTCACTTTCTGGACTTAAAGGTACAACTTAAAAATAATAAAATTATTACCTCTACATTTTATAAACCAACAGATAGCAACAGCTATATCCAATGTGACAGTTGTCACCTTCCTTTATAGCTGGACAATATCCCTAGGAGTCAATTCCTGCGATTGAGGCGCAACTGCACAGAATTGGAGGATTACAAAAAAGATGCTGAAATAATGTGCAATAAATTTGAAATGAAGGGTTATGATAAAGACAAATTAATCTCCACCAGTACAGAAATACAGACTGTGGATAGGAGGAAATTGTTAGTATGCAAAAAGGATAAGATAGAAATAACAACAATAGAACAAAAGGAAAGTGTACAAAACACCCTTCATATACCTATAATATCCACTTACTCGAAGTACAGTCATAAATGGAAACACATCATACAGAGACATTGGGAAATATTGAGGAAAGATAAAGTAATAGGAGATCAGCTCCCAAAAAAAAACTTTTTTGGTTTTAGAAAAGCACGAAACCTGGGGGGAACAGTAGCACCAACAGTGAAAGATAAAACAATAACTACAAAAAATTATACAGAACAAATAAATTTGAGACCACAACCTGGTTTCTACCCGTGCCGACAATGTAAAATATGCAAAAAGACAAAAGAAAAACCCCCATTTTAAGCATACCAAAAGAAAAAAATGACAATACAGAGGAAACTATCAAAATAAAAAATCATATACATTGCAAATCTAGTGGAATAATTTATGGAATCCAATGTGCTTGTAAAGAATTATATGTGGGTCGCACCAAGAGACTAATGCATAAACGTATGGGGGAACACCTATACAATATTTAAAGAGGATATGAGGGACATCCCTTATCAAAGCACTATAAGGACAAACATCAATCATCCATTGAAAATTCCATTGTTTTTGGCATAGAAAAGGTCACACCAAATTGGAAGGGTGGTGACTACATTGGCCAGATGTCACGAGCAGAAGGAAAATGGATTTTCCAGTTAGACACAATTATCCCGAAAGGTTTGAATACAGATTTTAAAATTTTTGGCTTTTTGCAATAATTTCATAATCCATATAACAGAAGGAACTGTGATACACTGTAAAATAATGCAATAACACCACTTACCGGCACTGTATAAATAGACGTCGAGGACAGGGGAAGTCCATCCCTGAGGAAGGAAGCCGCCAGCTTCCGAAAAGCTTCGGAGGTATTCTCCTTTGTCCCTTACTGTGCCCTATAGTGACGTCACTCAGACAGAGCCACGGAATTCTACACGCCGGCGGGAACTAGCAGGGTAGAGACGCCACCAGCCGGGGCCCTCTCCCCATAGTGCTACGTCCCCTCCACAAATACCTGCATTTTACAGCTATCATCGGAACCTTTTGGAAAAAACTGACATCTGAAATTGCTACAGTATTTGGATTACACCACCAATTACTCTGTACCCGGAAACTTTTCGGATACATTCGAGACAGTGTATCCGCATACAGAGAAAGCCGTGCACCCAGGAGCTGCGGGACATCGCAAGATATAAAGACACACTCGCTACAAAGAAGATACGTGTGAGTAACAATTTTTGTACATTGTATACTCACAACCTTTAAAGTCTCATTAAGCGCTGGTTATAAAATTCTTTAGTTCTTTATAAGCAAGGGAGATTGAACCAACCCCCTCTTGTTTTTTATCAGTGTGACATATAGGGAATCATACTAAACTTAGCAGCTAGTGAGCAACGGCCTCATACCATAGAGAAGCACCTAAGCATCTAAATTCATCTCAGCTATGCCAAAGCCTAAAGAACCTGAAGCCACTTTAAAACATGAGTTATCAAGCTCTATCTTCAATTCTAGTGACTACTACTCAACTCAAGAATAATATTAGTAGCACAGTGGCCTGCATAGATATTCTCAATACTACAATTCCCAGCAAGCCTGCGAGGTATCCTGTGTCCTGGTTGCCTCTAGAGAAACTGCATACCTGTAAAGACTGTTTCTTAAGAATTACAAGTAAAAGTTCCAGTTCTTGCATAATTCCTGCTATGGACATTCCTTTATTGAAGGCCGTTATTGGGCGGTTACCATACCAGAAGAACCACATTCTGGCGTCACGAATAATCAGGGGTTAATAACACCTTACCCCTGCTACTCTATTGCAACACCACAGCTCAATCACAAATTCAATTAAAATCAGTATGGCTAAATGCTAATGCATGCCTTGTCAGCTAAAACAGGTAAGCACAATGCATACACAACAACTTCTAGATTATTCTAATAGCCTATGGTGAACTATATATGCAGAAAAATAAATTTCCCAGAATATTTCTTTAAGAACTAATACTAGGCATCAAGTACTGCCATCAAACAGCAGTGGGAATAGGAATGTTGCAATACTTTTTTTGTATTGTATCTAATAAATATAAACTATTGACCAGAAATAATTTGATCCCTTACTAATTTATATGTACCGGCTTTACTGCTCAGGCTATGAGTGTCTTAAGATATGCTGTTATAAGCCGTGATAATAGGATCTGCAGGGCACCCTTGGGAATACATAGTCATCTGATTGATTCAATGTTCCCTCCCGGTATCCAAACATATAAAAGTAATCTAAAATCCTTGCTAAAGTAAAGTAAAAAAAAAAGTACTACTGTATATCAGAGCAACATAACAAGTATATTTAAAGGGGTTCTCCGCCCCTAGACATTTTATTCTCTATCTAAAGGATAGGGGATAAGATGTCTGATCGCGGGGGTACCGCCACTCGGGACCCCCCGCGATCTCTCCTGCAGCACCCCCGTTCATGAGCTGCACAGAGCGAAGATCGCTCTGTGGCTGATGACGAGTGATACAGAGGCCGGGGTCCCGCTACTGAACAGACATCTTATCCCCTATCCTTTGCATAGGAGATAAGATGTCTAGGGGTGGAGTACCCCTTTAAAGGGACATCCACGTTTGGACAGACTCAGAGACAAGTAATTACCACTAATCACATTTAAAACATAAAGGTTGAGAATTTAAACAGCAAGAAAATAGCAAAGTGTCTTAAAATGAAGGCACAATGTATTAAAAGTTTAGTTTGGTGACAGGTACTCTTTAAACTTAATTTCGAGAACACATATGTTATATATGACAGGAAGATTTTTGGCTCATGTACCAAACATATCCATAGACCCCTATAAACATAGTTTAGGCTAAAAGTGTTCCTCCTTATCAGCTCCTTTTCTTGCTGCCTTCCGCTGCTTATCATTCAATCTGAGAAACAACTTAAATTGGCCCTAAGAGGGTGTATGGACTATCACTTCCCTGAGGGATCAGATTATATGCTGCCTGTACATGTCTATGGATGAAGAGGAGAATGGAAGTGGAGTGGCAGGAGTGACAGAAACAAACAGGAGAGACTGATGAAGCTTATAGTGAGTATTAGCTCTCACCACAAGGCTTGATTCGGCTAATACTGCTTAGTACTGTTCTATAATGTCTTCCATGTTGCTGCTTCTGAAGGTGTGCTATAGCGATATACGGGAGCAGGATCCCCTTCTCTGTGCTTAGTATATGGGAAACATCACAGAACAGTGTTTCCTAACCAGTGTGCCTCGAGTTGTTACAAGACTACAACTCCCTGCATGCCCTGACAGCCAAAGGCTGGTTGGGAAATTCTGTTATAGAGGTTAGGTTAGACCCACTAGCTCAGTGACCACTGAAAATTAGAGATGGAGCCTGTAGAGGATAAAACTGATGAACAAATGCCATGTACCAGTAATGTAATGGTTAAATCGGTCAGATATTTCTAATCAAGGTATTCTTTATTTTCTTTAGATACAATTTGTGCAACATTCTAGAAACATTGCTTTACTGCTGCTGTTTCAATTTTGAGTCATCTCATGTTGCTTTCTCTGTTCATAGGCTATGTCCACATGCGGAATGTCTGAATGATCCAGCGGTTGCTAGGAACGCTCTTCTCATAGATGGTAATGCATTTCCGAGCGAAATCTGCAAAAAGAATAGACATGTCTATTCTTTTTGCAGACGATAGAATCAGGATTTTTACGGCAGATGTTTCCACTGTGTGAACAGTGCAGCAGAATCCCATGGAAATCAGTGGAAAGTCTGCTGTTTGAATGGGACAGTGGAATCCTATTAAAGTGTATTGGCTATAAATTAATGCAGAATTTATAGCCTTAGAAGTCACTATTTTCTAGCGTTTTGTGTTTTTTTTTCTTCTTTTTTTTGTGAAACAAGCAACCTAACAGCTTGACTCGTTTTGTCTTATTTCAGCTTCCACATTCCTCTGCATTTTGGTAACAATAACAATCAGAATTTATCTTTCCACATGACCAGCACAATATAACTTTAGAAAAGTAGTTACAATATTACTGATTAGGCTCCTTTCACACTATATTATTGTTTCGTTTAGGAACTTCCATCAGAAGTTCCGTCACTATATCGGGGAAAACCGTCCGTTACAAAACCCCTGACGGCCGCGACTAAATCACATTGCAGCCTATGGGGTTTTGTAACTGCCCGTTTGCACCCGTATATTTCCGTAATTCCTTACAGACGTTATATAGTGACAGGACATCGTGGCGGAAAAATTACTGCATGCAGTAATTTTTCCGCCACGATGTCCCGTCACTGTATAACGTTCATAATGATTTACGGGCAAGTCACATTGAACAATGAACATGTGAACAATGTTATAATTTGCCATAAGTGGTCTGGAAACAATCACCTAGTGATCAGTTTAGATGTCACAAGGCTTTTTGTTTGTTGTGACCAAACACCTGTTAGGGAAATCCATAAGCGGCCTAGAGGTGAAAGCCAGCTATCTGCTGTATCATTTTACAGTAACCACATAAACGAAGAGGTGATATTTTGAGACTAAACTGGTCTTTTCAGTACACGAAACTGTATTTTATGCACACAGTCTGAACTAAAAAATTTAAAACATGCACCTAAGGAAGTGTTTCCCATCCAGGGTGCCTTCAGCTGTTGCAAAACGACAACTCCCTTCATGCCCGGACAGCCTGACCTAGGGTATACACCAGCCCAGACATGGCTTAACTTTTTAGTGGGTTTAAAAGTCACAAAATGTGGTGCAACAGGATAAAATATCATAAAATTTTTGCACAACAGGATTAAAAGTCAAAAGATTTTGAGCAACGGGTAAACAATAGAAAATGGTGAACTGTAAGGAAATTTCAGGAAATGTGTACCCGTGCAAACCTTATCAAATGCCCTGCGAACATTTACTAAAGTTTGGAAGCACGTACACATTAGCATTACACAAAATAAAGGTGGACAAAAATCGTTCAACTACACCAACAATGATAAATTGTCCTACAAAATGTATCTAACTCTGCATCTATGAAAAACTGCCTGCTACTATATGACAATGCTGCAATATTACTTTTTGCTTCAAAAGGTAAAAAAAAAGAAAAGTTTTTAATATAAAGCACAAGAACAAGGCGGCATAATCTGAGGTTAGTTGGGGAAGATCAGAAGCAATGTGAGAAATCCTTCTGTTTTCTGTGGTTTGGTATGCAGCGTTCTTTTCTTTATTAAAATGAATAGGGAAAAGGCCTGGCTAATGCAAGGGAAAAAATCCACAAAAGTATTTTTGTTTAGTTTCAAGATAGTTAGAATATGCGCCATTCTACTTACAAAGCAAAAAATTAATCAATATTACATTCCTGGACAATTGAATATAAGTGGATAGATATAGGTGTCGTTCTGCTTCAATACTTAAAGGCTAACTCTCATTAAAACAAATTTTTGCTATTGCACTCCATATGGTAAATAAAAAAATATTTCTAATATACTTTGTTTAAAAAAAAAGACGTTTTCTATGTTTTATTTGTGCTTAAAAAAAGCTCAAGAGCACATTTCCCCCCATCTCATACACAGACATTGGACCGAAGTCGAAACACAAAGGGCAGCCTGGAGTTCTGAGGGGGGGGGGGGGTCCAGCCTCATCCAATCATAGCTCCTCTCACACTTAACTGCCATATGCTTTTGGTTGGACCCCCCTCCCTCAGCACTCCAGGCTGCACGTCCTGTGTTTGGGCTTCGGTCCAAAGTCTGTGTATGAGATGGGGGGGAAATGTGCTCCTGAGCTTTTTTAAGCACAAATAAAACATAGAAAACTAGTCTGCACTTCCATAATCCCCTTGACACATGGATAGTTTGGATGTATGCTTGTGTCCATATTACAGACACAAGTACTGGTCCGACTGTGGGTCTAATGTTAGGGACCTCCCACCCCGAATGGGGTCAGGGGACATACGAGAACCGGACCCCTTATTTTCTCTCTCACCTTGTCTTTGATTCCCTCTCATTTAATTGCTTTGCCTTCACGCACCTGTATTATAGCTTGGGCCCTCCCAAAACTTCTCTTTGATTGGTCCCTCTGACTACGGTGGGAACTGAAGTTGATTTAAAGCCAGCTCAGCCACATGCGGCTCCTCTTGGACTCCCGCAGCAAGATTGTACCAGCATCCCCAGAGCCATGGACTTCCTGTTTCGACAGCCATTTTGGAAGTACGATGGAGTAGGCGGCGAAGAATGGCTGTGCCGATGTCTAGATGCTACCACCAGGCACATTTAGCAACATGCCAGTGGCAGTATGGTAAGTGCTCTCCTCCCTTCTGCCACTAGCATGTCACTGGAGTATTCAGAGTTTGAGTGCCTATTTGAGGAGCCAGGCAGTAGCACTGTGGCCCTACTTAGCATCCTTTAGCTCCCTCAGACAAGCCATGCTTGTTCCTGCTATGGAGGTGTACCTAGTCCATCGTCAAAGAGGTGCTGTGACCCCTGTGAGGAGAACCTCTGTTTAGCCAGAGAGCAACGTTCTGTCCCCATGTGTTTTCTAGAGCACTACTGCAGTCTCCTGCACCTCTGCTGTCTTCCTGAGTACCACCGCAGCCTCTCGTCTTGCAAGTGTCTCCTGCTGTGGCTGACATCATTTCTGTTGGTAGATTGTCTGCCATGTCAGTCCTATCCATGTTATCCCCATGTCTTTGAATTAATGCATAATTGGTTGCAAAGTTTTTGAGGTCATGTGGCAATGTGTGGACAGGTATTCTGTCTTTGCAAAATGATTGTCCCGGCCCTTGTACTGGTTCTCAGTAGTTTGGCAACAAAGATGTGAGTTTGTGGCTTAGCCTTATGCTTCCTCAGAGGAATTCCCTCCACCAAAAAGCTGCCGATAGTCAAGGACTTCTCAGGAAAGAGTTCTGTTTTGCAATTAATGAGAACCAATGCAAGTGGGCATCAAATTGCTGCTACAAACATTAATGTGCCTTCTGTGGTGGCATGCCATTCAATGTCCAAATATTTTAAGCACACAAGTCAGTCCGGTCAATTGTTCGACACTAAGGACTGTCTGGCTAAAAGCATTCACACAATCAAGCTGGAAAGGTTAATTCCTTGGTTGGAAGTTTATCAAGACCATCAGACAGCTAGATTATTGTATAATGGTTTTGTATTTGATGTTCCCTTTGTTTCCTGGCCGTGGTTGCCAATGGGTTGACAATGCAAATCCTGATAAACTTAAGACTGAATTAACTGCAGGTCTGATTGTGGGACCATTTATGATTTACAGTCCTTTCTTGGGATATTACATTTATCAACTAGAATAATGCAGATGGGTCGTGTTTTTTCTTGTTTTTACATCGCTACTAAAGGTATGTAATCTCCTTACTCACATATACAGTAGACAAAGCCATTGAAGGAAGACCTTCTGGTGTGACTATAATTTCTTTCTTGTTATAGTGGTCATGATTGCTGGCAATCTGAATTTATTGATTCAGATGCGTTACAATTCCACACACGCAGGTTTTACTGGTTTTGGGGCATTTTTCAGGGTCATTGGTTTGCAGAGGCATGGCTACATAGCTGGAATGCTTGTGGCTTGACGACCGTATTTCTGGTCGTAGTTGCTTTTGTTATTTGGGGTTCTTTCATAGTAAACATATTTTGGATAGTTCCGACAATAAGGGTGTAGTGTATGCAATTAATACACTTTCATCTAGATCAACCCTGTTGTTAATTTGTTAAGACACTTGGTTTTGCATGTCTGAAATATCTTGGTCAGTGCTAAGTATGTTCCTGGTTCCTGTAACATTATAGTGGATTCTTTCTCATTTCCAGTGGACTAAATTCCACGAGTTGGTGCTTTTTGCATATTTCGAAGAGTGCCTTGCCCTCTTTATCTGCAGGAGATGATATGGTGTAAGTCATGTACAGTATTAGAAATTTACTTTCTAGGAGAACATGTGTGGAATGCTCCGCTGCATGGACAGACTGGAGTTTATTTTGTCAAAGTTTGCATGCAACCCCTTTCTGTATGATTTATTTATTAATTTTTTGCTTTGCACTTCGTTTCTTCTCTTTTGGAACAAAAATTGTCGGCTTCTTTTATTTCAAAAGCAAGGTATTATGTTTTTTTTTCTGGCCTTGAAGGGTTAAAAGAGGGGTCTTGTCATCCGGATATGCATTGTTCGATTTTATTTGATATCCTTTCTTGTTTGATTGATTTGCTTCCATCTTTTTGTTTCTCATCTTATAAGTTTGCGTTATTTAAGGTTGCTTTTATCCTTGTGGTTGTTTTTTTTTTTTTTGCTGCTCTTCGATTATCTGAGCTTGTTTCAGTCAACAGAAGGTCTCCTTCTGGGCTGGTGTTGATGGATGTTTTGTCATCATCTCAGGATACCCTTATTCTGATCAGGAAATCTAAAAATGATCTCTTTGCTAAGGGTCGTTCTGCTTTTCTTCAGTTATCAAACGAAAATTTGGTTTCTTGTAATCTTTCTGAATTCTTTTCCTCTCATTTTTTTTTCCCGAGGAGGTAATAAGCGAATTGGTAAACGGGATTATTTTTGCTATGAACTTTTTCATCAAAACCTGTGCAGAGTAAAAGCCCATAGCAATCAGATTGCAACTTTCATTGTGCAGAGGCCTTGTCAAAAATATAAAGGATCTGATTGGTTGCTATGGGCAACTCAGCAACCTTTCCTCTGGACAGGTTTTGATAAATCTCCCCCTTTATTTCCATCCCCATTTATTAGTTTGATACATTTTTATCTTTACAGGTTCATCCATGACAGTCACTTAGATTCATGGTCACTCTTTCATTTACTCGTGCCAAAAGTGGGCTCTTGATTGATTAATAATCAATTTGTTGGTTCTTTGGGTTGGTACTAAGGTTCTTAGGTGGCAGAATGCATTTTACTTCCTTCATGTTCCTGATGTCTTAATCTGGAGTTAGTGTCTTGTCTTCTATTTAGCTATGGTTAAATTGTCCTGTTTCCATGGACCAAACTGAAAGCATTATAGATCACTATGACCCACAGTTTGGCCTTGAATCTGTAATATTTCTGTGTGAATGTGGTAACTAAAGTACACTGATTAAAGGGGTTGTGTGCTGCCCTGCTTTTCGGAGCTCCGCACGCAGCGTCCGGAAGTTCATTACTCCGAACACTGTGCGGGCTTCCGTGTTCGCGGCCATCGGACTTGACTTCACGCCCGCCCCCTCAACGAAAGTCTATGGGAAGGGGGCGTGACTTCTGCCACGCCCCTTCCCATAGACTTTGGTAGAGGGGGCGGGCGTGAGGTCACGAGGGGGCCGGGCGTGACGTCACGTCCGGTGGCCGCGAACACGGAAGCCTGCACAGTGTTCGGAGTAATGAACTTCCGGACGCTGCGTGCGGAGCTCTGAAAAGCAGGGCAGCGCACAACCCCTTTAACTAGATTGTAAGCTCATAAGGGCAGAACATTACCTTTAATGTTTCATTTTTTTTTCTACGTGTCTTCACTGTTTAGTGTTAGGTGTACAGTATCCTGAGCATATTTAATGTGCAGGATTTGAAACTGCAGATTTTATTCTGCAGTTTAAAGTGCAATTGTCACAAATTTGTACCCCCATAAACTAATCACAGGATGACACCATTCTTTATAATTCATATTCAGGCATAGCTTTTGCTGCTTTCTAGCAGCCCTGATCAGCCAGAAATATAGACATGCCTATTCCCTGTATGTCAGTACTGGGACCACTGTGTGATGGACACACTGGTCCCAGTGCATAGACCCCTTATTATTTTTACATGCAGGGGGGGGGGCACGCAAATGTGCCCATATCCTGTCTTCTTACGGCACTGTATGCAGCAAGTTTTCAGAGCAAGCACTCACTCCCAACGTAAGTGCTCACTCATGATGGCCCTAGTGCGCTTCGATTACAAGAGGCAAAGAGTGAGCTCACTCTCTGCTTCCAGCATTACATGGCACACTGGGGCCATCAGGAACGAGCACTGCCTATCATTAACAGTGAGTGTCCAGCTGATAGTAGCCGACACGGTTCTGAAGCGAGCGCAGCTCCTGCACTCGCATTAAAGCCACTTAAGGACTCAGGACATACAGGTGTGCCCTTTATCCTTAAGTACCAGGATGCAAGGGCGTACCTGTATGCTCTCTCTTTAACAAGTTAAAAGGGGAGAGATACCAGGGGAATGTTTTTTTTCTCTTCAAGGTTTTGCCTAGGCCTCTTAGTTTCAGTGAAAAGCACAGTGGTGTCCCATCCTGGCTAGTGATTGGCTGAGCCAGTAGATCCTGCAGAAAGTTCTCATCAAGGAAACAGGAAGAAGACATATTGGGGGGACCAGACAAAGGTAAACAGGAGATGTGAGATCAGAGTCAGATACATTTTTATTGCATTCCCCCCTCCCAACCATATTAAGAAAAATTTTTTAATTACCTATACTTTGCAAGCTGTTCATTAGATGTCTGACCACTGGAATCCCCCACCAATCAGAGAATGGAGAAAGTTGTCTGTTATGGTGCAGACTGAACAGAGAGTGCTCCATTTATTATGTGTGGTTGCTGATCCCATAAAGAGGGAGATTTATCAAAATCTGTGCAGAGAAAAAGTTCACCAGTTGCCTGAAGCAACCAGATTGCTCATTTTTAAAGAGGCCTGTGAAAAATAAAAGAAGCGATCTGATTGGTTGTTTTGGCCAACTTTTCCTCTGCACAGGTTTTGATAAATCTCCCCACAGTGCACACCATTCATCCTGGGGCAAGTGTTGTTCCAACTTTGTGGGAGCAGTTTGGATTCAGCCCTTTTCTGTACAAGCATGGGTCTCTGTGCACAAAGAAAGTTCCATAAAAGGCATGACTGGGGTAGTCTGGGGTGGGAAAAACTCACCTGGCCTGACCTTAACTCCACCCAGTGCCTGAGATGAACCAGAATGTAGAAGCAGATGTTTATTGGTATGCCCTTCAGTTGGTGTCCTAATACTTTCTGAACTGTTAGGGTAGGGCTACGCGTGCCATATTTTGTGTATGACCATACTCTACGGGGGAGATTTAACAAAACCTGTGTAGAAGAGCGATTACTTATTGAAAGGAGGAACCTGATTGGTTGCTCTGGGCAACTGCACTACTGATCATCCACACAGGTTTTGCTAAACCTCCCAAATAGTGAAGGTTAATACCTTTCCATGTTCTTCATACAGCAGTCAGTGCTATTGTGGCATGCGTTTGTAAAAATTCTCAGGTATGACCAAACCAGAAACTGGGATGAAGTTGTATGGCCATCTTCATAGGTAGCACAGGAATGCTTCTACAAAGTTGCAAGATTACTAAGATTGTTATGGGTAAGGCTGTGTGCAGTTGCAAAGTGTCTGTCTTGTAGTGAATCAGCACATGGTTAACCATGGTACAATGCAGGGAGTCCAGTTTCCTTGGTTGAAATGTTTTACCAATAACTGAAATAAGAAGCACATGCCATTTTCCACATTACCACTGTGTGAACCCAGCCTTGTGACTAGAATTAAGCTACAACACGTTATACATTTAACTATAAAATAATTTATTAAGTAGACATTCGTGCATAACATTACACCACGTGACCTATTTACAACATACACAACGCTCCCAACATTCTCCTGACCTAGGTACTATTTGCTCTTTTGCTTTTGGCCTTGCGGACTTCTTCCATCAGGTCTTTTAGATACTGGATTTCTTTTGCTAAAGAATCAGCCTTCTCTGATAGGGCATCGTTCTTGGCTTCCAGTTCTCTACACTCTGCAGATATTAACTCTTGCTCTGCTCTTTTCTTCTGCCGGTAGCGAGTGGCTGCTGTTTTGTTCTGCTCCATTTTCTTCTTCTTTTTGTCTACTTTGGGTTGCCCTACAACTTTTACCTTAGACAAGGTTTCTCTATCCTTAGAGGGAAGATCGTAGGGTTTGGGTCTCTCAGAAGTAGGGGATGCGGGGGAGGAATGAACACTACTAGGGTATTCAACAGTAGATGAGGGACTTTGTTGGGGAGATCCCAGATAGGATGGGCTCATACAGATGCCACTGTCATTATCTGAGGAATCTTCCTTCTCACACTTGACAGCTTCAAGAGTGTATGTGGATGAGGATCTTTTATCCTCCTCTGCAACATCTACCTCGCTGCCTACATCTAATATAAAGGAATTGTCTGGGCTGGAGACTTGTGACATTACTTGATCTGGACTCTTAGGGGCCACCTGATCTGCCTCCAGTGAATGTTCTGCAAGAGATATTTGTGTGTCTGGTGATGGCATGTATTGGCCAAGCACCACTGGGAGAGGTGGGTCCTCTAGGAGATCGCACGAGTCATCCAACGTGGCCATAAGCTCGTCTGGTGAGACAGCGGATTCTAGATCTTCTATCCCAAGCAGGGAATCAAAATCAAACTCCTTCAGGTCCATTTTTTCCACCATCCAGTCCATGCCGGAGAATGCATCCCCTGTAGATACAAGAATTCATCAATCAACTTATTCTAAAGGTTGTGTCTAAATATCTTGTTTCCAACCTGTGGTTGCTTCAGCTATTTCAAAATGAACTTGGCATGCTGAGAGTTGTAGTCTCAGAGCAGCTGGAGGAGCCACAAGTAGGAGGGCACTTAGTTTAAAACATACAAGTTAATTTATATAAAGTGTAGGAGACTGATGAGCCCTTAAGTGTTTTATTTTATCAGTTCCTAAGTATCTGGCTCTAATCAGAGAAAAAAAAAAATCTAGTTTCTGATTGTAAATTATTCTTGACATTATGCAGGTTACCATATTGCTTGATTTGTTTTGAACAGCATTTAGTGATATGATTTACAGCATGACCCATAGACAGGACCTGCTCCATTCACATGAATTAGGAGACACTATGGAGCATTCTCTGAAACCTTTTTAGAGGTCATTCTACAGAGAAGGGAAAGCTGATCCCTGCTGTGTATGGTGGTGAATACAGTGTTCTCATCTCAACTCCTCTGATAAGCACACCACTGGGAAATGATCTGTACATAGAAAGAAGTCTCAGCTTAATTTTAGGCCTACTGATCAGAATACAAACTGCAAGATGTCATTTAATAGATTAAAAAGTTTTTGGTGTTTTATTTTTATTTTTTATAAGATATGGGTGCCTACTATATCTGCCTTAAGGTTTATTCCAGCATCTGACAAAAACTCATTACCTGGGCCTTAAAGGGGTACTCCAGCCCTAATACATCTTATCACCTATACAAAGGATAGGGGATAAGATGTCTGATTGCAGGAGTCCCGCCGCTGGGGACCCCAGCAATCTTTTATGCAGACACCCACCTGTGGCAGCTGCACAGAGCGCTGTTTGCTCTGAGTCTGAAGGGTCATGACTATGGGACCGGAGTATCAGGACATCACAACCCCGCTCCCTTAATCCAAGTATATGGGAGGGGTCGTGACCCTTCAGAGAGCGAACATCACTCTGTGCAAATGCCACAGGTTTGTGTCTCCCGCAATCAGAATCTTATCCCCTATCCTTTGGATAAGATATCTTAGGGCTGGAGTACCCCTTTAAAAATTAAAAACATGCTATGCTTACTCCCAACCCGCCACAGTAGCTTTTTCTGGTCCAGTCTTAACCAGTGATTGGCTGAGCAGGCAGGTCTCCAGGCACTTATCACAGAAAGACATAAGACAGAAACATTGGGGAACTAGAGCTGAAGAACTGGAACTGCTGGGGACCAGGGTTAAGTCGAAATAACTTAAGGCCCCAATTTAATTTATTTTTTGTTTTTATAAACCACTGAAATACCCCTTTAAAAATGTACTTTTACAAGATCGCTCCTTCAAGTAATAAAAAAAAATATATTTTTATTGAAAATCCCTTTTTTACTAGACTACCATCATATAAGGATGCTATCTTCACGTGTCATCTTAATGAACTAATTTATAACCTTCATTCTTACCCTGGAAACTGCCAAGAGATTCCTCCAGAGGCAGCAGATCGGAGACGCCATTCTTAGCCTTATCGCTGGACAACCCATGCAATGGGAGGTACCCAGGCACCTCAATGTACTCATCCAAGAGACCCAAACTTTCCTCAGCCGCCAAAAACGACTTGTTGAAGGGGGACAAGAAGTCCCCCAACAACATCTCTTCGCTCAACAGGCTCATTGTTGTCACGTATCAGAGCTTTTAGGTAGAAAGTAGATTTTGAGCTTTCTTTCTCGTATACAGCAGAGCTGCTGCGGGATACCTTGAGGAGCCTAAGGGGAAAAAACAGATACAAGAGGATAAATACCATATGGATAAACACTGCCATGTTGTACAGTCACCACGTGACCTCAGGGTCTCCTCTGCTCATCTATAGCGGCCAGTCCCGGCTGCAGCATCCCTATGACCATATATGGTAACTTCCTCCCGGCACCCGCCCATGCCGCGGCCATTTTACCCTCCCTCCCCGCCGCCATTTTACCCTCACGAGATGCCGATGCTGTCAGGTGGAAAATGTAGTTTCGATCACAAAAAAATAAAATACACGGAGGTTAAATTTTTAACGTCAAAAACTGAACTGTCAGTAACCTAATCCGAACAAAGCCCCGTAATACCGCCCCCACACCTAGCGCCATCTGCCCCGCGGTAATGTGAGACTCCCAGGAGCCCACGCAGCTGTCACCCATTTCCCGCTATAGCCGCGACATCCCGAGGGGGACCGGCGGATGTCATCTTACAGTTCCTATAGGATTCCCCGGGTACTTACGCCATGTTGATGCCGAAGCCTGGTGCTGCCAGCGCCGCTGGGTGCTGTCGCCTTGCACTGGCCTGAGGAGGGAGTGCCGCTGGCTGCTGCCACCGCTATACCGCCATGGCTGCGGGGCTGTGATCTGCACCGGTGGGAGAGTGACCGACTGGCTCCTGGCAAGGGGATAAACCTAAAAGGAATTCAATGAAGCTGATGACGATGGTGTCGGAATGTTACGGCCGGCAAGATCTCAACTTTTCTTCCTCTTCATTACACCTGCAGACTGACGTGGCGCGAGCAGCGACCATCTCTTATATACAGGCGGAGTGCTTGAAAAGTCATATCCCTCCGCGGGTGTGCATTGTGTGCAGTGCGCGTCCGCTCTACATTCCTGGAATAAGTGGGCTGGGGCTTGCCCGAGACCGGAAGTGGTTTACTGATAGATCTCTACTGGTAGATATCTACAGCCGGTGTTTTTGTTTTCGTTGATTTCCACACATGTAATGACATCCATTGTAGTAGTAGTAGTAGTAGTATATTTGTTTATACAGAACGTGTGTATGTGTACCTAAGTGGACACACAGGAAGATTTCTCTAAAAGATTATCCCCATCTAGATTTTTCTGTAACAGATGTAATATAATGTATACCAGTGGTCTCCATACTATGGACCTCTACCTGTCCGGGTTTCTGGGAGTTTTAGTTTTGCGCCACCTAGAGGAATACAGTTTGGAGTGATGGATGTAGTAATGACCAGCCATAGACCACTTTTTATTAAAATTGTCTGTAGTCTTCTTACAGTGGTTTCAATAGGCATGGCTAACACATTACTTACCTGGAATGGATAGATGTGTGATTTAAGGGACCCCTGCAATCTTCAGAACAGAGTACTGAATC